>NC_043706.1:32582436-32814040 GCF_006229205.1 Suricata suricatta | reverse complement strand
TCCCGGGCGGCGAGCGGCGGGCAGGCCGGGCGCGTCCCGGCGCCTGCGGGCGCGATGCGCTGCACCTCGTCGGGGGCGCGGAATCCCTCACCTCGAGGGAAGCAGACGCCGGCCGGCCGGGAGACCGCGCGGGGATTTTCCAGTGGGGGCGGAGGCTCCTGAAAGGCGCATTGTGGGCCAGGGGAGGCCGGCGGCGCAGGGACGGCGGGGGTCAGGGAGGCCCGGAGGTGGGAGGGGGGGACCCCGGCCAGGCACCCCAGGGCCGCGCCTCGCATCCCTCCTCCCCGCCCTGCCGCCTGCCGCTTCGCCCGATCCTCCTGAAGCTCTGCGAGAGGCCCGAGGCCCCAGTTCAGCGCAGAGGCGAGTATTACCCGCATGCAGAGGGGGCTGGGAGCTGGAGCCCGGCGGGCCCACCGGGTTGATGCGCAGGTCCGCCTCACTTTAGAGCCTGAGGGTGGCTTGGGCAGGCCCTGGGGGTTGTCAGTATTTGTGGCTCCCCTCTCGCTGCGGCCTAGGCCTAGCTTGGTGCCTTCCGCGCACTGTAGGCATTCAACAATTGCACGGTGAATGACAAGTGCCTTTGACAGGAGATGTCAGGGGATGCCCCCTCTGGTGTCCCCATCCTCTTTCCAGAACCCTGGGCACCATTCTTTTACCATCAAAATCCGGCTCCCGTCCTGCACCCTCCCCCCACCCCGCAGCCAGTCATTTGGAGGGGGGGGGGGGAGGGAACTGCCCTGAGGACAGGAACTGTATCAGACTTGTTTGATCACTTCCCAGAAGGAAAGGTCAGCCCCACACACTCCTGTGGTCGTAGGTAACTTTTACCAAATTTACTGTGGCACAGCAGAGGAAGCCCACACTTTGAGTGAAGTGGTTTTCTCCATGTCCCTTGAATAAAAATCTGATTAGATCTTATATATTCTGTTGTTTGTACCAAGAGAGGAATTTAGAAATGTAGCCTTGAGCCATTCAGGAGGCCTGGTGACAGGAGAGCAGAGGTATGACAAAACTTTGTAGCTTAAAAAAAGCAAAAACAAAAACAAACAAGGGAGCCAAAGTTTAAGGGTTGGATGGAGGTGGCCAAGAAGCTTCTCTTGTTCTCTTGCCCTGGGCTGTTTGCCAGGGAGGAGGGAGAGAAAAAGAAAAGAAAGAAACAAAGAAAGAAAAAAAGAAAGCCCTTGTAGGGGTTTAGTGGCTCCAAGGGAAAGATTTTCTACCTGGAACTAAAGCAAGAACTGGGCTACAAACAAATCTAACTTCCATGACCAGAGAGTTGGCAGGAGAGAAATGTGTGTAGGTATGTGTGTTTGTGTGTGTAACAACTCTGGGCTTAGGGTCACAGGTCTGATTTCAGGATCTGAGCCGAGGTCTGGAGGTCTCACCGACTTAGATCAGCCTCTTGACCCAGGGACAGATCCTTGACTTCTCTGAACCTCAGTTTCCTTATCTGTAGCCTGGGGATAATAATCCTATTTCATTTCACCTGAGAGTCTACCCAACGGAAGGACAAGGACAAGGACGTGTGAGTACCTGTCTCCCTCTCTGCATATAGCAGGTCCTCAGTGAAAGGCTGTGAGTCAAACAGAATCTTGTAGGCCAATGTTCATTGCAGCATTATTCACAAGAGCCAAAAGGCGGAAGCTACCCCAGTACCCATCCGCCAGATGAGTGAATGGATAAACAAAATACGCTCTATCCATACAATGGAGTCTTATTTGGCTATAAAAGGAGTGAAATTCTGATCCATGCCAAAACATGGGTGAATCTCGAAAACATTATGCTGAGCAAAAGAAGCCAGTCACAAAGGGACAAACGTTATGCCATTCCACGTGTGTGAGTTACCTAGAAGAGGCAACTTCATAGGCTCAGAAAGTAGAATAGAGGTTACCAGGGCCTGAGGGGAAGGGAATGAAGCGTTTCTGTTTAATGGGTACTGTTTGGGACGATGAAAACATTTTGGAAATAGATAGTGGTGATGGTTACACAACAGTGTGACTGAACAAATGCCACGGAATTATACACTTAAAAAACTTTCAAATGGCCAAATTTATATGATACATATTTTCCTACAATAAAACACTGGGGGAAATAAAAGGCCATGGGGCCCAATTGTGAAAAGAAAGCCCTGTTTTTGGTAGCAGCGCTTTTGTGATAGCTCCTAACTGAAAACAGCCCAAAAGTCCATCTATGTAGAATGGACACAGTGTTGTCTGTTCACACAGTGGAATGCTATGGAATAAATGACAGCCACACACAGCGATCAGGGGGAATCTCACAGATGTGACGTTGAGTGATAAAGGCCAAACACAGAAGAAGACGTCCTATAGGATTTCACTTATGCAGCGTTCAAAACCAAGCCAAGCTATCTGTGGTGAAAGAGGTCAGGATAGGGTTACCCTTGGGGAGTGATTACTAGAAGAGGGCGCGAGGGGACTTTTGGGGGCTGGCGGCTTTCTGCTTCCTGATCTCGATGCTGTTCACCTGGGTGAGTTCACTTCGGAAAGATTTCTCCAAGCTACTTCATACTTACCATGTATGCCCTTTTCTGTTTGTGTTTACTTCAACAAAACTTTTAAAAGTTCTGGTTCAAGTCTGGAGTGAGGGGAAGGGTGAACTAGAAAGCAAAACTACAGAAGCCTGATTTACACACTTAATCTGTGCCAAGCCAGAGGGACTATGAAACTAGATTTATAATTCTCTACGCTGCTTGTGATTTATACCGCGCCCCCCTGCCTTGTCCCCTGGACTCCACGAGCTGTTACCAATTAGTTTTTGAACTCTGAACAGCCGACTTCTCGTAGCTAGCGCGGCCAGGGACCCGGAGGGCAATGGGGTGCACCCCAGCACCAAGAAGAGGCCCTGATCTGCAAGCTCATGTGCTCTGGAGAAAAATCCACCATTGCCCTGGGCTTATGGGTACACAGTGGGCATTCAGCAAATATCCATGTGTGGGCTGTGTCATAAATATTCTTCAAGGGCACTGTTGGCATCCCATTACCCCCATTTAGGGAGGGGTGTTTGCAGCCCCTGTTTGCAAGGACATAGGGCTTGGGGGCCTAGAGAAGAGGTGCCCCTTTCCCCAATATCAGGAGTCCACCTTCCAGCTACCCTACTGTGACCCAAGGTGACTTCTGCCACCAAACAACTGGTTAGGGCGAGGGGGTAATTTATGATTTTTGCCTGGTGACAAACTGCTAAATAATAGATCTGCCTGGGGTTTCGGTTTCTCCCCCACTGGCTTGACCAGCCTGTTGGCCTTATTGACTCAATCGGCAAGTTATTTCGGCCCTGTGGGGACCCAGAACTTGGTTTCTGCCCCCAAAGGCCTTCCCCTCTCTCCTGGGTGTTTTTGGGCCTCCCCCAGGCGTCTTGTTTGTTTGCCTGCCTGTCTGAGGCCCTGAGGGCTGAAGAAGGCAGCGTGGGCCTTTGCCAGACATGAGGGCTTTACAGGACCTGGGCACGAGGCCCTGGGGGCATGGACTCCGGCTTGTGGGGATGTTCTCCTGCACCTGAGCAGCTGTGGCATCTCTATCTTCCTTTCTCTTTCCTTCCTCCTTCCTTCCTTCCTTCCTGATTCTATTTTTTTAGGTAATCTCTACTCCCAGTGTAGGGCTCAAACCTACAACCAGTCAAGGGCTGCATGCTCCACAGACAGAACCAGCCAGGCCCATCCATCTGCTTTCTGTTTGTGCCAGCAATGCCGTCCTTCCTCTCCCTCCAGGCCCCTCTGCCTTTCTCCCTGCAGCAAATAGCTGGCCATTTTTTTTAATGTTTATTTTTAAGAAAGAGAGTATGAGCATCAGTGGGGGAGGGTCAGAGAGAGAAGGAGAGACAGAGAATCCCAAGCAGGCTCTGCATTGTCAGCACAGAGCCCGACGCGGGGCCAGAACTCACGAACCGTGGGATCACGACCTGAGCCAAAATCAAGTCAGGCACTTAATTGACTGAGCCACCCAGGCGCCCCTGGCCACTCTTGGTTTTAATGACAGCAGTAGCAGAAACATAATTCCTTACATGGGAACAGTGTTTTACGATCTATGAAGCCCTTTCACAGCATCATGTCACCTGACCCTCCACAACCCTCTGTTTGGAGCTGAGGCTCTTGGAGGTTCTGGGATTTGTCCGATGCTGGGGACTCATAAAGCTCATCGCATATCTTTTGATTTCTGGTCTTTTCTTCTGTCTTCTCACCCAAGATGCCCTCTTGCCTTTGGAGACTGGGGCAGAGGTTGCCACCCCAAATCCATTCTCCTTCCTTCCTTAGTAAGAAAACCTCAATTTTAGCATTTGCCCAGACAAAAGAAAAATTCCCAGCCTCACTTGCAGCAGTGATGTGTGATCAAAGCCTTCAGGAAAACTCCTTAAATGGGGTTGGGGGCATGGACCCTTTTTACCTTTCCTCACTGCCTGGAACTCGACAATGAGGTGACCCTGAGGAGAAAGCCAGGTACTGGGACAGCAGAGCAGAAATACAAAAGGAGCCTGAGTCTCAGATGACCGGAGAGCCACCTTACCAGCTTGGATCTTCCACCTCTTTTACACGAAAGAGAAATGCTTCTTTGTTGTTGGAGCTGCCGCCATATGGTTTTCTGTTTGCAGCCAAACTTAATCCCTTCTGCTTCGGGGACCCCATTTCTGGCGATGCACAGTCTGTGCTCCCTTTCTTGCTCACTCACTTGGAATGCAGGGGGCTCCGTCCTTGTAGTCCTCAACTGTCACAGTTTGTACCTGCTGGGCCTGGGGCATGAGGCACCTTGAACCTGCTGGCAGTTCTATCGAAGCCACATGACAGTTTGTCCAGTGAGTTCCTACAGCCAGGTGACACTACTGCTGGGCAGAACACACAAGAATTCTTAGCACTCAGCAGTTTGCATAGATTTGATTTTTCTGAGGTACATGATAAGATCTATACTAAAAAGGGATTTTATGGGGTGGTTGAGTGATAGTTGATTGAGCATCTGATTGACTCACGTCATGATCTCATGGTTTGTGGGTTTAAGTCCCATATTGGGTCTGTGCTGATAGTGGGTGCCTGCTTGGGATTCTCTCTCCCCGTCTCTCTCTGTCTCTCTCTGTCTCCCTCTCTCTCTCAAAATAAATAAACTTTAAAAAATAGGGAAAAGCACCCACACTGGAAACCACTAGTAGAGCATAAAGGGCATGGCCTCTCCAGCCAGAAGGACCTGAGTTTAAATCCTGTCTCTGCTACTTATTAGCTACAACCCTGGTCAAACTCTTCAGTCTTGTTAAGTGTCTCTTGTCTCATCTGCAAAATGGGAGTAGGAATAGAACTCACTTGATAGGGTTTTGTAAATTTCCTAGCATGGTGCTGGGTACCTTGTAAGCAGCAGTACATATTAGATACTATGTCTTCCTTCAATAACAGCTTTCCATTTATGGGGCAGGAATGGTGGTGGGGAGAGTTGAAGTCTTCCAGAGCATGAGCAGGGCAGGGGCAGAAAGAGAGGGAGACACAGAATCTGAAGCAGACTCCAGGGTCTGAGCCGTCAGCACAGAGCCCAAAGTGTGGCTCGAACTCATGAACCCTGAGATCACAACCTAAGCCAAAGTCAGACACTTAACTGACTGAGCCACCCAGGTGCCCCCCGCCTTGTTTTAAATTCCAGGGTCATTTACATAAAGTGTTCTATTAGTTTCAGGTGTACAATATAGTGATTCAGCAATTCTATATATTATTCAGCGTTTATCATGATTAAATGCAGCCTTAACCGCCATCACCCATTACCCCCCTCCCCTCTGGTAACTATCAGTTTGTTCTCTATAGTTATGAGTCTGTTTCTTGGTTTGTCTCTTTTTCCCCCTTTGTTCCTTTGTGTTGTGTCTTAAATTTCACATATGAGTGAAATCATATGGTATTTGTCTCTCTGACTGATTTTACTTAGCATTATATCCTCTAGATCCATCCATGTTGTTGCAAATGGGAAGATTTTGGTGGGTTTTTTTGGGGGGGCCTGAATAATATTCCATTGTGTGTATATATCACTTCTTCTTTATCCATTCATCTATTGATGGATGGCCAGGCTACTTCCATATTTTTGCTATTATAAACAGTGCTGCAATAAACATATGGGTGCATGTATCCTTTCGAATCAGTGTTTTCATATTCTTTGGGTAAATACTCAGTAGTGCAATAATGGGTCGTTTGGTAATTCTATTTTTTAATTTTTTGAGGAACCTCCATACTGGTTTCCACAGTGGCTGCACCAGTTTGCACTCCAAGTCTTGAAAGCATTGAAAACAATGGTAGGTTCCCAAAGAAATGATGCCCATCATTTTAGTATCCGGGTGTTTTTCATTTCTCCAGTAACAAAAGCCATGTTCGGGGGATTCCTACCAGGGCTAGAGCAGGGGACCAGGAGTTCTGCAGTATTTTCCCAGCTTTGCACTCCCTGCTGTAAGCCTCCGATCCCATTATTCCCCTCTCTTGCCTCAGTTTCCTCAGCTGGAACATGGGTAGGTTCAGCCAGAAGCCTGGCTGTCTTTCAGTTTAGGGCATTCCTATTGTCAGTCCTGACTCGTGTGATCTCTCTGTGCCTGGCTTATCCAGCCGCCCCCACCCTACCCATGCCCTCTGAACTTGATTTCTGAGGTCCTGTGTCTGTGACTTGCCTTCTCTTCCTCTGACCTCTTCACCCGTCAGTCCCCCTGCCTTCGGTGACTCTGCCCTTTTGAATGTGCTCTGTCCCAGCATCATATGAAATTCCCCCTTCTCTCTGGGGAGGACGCAGCACGGAGGCCTGTCTCGTCTCTGCAGTAGACTAGACTTGGTTTCCAGTTTTTCCCCACGTAGGTTCCGAGTACTTTCAGTGTCCTAGGTCTTGCCCGAAGGGCTTCGCGTGTTTCGACTCACATAGCACTGGGAGGGTAGATACTATATTGTTATCATCATCTCATTTTTCCTGCTTTTAAAATAAGGAGAATGAGGTACAGAGAGTTTAAGTAACTTGCCAAAGGTCACAGAGCTAATAAGGGGCAGGGATGCGTGTTTGCCCAGGCAGTCTGGCTCTAGAACCCATGCCCTTTAACCACGGCACTAGATGATAATCTGATGTCTGAACTTTGCCTTTTCTTAGTTATGCAACCTTAGGCGGGTTATTTAACCTTGTCATTTTTTTAGATGCTGAACTATTTGAAAATATGTTTCAGGCATCATGATCCTTTGCTCTAAATATTTTAGCATTTGTCTACCATGAATAGGTAGAGACCTGTAACCTCATCAACTCAGGAAATGACATTGATACAATACTAGATCTCATATGATGCTTATTTTCTTTTTAAAAATTTTTTTAATGTTTTTTGTTTATTTTTGAGAGACATAGAGAGACATTGTGAGCAGGGGAGGGTCAGAGAGAGAGGGACACACAGAATCTGAAGCAGGCTCCAGGCTCTGAGCTAGCTGTCACACAGAGACTGACACAGGGCTCGAACCCATGAGATCATGACCTGAGACGAAGCTGGATGCTTAACCAACTGAGCCACCCAGGCGCCCCTTACATTGCTCATTTTCACATGTCCCCATCTCAACAATGTCCTTTGTAATTGTTTTCCTCCCTGATGTTGAGTCCAATCAAGGACCATTTAGTTACAATATTTTAAAAACTTTTAAAAATTGAGATATAACTCCCACACCATAAAATTCACCCTTCTAAGTGTATAGTTCAGTGGTTTCTTACTGTGTTCACAAAGTCGTGCAACAATCACCATTATCTAATTCCAGAACTTTTCCATCTCCCCAAATAGAAACCCTGTACCTATTAGCAGTCAGTTCGCATTACCTCCTCTCCCCAGTCCATTGCAACCACTAACCTATTTTCTGTGTCTATGCACCTGCCTATATTCTGGACATTTCACATAAGCTGAATCATACAGTAGATGGCCTTCAGTGGCCTTCAGTATGCTTTCACTTAGCATAAGGCTTTCAAGGTTCATCTGTATTGTAGCCTGTGTCAGTGCCTCGTTCCTTTTTACGGCTTAGTGTTTCATTACATGGATATGCCACATGTTGTTTATCTGTCCGCCTGTGGCTAGACACTTGTGTTGTTTCCACTTTTGGGCTATTATGAATAATGCTGCTGTGACATCAACGTTTTGGGGTGCAAATTGTTGCTATGCAGAACACCCCTCCATTTAGATTGTCTGTTTTCCTGGTGATGTGTTTCAGGTTCCCTGCATCAGCATTCATGGCCTAACAAATGGCCTTCTCTGTCTGCCAAGCCCCGTCGCGAGCCGACGTCTCTGCCCAGCCATGCTGCTGGCAGGTGGCACAAGCTGGTGGAGGCAGAGCTCCCTGTGGCCTCAACAGAGCAGCGCTGTGCTCACTCCCACTGCCCCCACCCCCCGCCCCGTGGACACAGAACCTCAGAGCTATTTCAGGCCCTTCGTGGTGGACCTGGCGGCTGGACACAACTGCCTTCCTTAGAAGCATGAAGGTCATTCCCTGGGCTTGGCTCCTTGGGTCTGGTGGCCCAGCCCCTTGCCTCTAGGTTCCCACCGACCCCCAGCAGTGCCCCCTGTCCTGGGCACCCAGAGTGAGGGAGCAGAACACGCATCACTGGGATGGGCTTCCTGTTGACAAATGCCGGCTTGCGGCATCGGGTGTGTTTAAGGCTCAAAAGAGCATCTATCTAAAAATGGGGCCTTTCTGCTCAATGGATGTGGAGCACGTGTGTCCTTGAGTCATCGCTGCTTCCTTCATACTGGCAAAAACAGCCTTTCTTCCCCTGCTGGTTTCCTCTCCAGGAGTCCCACAGCCATGAAAACCTGAGTCTCTTCCCTCCTGGGCCTGGTCCCCAGATTAACAGCTCAGCTCTCCTGGCAAAATCCGCAGGGTGGTGGGGGCTGTGGCACCAGAGCTGTTTGTTTATTCATCAAAGCAGAGCAAGGCAGGGCTTTTGAGTCACTTTCTGACTCGCTGTGTGGCTTTGAACAAGCCATTTGACCACTCTGGGCTCCTGTTTTCCCCAGCTGGAAATTAGAGAATGGATGACGCTGTTCTTTGCAACATTTATCCACAGACAGAGGTTTGTTTATGGGTGAGACAATGGAGCAAGTCGTCGAGACAGGGTGAACCTCAGCCTTGGGAGTACAGCTGTTGGACAATAGGTCAGATCCCCATTTGGCCTGCGGCTAGAGGTGGTTGTGGAAAGAGCATGAGGTGGAGGCCAGACGTTCCCAAAGTCAGAATTTGTCTCTTAGCTGTGTGGCCTTGGGCAAGTTAATCTCTCCGACCATGTGTGTAATGGGGATAATAATAGTGTTTTCGGGAGGTGATGGAGAGATTAAAAGAGGTAGCATCTTGGGGCACCTGGGTGGTTCAGTTGGTTAAGCCTCCAACTTCGGCTCAGGTCATGGTCTCATGGTTTGTGAGTTCAAGCCCCATGTTGGGTTCTGTGCTGATAGCTCGGAGCTTGGAGCCTGTCTTTGGATTCTGTGTTTCCCTCCCTCCCTGCCCCCCAGTTGTGCTCTGTGTCTCTCTCTCTCAAAAATGAATAAGCATTAAAAAAAAAAAAGAGGTAGTATCTTGGGGTGCCTGGGTGGCTTAGTCAGTTAAGTGTTTGGCTCTTGATTTCAGCTTAGGTCCTGGTCTTTTTGTGAGTTAGAGCCCCACTTCGGGCTCTGGGATTCTCTCTCTCCCTGTCTCTCTGTCCCTGCTGTGTGCATGAGCACGTGCTTTCTCTCTGTCTCAGAAATAAATAAATACCAAGTTAGAAAAAAATAAAAGAGGTAGCATCTGTAAAGCACAAAGGACAATTTCTGGAATATTGTAGATGCCAATAAACCGCCGATCGGGAGAAAGTACAGTCAGCGAGGGAAATATACCTGAATATGCCCAAATCTTCACTCCTCTCTCTTGGCCAGTTTCTCATGCTGGGATTCAAGGCAGGTAATTTGGTGCTATTGGATGATTGCCCCCAAAGTTGTGCTATCTTTCCTGGAAATGAAGGCCCCTTATCTCTCATCCTCCTTTTTGCTCAGCCCAGTTTTCACCACCTTGGGAAACAGAACCAATGAGAAATAGGTTTCACAAGGTCCAAGTTACGTCTGGAGGGTGAAATGCTGCAGGGTGAGGCAGTGCACCCCACCTGTGGGGCCCCTTCTTGCTGGGAGGCTTGTGGGTGGGCCACCCAGGGGCTGAGATTTCATGACTGCCCAGCCACAAATCCTCCCTGTCTTGTGGGCTAATTCTTGATAGTCCTCGAAGCCCATTGACTTAAAGCTTTGATCCCCTGCTGGAGCGAGAGACCCTGGGAAAAGATATCATATAATCCTCCTCAAACATGTGACCCTCAGCATCTGCAAATGCAGTGACATCACTGCATGTCTCTGTGTCATTGTTCTCCGTCTTCATTTTGGAACAGAACCCCCAAGCTCTGGCTGCCCAATTAGAAGAGGGTTTCTTGACTTTGGCACTATTAGACATATGAGGCTGGACAATTCTTTCTTGTCGGGGGCTGTCCTGTGCATGCAAGACATTTATTTGGCAGCTTCCCTGGCCTCTACCCACCACTACCCACCCAGGTGTGATCCAGAATGCCTCCACAAATATTGCCAGGTGTTCACCTGGGGGTGGCGGCAAAATCTCCTCAGGTGGAGAACTGCTGAGTTAAAGACCATGTCTCCCAGCCTCCCTTGCAGCTAGGTGTGGCCACATAATGAAGTCTGGCCAGGGGCACGTGACTTGAATACTTAGAAGCGTCAACATGAGCAACAGCCACTTTTCCCTCTAAGGGAGGCCCTCTCCTTCGTCTTTCCCCTTCCTGCTGCCAGGAATGTGCACAGTGTCAGGAGTTGGGAGCTGGACGCTGTGATTCAAGGGCACAGAGTAACTATGGAGGAGCCTGCACACCCAGCGATGTGGAGCTAATGCTTAAAGTGCTCAGTGAGAGAGAGAGAGGAAAAAACCCCAACCTCCTATTTATTGGAGCCACTGTCATGTGAGCATTTGTCACTGCAGCCAAACTATATCCTAATTTCCAGAATGAGTGTATAACCTCCTTTCCTGATAGCAGAGCATGACAAGAGGAGTGAGGAGAACGTGAATGTGTAAATAAAGGAGCGAATGGCCAAGCCTAACTCTAAGGGGCCCCTTTCAGTTCCAGGCACTGTGCTAGGTGTGGTCATGAAGACTGCTTTTATTGATAGAATCATTTGAGTAACTACTGGAGAGGGCCTATTATCTCTGTATTTCCAGAAGAGGAGGTCAAAGCTCAGAGAGGTCAAGTGACTCGTCCGCATCGCCCAGCCAGCAAAGGACGGAGCCAAGTTTCGGTCATAGGTTTGAAGGCCCCCACTGCTCTGTGTGGCTCCTTTCACTGAGAGACCACGCAGACACGAGCCTCCAAAAAGGATGCCACTGCCTTCAGGAAAACCTGTCACGTGCAGCCCTGCTCCTGTCTCCACCCCAACGCCGTCCTTCCTCCCCTCATGCCGCATATTCAGCCCTGTTTGGTGGTCCCCTTACTTGTGTGTGCCTTCCCACCTCTGCACCTTTGTCCCGGCAGTCTCCTTGGGTTGGGCTGCCTTTAGCACCCTCCTCCAGCCCTAAATCTGCTGGCTCAGGGTCCTTCTGGGGACTGCTCTGACATCTCCTTCGGGAAGCCTTCCCTGACTATCCTTTCCAGTCAGAGCAGGATCCTCTCTCTGTTCCCTCCACATCCTTACCACTCTATATGGGCACCTTCCACATGGTGTGAGACATAGTATCTACGTGAGGGAGCTCTTCGGGGATGGGACTCTGTCTTCTTGGTCTCTGTCTCTTTGCTGATCAATGCGATGTTAAACCCAATGCCTCCTCTAGGACAGGGAGGGAGGGAGGGATCCTGGAATGCTGCCAAGTGGGAGAACCAGCTCACGATTCATTCATCCCTTTGTGTGACCACTGTGGAGATCAGTTGCTAGTGGCTGTGAAGAGTTTCATGGGGAGGAAATGTCCTGGACTGGTCCTCAAAGAGCTAAGACTCTCAGAAGTCAAGTGCAGAACATACGTAATGGCGAAGTGTGGACCCTCTGTGTTTGTGGATCATCTGTAGAATGACTCCCCGAGCCCCACCCCCACCCCCAGCAGGCTCTGGGCCCTCTCCATCCCATCAGTCCCTAGGAATGCCAGCTCATTCTAATAGCAGCCTGAGCAAGACATCACTAGGAAGAGCAGTCTGCTTCCAGAAAGCCACACACCAAGATTCCAAGGCTGATAAGTAAGACCAGCTCCCCCTGGCTCCGTGCCCCAACTCACTCAGATGGTAGGAATTACTTGTCTATCTTGTGCTGGGGGGATCTGGCATTCGGGGCTGGGGGAGCCCTTTCACAGCCCCCCACTCTTGAGAAGCCTCCCCAGAGACCAGGAAGTGTGGTCCCTCTAGGACAGGATGATTCCCTCCCTCAGGCACTCTGGAAGCTCAGAGGGGCACATAGAGAGCCCAAGGACAGGCTGAGACCTTGGGACACTGCAGCCAGACCTCCCCCCATACTGTGGGGGACCACCTATCCTCCAGAGTTCTCAGGGTGTGTTGCTGTGGCCCTCTGACCAGTAGGTATGGAAGTCTGGGCAAGGAGCCCAGCTACAAGTCCAGCCGTTGCCAGAATAGACTTCCTTTCTCACCAGACCAGGGAAGGTAGGGGCGCCTGGCCAACTGAAGGGCCCCCGAGGGTGGAGGAGAATGACAGATGTCCTGGGAACAGACAGTAATGGCGTTGGTGGTGACAGCATCCAGCCTCAGAGTACCTGTCAGGTGCTATTCTAAGCACAAATGTAATCCTTACAGGCATCAGGAGATCGATCCTGGCATCCCAAGTCCTCTCAAAGCCTTGTCTGCAAAATGCTCCCCAGAAGCACCGGCCCGCTCTGTGAGGCCTTAACTGCGCTTTGAGAAGGCCAAGATATTGACCAGACTCTTGGCTGTTCCTCCTTCCTTCGAGGGCCTGGCCTGTGCACAGACGCTGGGCTGCCAGCGCTTTCCAGGGAGACTCCGATTCTTCTGTATTCACGGAGTCCTCTTGCTGAGCACGCCCCATTTTGTATTGTCAGAGGGCACTCTTGGAGGGAGGGTCTGGACAGTGTGGACTAGGGGCCTCCCCCCCCCCAGTTGTGTCCCTCACTAGCTGTGTGACCTCAGGCAAGTTGCTTCCCCTCTCTGGGGCTCATTTTCCTCATCTGTAAAACAAAGGGGTCCGATGGAGCTATCCCGGTTGAGCTACAAGCAACACATCCTGTGATCAAAGGCTGGGCGGAAGGGCTGGGGACCCAGACGAGAGAGCTCAGCTCAGCCCTGCTTCCCATGTCAATGGCTCTGCTGAAGGGAGGCCCCTGGCCTGGAAGCTGCTTAATCGAAGCGTGTTCCAGCTCACTTAAGATTACACTTCACTCCGCTGAACTTCAAAAGGGGCATGAGGGCTCCTCTGCAGACAATTGTGGGCGGAACATCAACAGGGCCTGGGCAGGCTTAAAGGGGTCACTTCACTGGGCATCCAGGCAGGCTTTGATGGACCCCGCAATGGGAGAAAGCAAACGCAGGCAGGTTGCAGCCTCATGTGGTTGAGCTTTTGTGGCTTTCACGTGGCTCTGTCTCCCCTGTTCTGGGAATCTCAGATCCCAAAGGGTCCTCCTGATGCACCACAAAGATAGACAGCCTCTCATAGGATGAAATACGATCTGAGGAGCTGCCAGCCTCCTCTGGGAGGGACAGGACAAAGCAAGTTTGTGAGAGTGGCAGCTCACGTTGACCGGTCCTCCGCAGCTCTGAGTGTGAACAAAGGACCTGGGTTTTAGTTGATAAGAGTTAGTTGTGTGGTGTGGCTTCCAGAGAACTTTGGTTGTTGTATTTAGAGAAATAGAGAATGAAGTTGAAGAAGAGTGAGAATAGTACTGTTACCATTTATAAATGCTTCCTGTCCTAGTTGCTGGGCCTCGAGAGTTAATTATATGAATTACCTCATCATCGCCTCAAAATATCCAATGAAGAAAACACTGTCATGATCTCCCCATATTTCCTGCGCACAAACTGAAGTTCACATACGTTAAAGTGACTTATTCACGGCCACACAGCAGGTAAAAAGGCAGAGGCGGGCTTCAAGTTTGGGTTTGTCCGCCTTCTCTGGAGCTGAAACAGCATCATGGGAAGAATAACAGAAAGCAGTGATTGTGAGTCCTCAACTATTCTAAGGATGTGCAGGAGAATCGGGGTCACTGTTGCTCCCCACAGGGTCTTTGAGAGGAACTAAGCCTAACGGGTGAAAGGAAACCATTTTCCACTCAGCGCAAGGAAGGTGCTTCTAGTGACCAGCTGTCTGAAGACCACAGGCCCCTTCAGAGGTGTGATTTCTTTGACCTTGGGTGTGTGTTTTTGGAACCGCTCGGCAGGGAGGCAGGCAGGCAGATTTCTCCGGTGGTTGATTGACGGACCCTGCTGCTAAGCCTGAGCTTTTGGCAGATTCAAGGTCTGAGGGACCAGGTCAGGCAGGTACATCTTGGTCTCCGGCGCCCAGCCAGCCTCATCACATGAATGACTTCTGGTGTTACTAGCGGTGTCTTATACTGGGCAGCGGCGGGCCAACCTGAGGACCAACCTGGCTTGAGGGTCAGGACACCTGGGCTTTTGGCTTCAGCTTTCAGCTCTATGTCCAAGGGCCTATGCCCTTGACTTCTTGGGACCTCAGTTCCTTCATTGGCAAAAATGAGCTTGGATTGGATTGTTTCTATGGTCCTGAACTATAAATGGCTGTTTCACAGGAACCTGGGAAGACAGGCAAATCCTGAGACACAGAAGCAGTGGAAAGAAGACTGTGGGCGGGCCCCAGGGGCAGCCTCCGAGGGCAGGAGGTCCTCTGACCAGGGTGGGCTAGAGCGGTCCTGGCTTGGAGGCGAGGGGCGGGAAGCGGGGCTGGTGGTCCAAACGGGGAAGCCAGCTCTTGCATTTTTATCGTGGAGGAGCGGGTAGAAACACATGCCGCAGACAAAACAAACACAACAAAGTGGGTTGTTGGTGAGGGCATGTGTTTTGTCTGCTGAGCCTGACGCCACGGGTGTGCTTCTTCCTGCACCGAGAGACACACGAGCAGGTTCCGGGAGGCCCTAGGTCAGAGGAGGGGAGCAGGCATGCAGCTCTGAAAGGGCTGTCCTGCACTTTGCAGTGAACACCCCTGAAGGTTTGTCATTGTGAATGAGGAGGAGCTCCGCCCAAGTCTGCTTTTGGAACTAAGGAAAACCTGGGTTCGAATCCCAGCTCTGCCACTCGTTGGCTGCGCAAATTTGAGCAACTCGCTTAACCTAGGAGGTCTATGTACTTTATCATCCCAATGGGGTCACTTTTGAGAATGGAGGGGAAAGCTCTCATTAATTGAGCTGGGGCAGCAGCAGAAACGGAGACTCTGGGGGGCAAACTGGGACATAGGTCACTCCGCTTAACCTGTGTCCGCACTTAAAGAAGGGACTGCGTGGTAGGAATGTGCACATGCTTCGTAGGACGAGGCAGGGGCCGCAGTGAGCCTCACAGCATGTAGCGGGTGCTCACAGAGAAGGCTCCGTGCTGCCCCTCTGTTTCTGAGCAAGGCTCTAAAGTGGGGCCACCTGTGGTCCCAAAGAAGCTGTGCTCAGACCTTCAAATCTACGTGTTCTTCCTTGGTGGGCCTGTGCCCGAAGCCAGCTAGGATTTGGGCCTCCCTTTGGGATCTGTTTGCCTTTTCAGAAACACAGACAACAGGACTTTTCTTGGCCAGACCCTTCTGCTCACAGCTCAGGGACTGTACCTTGAAGCACTCGCTCCTGAGTGATCTGAATCAGGATCTACCAGGAAGTTTGTTTTCCAAGGCCTTAGTTAACATGTGGGGGTGGGAAGGCCAACCAATTTCAGTGTAGAATCGACTCTTTTTTCAAATAGGGAATTTCACATTAGATTTTTTTCAAAATAATGTAATATTGAAGCAAAATTCCATTTCCACCTTTCCGTCACCAGCAGCAACTGCTGAAGATACTCCGGTTTTAACCAGAGGCTTCCCAGCCTGTGTGTTAGCAGTCTCCTGCACCTGTGTGGCAGGGCCTGGGCTGTGACATCACGTGGTGGGTGGGGCGTCATCCTTCTGTGGGCTTCCGTTTCCCCTCTGGCTCCTTCCATGGTCAAAGGACTGCTCGGGCCAGAGTCTTATTTTGCTTCATTCTGATCCCCTGGTTTGTTGATTCCTTGAAGTAGCAGCCATGCACTTGACACCTTCCAAGATGCTACCCTCTTAAACCGTAGCACAATTCCAGAAGTTCCCAGCACTCAAACCTCATAGCTCTGATAGCCTGTGAGATACCAGGATTTGGCATGAATACTTTTGACAGTGTATCATGGGTCCCAATGTGTGATCGCCCTGAGCAGGCCCAGACTTAGGCTTTCCTGAAACCTGCAGGCTGGCAGGGTGCACAAACGCCTGACATCCTCCCGTAGCTCTGAGCCCCTGTCTGCTGCCTGCTGTGGTCCCTTCCCTCCTGGCTTCTGCATTCCCAGAGCTTGTCCTGTATCACATGCCACCCCCCCCACCCCACCCCCGCCACACACACACCCAGGGGCATCTTCTTTGGTGGCTGGGAAAATCAGGCAAAGTCTGAAACTCCTCAGACAACCCGTTTGTTACACACTTGGGATGTGTCCATCACTGTGCTAAGTGTAACACACGGTATTGCACTTCATGAGCAGTGGTGTAGCTTGCATTCAAGGACTGGGGCCCTGAGGAGGGAGGCAGAGGGTAAAAAGAAAAGAACTTGAGCCTTGTGTAAATACCAGGTTACCCCTCTGCGCCTCAGTTCTGTCACTAGTAGAATGGGGATGATAACAATAGTTCCTCCTTCATCGAATTGGGGCGAGAGCCTGACAGCAAGTTCTCAATTGCTGTTGGCCATGTTTATGATAAAGCCTCACCGTAGCCCTAGTAGATGGGGACTGACTATCCCCACTGACAAACAAGGAACTGAGGTTTGGAAAGGCCAAGTAGCTTGCCCAGGCCATGTGCTAGAATGATAACAAGCACGCCTTGGGAAGTCTGAGGCCCTGCTCTCTGTGACGTGAGCATCTGGGTTAAATCCCAGTTCCTTCCCATGGGTTTATAGAGACCAGTGTGCCCGGAGCCAGGGAGCCAACGGGGAGCTGCACCCAGTCTGCGTGCAGCCCAGGCAGGCGGGCTCTGGACTAGGCACAGTTAATCTCCCGCCACCCCCACTGGCTTCACCTGGCTCATTAAAACCAGACACGTTATGAGTTTACTTAGCATCTGCAGAGCCTCTTTCATCTTCAAACACTTCCCGAAGCACCAACCAATTAATCCTTACAACACCCTCATCTCATAGACAAATATTTATCCTCATTTCATACCTAGGAAAACGAAGGTGCAGAGAGAACAGGCTGGCGGGAGGAGGAAGGGTGAGTGGCAGAGCCAGGCAGGCAGAGTCGAGCCCCCAGACCCCTCTGGCCGCCCAGCCCATCTGGAGGCTACAGGGAAATTCTTCCCGTAATACCCACTCCTCCCCTCCCCCGCTTTTTTTTTTTTTAAATGGAAGCAGAACCTTTTGCAAGTTCAGAAGAATTAGATTTCTTTAATAGTAACCTGCAGGAAATACATTAAAAACACATTCTATCAGTTACAAATCTTAATGTCACCAGCCAAGGATGAGGGAATTAATGCCGGGCCCCAAAATACATATAGTCAGCAACTCTGGGGCAAGGGCAGAGACGATTTATAGAGTGCGAGGTCTGGACGTCTGGAGCAGGCAGGCTGAGCTCAGCGGTGAAATTGAAATAGGGCTGTTTTCAGATGGGGCAGAGGGGGGCGGGGGAAGGCTGCGAAGGGCGGCTTTGATTCAGTCATTGTTTCCCATTTCTTCCCAATGTAGTTTTTTTTTTTTTTTAATGCTATAAAGACCAGGTTCTGATCTGTCACAAGAAGATTGCTTTTGCTAACTTAAGCTCCTATCAAGGGCAACTTTAAAAGAATCAGCGCCCCCAAACAACCCAATCCTGATGATCTTCCCTGTCTACCTGGCTCAGACAAAGGGGGAACGCGAGCAGCGGTCCAGCTGGGGAATCTGGGCGGCAAAGACAAAGCGTGTGTATAATTAATGTGGTTTTAATTCCTTTAACAGCAGAGAGTTTTCTTTACCTTTATACTGTACAATAAAACACAATTACAGAAAACCACACCGAAAAAAAAGTGCGTCGCTTAGTAAATTGGGATAAGGGAAACAGTGCAGGTCTTTGAAACTGTTAATTTTTGGACTCAGTGTTCCATTTTGTCAAACCTGAATCTAACGCAGCCTGGGAATAGAGAAGTCTGGAATCTCAGGGGGACAATATGCTCATTCTGGGAAGGACAGTGGCCTCGAGAACCAGGGATATCATGATGTGTAGGTCAG
This sequence comes from Suricata suricatta, assembly GCF_006229205.1. Classification (NCBI taxonomy): domain Eukaryota; kingdom Metazoa; phylum Chordata; class Mammalia; order Carnivora; family Herpestidae; genus Suricata; species Suricata suricatta. The sequence continues at coordinate 32,795,637 of NC_043706.1, read as the reverse complement.
CTGTTTAGAACGGCACATCTGAAGCCATGAGTTTACTGCTCACAGAGAAAGGGTAGTAAAGGACTTAGTGGGAACTCGGGGCTGAACCCCCCAAGCAGAGACCTGGGTCCCCAACACGTTCCCACCACTGGCCTCTTTGGTTGCAAACCACACAGCAGCTCCACCCCGACCCCTCCACCCTGGGGACTGGGCAAGTGCTTGTGGCCTTTTTCCCTGGAGGAAGAGGTGAAAAGGGGTCACATCACACCCCCTCCCTTTACAGGTGAGAAAGCTGAGGCCACAGGTCTGATCTGAGGTCAACGGAGAGCGGAGAGCAGTAGAGCCAGGAGCGAGAGCCGGTCATAAGCTTCTCAGCCACACTGTGGTCCCTCTTTTTCCCTGACAGGCTGATGTTGGGTCAATAGCTGCTTGTCAGGAACTGGTAACAACCCCCTCACCAGCCCGAGAACCCGGAAGGATGACCAGTATCTCCACGCAGACTGGGATGAGTTGGTCACCCTACTGGGCTCTTTCCTTGTAGCTGACACCCACTTGTGTTGACCGTTAGTGGACACTGAGTATGTGTCGGAGGAGATCAATAGAGGAGGAAGACATGTCTTGTGCTGAAAGAGTTGGAGTATAATCATCTGATAACTGAGATTTTTAAAAGTTGCTGAAGGAAAGCAGAGGTTTCTCCTGAATTATAACAGTTAACACTTGGAGCATACCTTATGATTTAGTGCACTTCACATTCCAAATCTAATTATTTGGGCCCTTAAGGCAAAGATGTCTGACTAAAATCATTTTTACCAAGTGGGAGACTGAGGCACAGAGCTGGCCTAGCCCCATAAGCGGGTGCACCTGGCTGTGGGTGACGGAACTCACCAAAGCCCCAGTCCTCTGACCCTCGGCCAGTGCTGCTCCCCACCCCTTCTCTGGTCAGGAACCTTGGCTGGAAGCCAGGCCTTGAGTTTTCTCTTTATTTAATTGTTGGGAAGCAGGAAGCCAGAAGCTGGGGGTTTCTAAATTCAGTTCCAAGGGCCTTGGATTAACACCAAAATAATTCCCTTACCGGAGACTTGCCCTTGGAAGAGAACCTTCGGAGGGACAAAGAATGGTCTCAGTTTGATCAAGCAAGGCTATTTGTTTAGCTTTAGCCTCCAGGATCGGAAAGCTGAGCTCCTTCAGAGACAGTTTTCAAGATCTGCCTTCCCAAATGCCATCCACACGGCCGCAGTCCTGGACAGGCACACTGGGGCCAGCAAGGCTCTGCCCCTCTGAAATTGGAGCTGGAGGTGAAGGCTTAACCAAGCTTTGCGTTTCAATGCCTTTCTTCTTTCTTGGGTTTTAACTGCTTTTTCTGGCCTCAGGGAATCCCTTGGAAGTTAATAAAATTTACTACATCAAAGGGCTCCACAGCCATTACCTAATTAAAACCTCACAGCACTTCTGCAGCAGGTAAGCATTATTAGCCCCATTTTACAGATGGGGATACTGAGGTTAATTGGTTTGCCCCTGGCTACCGAGGAAATGAGTGTCTCCCAGCTGGCATTAGAACTGGTTTGTTCCGATCACTCAGGGATGGTTGTCTGCCGAAATCCGTTTTCCGGAGGACCTTGATTCTTAAAGATTTCTTTTTCCTTTAGGAAACTGATTCCTTACCAGCTTCACTGAGGACGAGGAATTTCCCCAAAGCTGGCTGCTGCTTTCCACCAGGAGAAGTGCTGTGAAAATAGATGAAAGCTAAGAGTTCAGTGCAGTAATTTAGGAAACAATTTGGGCCTTTCAGAAATTAATGTTATTTAAAGATGCAGATTCATCCACCCCAGTGGGCTCCTGGGAGTGCTTCCCGAACCGTCTGGTTCAATCAGCTCATTTTCTCTCCCCTAATCCTCCTGGCTCTCGTGTGTGTGTGTGTGTGTGTGTGTGTGTGTGTGTGTGTGTGTGTGTGCAGCAAAGGTTCCTGAGGAACTTACAGCATGAATAAAAAGCAAAGACCTTTCTCTCACCAGTCACCTCTCCTCTTTTCCAAACAGCATTAAATTCCTAACCCTGTTTATTCTTAGTGGGGGAATAAAATTCATGTTCCAACAGACAATGAGGAGATCTGTGGAGGCCTCCACCCAGGGCTCATGTCCTCCCAGCTCGGGTCCAGCCGAGATGGTTGGGGTATCTTCACCCCGTTTGCCGAGAGATCCCACAAAGCCCCGTGGTGTTTGGGAATAAATTTGCCCAGGCCTGCTGACGGAGGAAGAAGAAGAAAAAAAAATGTGTTTGGTCTGGTTAAAGCTATCTGTGAGCCACAGGGAACATTTCAAAGACTCAGGTGAGAGTTTTCAAAAGAAGGGTTTCAGCACAGTCCCAACTATGTAAGTCCGGACTTCTTGCTGTTCAAGGCCAATTATAATCCACAAAGGCGGGATGCCATGTTTACATAAATAATTACGAGATTTCGTAGAGCCAGACGTGTTGCAGCACACAAGAGGCGAGCCCATAAATTACATCGGGGAATTAAGGGTCAGAGTGATCTTATCTCTGTAAATCCGGCCAAATTCCGGCAAGCTAAAGGCACATCCGGTTGACTGAGCCTTGGGAGGCACAGGTCCCAGGAACCAGTGATCCTGAGGATGGTGCTACCCGCCCCCTCCCTCCCCAAACCCCCAACTCCCTTTCTGCTTCTCCCTTCTCAGGTTTGCTGGCTGGCTCTGAGAGCTACGAGGTGGCAGGAAGAATTGTCCCAACTTGCTCTTTGCCCAACCTGCAAGGGAGGAAGGCATCTTTTTTCCTCCTGGACCACACAGGATCTTGCTCCTAAAACAACAGCAACAATACAGGGGTGGTGATGGTAAATGGCAAGGCTGTGAGAGTAAGAGGGCAGAGCCTCTGCTGGACGTCTCCCTCCTGCATGGGCCACATCTGGAGGCGTGAATTCATTCAACGGACACGTAGTAGCCACCGCTGCTTCCCCAGGGCCACCGCATAGCACAGGGTTGAGGGCTCAGAGTGTTGATTTGGATCCTCACTCTGTTGGCCACCCTGGGCAAGTGACCTAACTCTCCTGCCCTCAGCTTCCTTACCTGGAAAGTGGGGTAGTGACAGTGCCCCTCCTTTAGAGTGAGGTGAGAATCTTTTTTAAAGTGTATTTCTTTATTTTGGGAGACAGAGAGAGCATATGCAGGGGAGAGGCAGAGGTGAAGGAGAGAGAGAATCCCAAGCAGGCTCTGCACTGCCAGCACAGAGCCTGATGTGGGGCTCAAATTCAGGAAACTGTGAGATCATGACCTGAGCCAAAACCAAGACTGGGACACTTGACCAACAGAGCCACCCAGGCATCCCTAGAGTGAGGTGAGGATTAACTGAGGTCATGGATAAAAAGCTCTTAGAACAACCATTGGCATATAGTAAGCACTCAATAAATGCTGGTTACTGCTAATATTATTCCTGTGCTAGGCACATGTGGAGTTCTGTTCTGAAGGCGGTTATGAGCGGGTTGAGACAGACGTTCCCACATAAACACAACAGGTATGACAGAGTGTGGGCTTGATGAGGTACCAAGTGAATGGAAAGAATAAAGTTCTAAGGAGTGGGCAGAAGGTGAGGTGGCTGTGGCAGGAGAAAGCTTCACAGAGGAAGGAAGGCTTGGGCTGGGCCTGAAAGATGTGCCAGATTGGGCTGGCCCACAGAAGGGCATGACAGATGGGAGCAGGCTCCAGGCAAGGGACTAGAGCCCCAAGAATCCACAAGAATTAAGCTAGAAGTCAAAGTATTATGCAAGTCTGATGCTTTCAAGACTACAAGCCAAACCTCTTTAATTAAGATTTCCAAATCAAAACCTTGGCTTTTCTTATAGAGAAAGAACTATTGATTTGTGTTAACTTTGTCTGACAAAACAATGCTACAAAGTAAGGCAACAGAGCTTATTGTGAAGAGCCCAGAAGAGGCAGGGATCTATTATTAATAGATCTCTTACGAGATAGCTTATGAAAGAGGAGGATACAGGGGCGCCTGAGTGGCTCAGTTGGTTGAGCTACCGACTTCAACTCAGGTCATGATCTCACGGTTTGTGGGTTCAAGCCCCATGTCGGGCTCTGTGCTGACAGCTCAGAGCATGGAGCCTGCTTTGGATTCTGTGGCTCCCTCTCTCTGGTTGGCCCCACTCCCCACCTTGTGCTCTCTCTCTCAAGAATAAACATTAAACATTTTTAAAAATTCAATTATATTAAATAAAATAAAAGGGGAGGATGGGTATATCTGATAGATACTATTGAAATAAAATAATATTGTTTGGCGAAGTAAAAAGTGTTCTACCCAAAAAGTGTTCTACTCGGTTCAATTATCCTTTGAATATGTATTGGGTATTTCCCATGTCCTGGGAATTCAGGGAGGCGTTGGTAGTGACAGTAAACATGGATTCTGATATAAATGTGTTGATTTCATATTTGTCATTTTCTGTAGGTTAGAAAACGATCTAAAATAAAGAAATAAAAGTAGGTCCACATGAAGCAAGCATTTCAAAAACATTGCTATACGGTGTGTTTCCAAAAACTTTTTAATCTGCCTTCATGCAATTTCATAAATGAATTTGGTCTTCATCTGAGTAACAATTATAAGAATTTGCTATTGAATATTTTATTTATTTCTTATTAAAATGTTTTTATTTATTTTTGAGAGAAAGAGACAGAGCACTAGTGGGGGAGGGGCAAAGAGAGAGGGAGACACAGAATCTGAAGCAGGCTCCAGGCTCCAAGCTTGGTTGTTCTGTCCCTGAATGCTTCTTGAATTAATTACTTTTTGTAGGTAGTGATACCCAAGGAAAGTCTGTTTAGAAATTCTGTTGTTGGTAATTGGGTTACTTTTTAAAATATTCAGGGGCACCTGGGTGGTTCAGTCAGTTAAGTGTCTGACTTCAGCTCAGGTCATGATCTCGCAGTTTGTGGGTTCGAGCCCCACATTGGGCTCTGCACTAACAGCTTGGAGCTTAGAGATCAGAAACCAAAGTAAGGACTACAGTTGCCCAAGCTTACTGTCTTATGAGGGTTTCCAGGTGGCTGCAGCACCAGGAGAGAATCCAGGCAGAGCTGAGCAAGTTCTCTGAGTTGAGAATTATCTGTTTGGGGCAGAGCAAAAGTCTGGGGAGAACAAGGTGGCCAGAATTTGCAGGTCACAGTAATGACAAGGAGATAGCCACACAGAGATCTGGAGATCTAGAGAGGGTCTCCCTCAGGCATTCAGCGTGATAGGCCCATGAGTGGGAGGAAACTACCCCAGGCTGGGGAAAGAACCATCTGAAAAGATTAGAGAACAATCCTGCGTGTTCACAAAGAGCTGGGAACAGAGTCCATTCCCCAGCCAGACTGGGATTCTCTGTCACTCATGGAGCATTGAATAGAATACTCCATGGGTATCACATCAGTAGTAGGGAATAATTAGCCTTACACTAAACACTGCTCTGGTCCTAATTTTTTTCCCTCTCTCTCTCTTTTTTAAAGATTTTGTTCTTATTTATTTTTTTATTTTGAGTAGGCTCCATGCCCAACGTGGGGCTTGAACTCATGACTCTGAGATCAAGGGTCACATGCTTTACCAAATGAGCCAGCCAGGCACCCATATCTAACAGCTCTTAAAAGTAAGACTTAAAGGACCAAACTATTTCCAAGTAATCTAACTGACTCCCATAACAAAGTGCAAGACTATTTATAGAAATACCAAAATATCCAGCACCAACAAGGTAAAACTAATAATGTCTGGAATGTAAACAAAGGTTATCAGGCATGCAAAATGGGACTCATAATGAGAAAAATCAGTCAGTCGAGGAGTGCTTGGATGGCTCAGTTAAGTTAAGCGCCTGACTTCGGCTCAGGTCATGATCTCACAGTTTGTGGGTTTGAGCCCTGTGTTGGGCTCTCTGTCATCAAGGAGCCCGCTTCAGATCCTCTGTCTCCCTTTCTCTCTCTGCCCTTCCTCCATTTGCACAGCTCACTCGCTCTCTCTCGCTCTCTCTCTCTCAAAAATAAATAAACACTTAAAAAAAATCAAAATTGACCTGAATGGACACAGATGTTCTAATTAGCAGCCCAGGATATGAAACTAGCTATTAAAACTGTATTACATCGGTTCAAAAACATGGATGACTTTAAAAAGATGTGAACCAAACCTTTGGAGATAAAAACTACATATAATAAGTGAGATGAAGATTATGCTCCCTAAGATTAGTAGCAGACAGATTTTGCAAAAGAACAATTTAGTGAGCAGGAAGACATAACAATAGAAGTTATTGAAAAATATACAGGGGAAATAAAGTTTAAAAAATGAAAAAAGCAGGACACCTGGGTGGTTCAGTTGGATGAATGTTCAACTCTTGATTTCGGCTCAGGTCATGTCCACAGAGAGCATAGAGCCTACTTAAGGTTCTCTCTCTCTCACTCTCTCACTCTCACCCTCTTTCTCTCTCTTCCTCCTTCTGCCCCTCCCCTACTCATGCACCTGCTCCCTCCCTCTCTCTGTCTCAAATGAAAAAAAAAAGGAAAAAGAAAAAACCATCAGTGCACATGGGATAACTTCAAATAGCCTAAAATATACTTAATTGAAGACTTTGAAAAAAAGGCTGGAGTACAGGAAAATTATTTGAAGAAATGATGGCCAAAATTTTTCTAAATTTGATGAAACTCTACACTTACACATCCAAGAATCTAAATGAGCCCCAAGCACAAGAAACCTGAAGAGAACTACACTAATGTGCATATGATCCAATTGCTCAATACTTGTGAAGAGAACACTTTAGAAACAGCTAGACAAAGGGGTGCCTGGGTGGCTCAGTCAGTTGGGTGTCCAACTTCGGCTCAGGTCATGAACTTGAATTTTTTGAGTTCAAGCCCCATGTAATTGTGTATATCTCTTTCAAAGATAACTGCTTAAACCAAAGAAATGTGGTTTATTACACACGTGTAAGTGAAAAAATATGGCAACAAAAGCATAAAGGCCAGGAGGGGAGAAATGGACATATAAAGTCAAGTCCTTATACTATATGCAAAGTGGTATTATTATACACTGTGTATATAATAATGTTATTGTGTACACACTGTGTAATAATATTTTTAACTGTGTTACAATCACATTAGAAATAAAAATGGTCTGGATTGTTGAATTTCACTTGTATGAGGTTACTAGAGTAGCCAAACTCATAGAAACAGAAAGCAGATTGGTGCTTGCCAGGGGCTGGGGGAAGGGAAAATGAGGACTCATTGCTTATGGGAATAGAGTTTCAGTTTTGCAAGATGAAAAAGTCCTGGAGATTGTTTGCATAACAGTGTGACACTGTTAATGCTACTGAACTTAATATGGTTGAGATGTTAAATTATGTGGTGTGTATTTTACCATAATTCAAACCAAACCAAGTCAAACCAAAAAATTTCATGCATTTCTCTGAGGTGAAAATAAGTCTAAATGCTTTAATTAAAAGGCAGAGATTGTCAGGTTGGATACAAAAGCAAGGCCAAATAGAAATTTTATTTGTTTCTGTTTCATCTCAAATGTGTCATATTTTTATGTATTGATATTTGTGTTTCAATATTAGTACTCCTTCTGTAATGCAATATATTACTTTAAACATTTCAAAAGATGGCTCTAAGCAGGGTCCTTTGTCTTCTCCAGATGCTAAGAGTATCTGGAGTTTGGGACTCCTGCCCTTAGTCTCACCTCACCCCTCAGCTGGCCCTTCTTTCCTTGGATGCCTCATTTCCATATTCATTCATAACAAATGTTCTGAGTGTCTGCCATGTGCCAGACATGCTTGAGTCACTAGTGACACGGACACAGGTGCACTGACATCTACGTGGCCCCTGTCCTGCCAAAGCAGGACCCACATCCACCTCACCCAAGGCTGGAAAGGTAAGGTCATGGGGCTCAGAAAGCTTACAGTGGGGGAAATTACCTTGTCCAAGGACAGTGGGTCTTCCTGGGAAAATGAAGGTAAGAGTATGACCCAGGGGAAAAGCTGGCCAAGTGGATCAGCATATGAAAACACCTGTGTTCAAGGAGCCCTCAGGAGGACCTGGGCACAGCTCAGTGAGAGAGGGGGCCAGGAGCCAGACAGGAGCAGGGCAGAGCAGCAGGACCTTGCACACCTTGTCAGGGATTTGGGTTTTCATCCTTGGAGCTTTGGGGGAGCATCCAAAGCAGAGAGAAGAGTGGGGGCTGCCATGGGATCAAGATAGTCATAGATGCATTTTGAAATGATCATGTAGTAGGCAAGGAGAAGGGACTGGAGTGAGTAAGAGAGGAAGCAGGGAGATGAGCCAGGGGCTGCTCTAGATCAAAGAATCCAGAATATGCCACCGTGGCATGAAAATTATTTTGAGCTGGAAATAGTCTCTTTCCTGAACTTTCTTATCTGTATAAAAGCAGACCTCCCAAAATAACCCCATTGTCCAAAATCCCCTCCCCAAGAGCAACCAGGGAGATTGGCTTTTTATCACCTGATGAACCTTCTCATTGTCCCCAAACCATCAGTAATACTTCTCATCTCTTCTGTAGGCCTGTTTATCTTTCCTAAAAGTCATTTTCCTTATAAGTACCTTCTCCTCCTTGTCTCCCCTATCAGGTTGGTATGTAAGCTCCCGCATTCTAACTGCCTAGTACTTGAATAAAAAAAAATTTTTTTTTCTTGCTAATCTGTCAGTTTAGTTCACAGGCCTTAGTTATGAATCTAAAAGGGTAGAGGAAAAGTTTTCCAATTTGCCCTGACATAGGTGTCTGGGAGAGAAGTGGCCTTGAATGGGGATGGGGGTTGGAGAAGAAGAAAAGTAGATAGGTCCAGAACAACTTTTAGGAGATCATATATCATTGAAATCAAGAGCGTGGACTAGAGAGCTGCCTGGGTTCATAATTCTGGTTCCACCACTGTATGACATAAGCTGTGTGACCTTGGGCAAAGGAAATGCACAGATGTCAAAAAGTAGAAGAGTATAAGAAGATATACCATGCTAACACCAGTCAAAAGAAGATGGACCTGGGAATGTAATGGGCAGCATCGCGACTGTAATTAATAATACTGTATTATATGTTTTAAAGTTGCTAAGCGAGTAGATCCAAAAGGTCTCAACCCAAAAGGGGCACCTGAGTGGCTTAGTTGGTTGAGTATCTGACTTTGGCTCAGGTCATGATCTCATGGTTCATGAGTTCAAGCCCCGTATCAGGTTCACTGCTGTCAGTGCAGAGCCCACTTTGGATCTTCTGTGCCCCTCTCTCTGCCCCTCCCCAACAGTGCGCTCGCTCTCTCTCTCTCTCTCTCTCTCTCTCAAAAACAAACATTTAAAAAAGGTTCTCAACACAAGGAAAAAAAACCTGTAATGATGTGAGATGATGGATGTTGACTTAATGTGGTGACCATTTCAAATTGAATCAATATGTTATACTATGAAACTAATATAACATTATATGTCGATTATATCTCAAAAAAAAGGTCTATGACTTGGAAAGATGTCCATGATATATTAAATTAAAAATAGTTGTGAAACATAAGAAGGAAAGAAGGAAGGAAAGAGATTAACATCAGAAAAAGAAGATTTCAGAGCAAAGAATGTTGCCAGGTATAAAGAATATCATTTCAAAGAAAAAAAAAGAATATCATCCCATATGATGAAGGGGTCAACTCACTAAGGTGACTTAATTGAAAATTTATGCACCTAGTAACAGAGTTTGAAAATATGTGAAGCAAAAACTGACAGAATGGCAAGGACAAATAAGCAAATCACAATTATTATAGCAGGAGACTTTAATATTCTCTCTTAATAAATGATATTGACAGGTAAAACATAATCAAGGGTATAGAAGAAAAACACCAGCATCAATCAACTTAACCTAATTCATATTTCTAGAACACTCCATCCAACAATAGCAGAATGTACATGGAACATTTCCCAAAATAGGCCATATGCTGGGCCATAAAACAAGTCACAATAAATTTTAAAAGGGTCAAGTCATAAAAAATATGTCCTCTCATCACAATGGAATTAAGTTAGAAGTCAATAACAGAAATATTCTTGGAAAATCTCCAAATATTTTGAAACTAGACAACACCCTTCCAAATAACCCATGGTCAAATAAAAATACAAAAAGAAAACTAGAATGTATATAGAATGGAATGAAAATGAATACAACATCTCAAAACTTGTGGGACTCCACTAAATCAGTACTTGAAAGGTCTCAAAGCAATAATCTCAGCTTCCACCTTAAGGAACTGGAAGAAAGAAAAGCAAATGAAACCCAAAATAAGCAGAAGAAATGAAATAGTAAAGATCAGAGCAGAAATTAATGAAATATAATACAGGAAAACAGTGAAGAAAATCAATGAAGCCAAAAGGTAGTTCACTGAGACAATCGATTATACTGATAAACCTTTAGCCACATGGATCAGGAAAAAAAAGAGAAGACACAAATTACCAATATCAGTAATGAAGGAGGTGACCTCACTACAGATTTTATAGGTTTAAAGAAAGGATAATAAGGGAATATAGTGAGCAACTTTGTCAATGTCAACAGTGAATACCAATTAGACAACTTAGGTGCAATGGACAAATTCCTTGAAAGATAAACTCATTTAATAAGAATAGATCACCTGAATAGCCCACTATTTAAATTGAATTTCTAGCTTAAAATTCCTCCCTAACAAGAACTCCAGGGTTAGATAACTTCACTAGTAAATTTCACAAATATTTAGAGGAGAAAAAATAGTTTTTTTTTAATAAGGATTATTTATTTTTGAAGTTCATTTATTATTGGGAGAGAGAAAGCCAACAAGCAAGCGAGCAGGGGAGAAGCAGAGAGAGAGAAAGAGAGAGAGAGAAAGAGAGAGAGAGAGAATCCCAAGCAGGCTCTGTGCTGATAGCACAGATCTCACGAACCATGAGATCACCGCCTGAGCCAAGATCGAGGGGACACTCAGTGATTGAGCTACCCAGGCACATCCAAAATACCAATTCTATACTAACTAAGAAAACTGAAGGAGAGAGAATCTTCTAAAATCATTCTGAGGCCAGTATTATTCTGATACTCTGATACTGAAATTAGACAAAGATATCGATAAGAAAACTATAGACCACAGCCCTCATGAACATAGATAGAAAAATTCCAAACAAAATTTTAGCAAACTAAATCCAACAATATATATATTTCTTTTATAAAAAAGGAGAAATATATCATGATCAAGTGGGGTTTATTCTAGGAAGACAAGATTGAGTTAACATTAGAAAATCAATATACTTCACAATCTTAGCAAAATAAGAGAAAACATATGAGTATCTTATTAGATGCAGAAAAAACCTTTTGACAATACAACATCCATTCCTGACTAGAAACTAAGCAAACTAGTAATAGACAGAAACTTCCTCAACCTGATCAGGACCATCCACGAAAAACCTACAGCTAACATCATGCTTAATGGTGAGACTGAATGCTTTCCCTCTAAGATGAGGAGCAAGACAAAGAATACTTGCTTTCATCACTTTTATTCAACACTTTTATTCTTGCCAGTGCAAGAAGGCAAGAAAAAAAATCAGCGTTTGTATTAGGAAGAAGTAAAACTGTCTTTATTCAAAACAAGCATGATCCTTAAAGAAAAAATGATAAACTAGACTTAAAATGAAAAGCTTCTGCTTTCTAAAAGATGCTATTAAGCTGACCGGTTAGCTCAGTTGGTTAGAGCGTGGTGCTGATAAAAGACACTATTAGGAGAATGAAAAACCAAAGACTGGGAGAAAAATGTTTGTAAAGCATTTAACTGAAAAGGAAGTTGTAGTTGGAATATGTAAAGAGCTCTGAGAACTCAATAATAAGAAAGCAGCCCAATTTTAAAAATGAGCAAAAGCGGGGCACCTGGGTGGCTCAGTCGATTAAGCCTCTGACTTCGGCTCAGATCAGATCTCACGTTCGTGGGTTCAAGCCCCGCGTCAGGCTCTGTGCTGACCGCTAGCTCAGAGCCTGAAGCCTGTTTCCAGTTCTGTGTCTCCTTCTCTCTCTGCCCCTCCCCCTCTCATGCTCTGTCTCTCTCTGTATCAAAAATAAATAAAACATTAAAAATTTAAAAAAATTATTTAAAAAAAATGAGCAAAAGCTTTAAATGGACACTTCACCAAAAGAGACATCTAGGTGACAAATAAGCACATGAAAAGATGCTCAGCATTATTAGTCATCAAGGAAAAGCAAATGAAAACCACTATATCCTTGAACGTCTTTAAAAAAAAAGATGAAGAATATCAAGTATTGGTAAGGATGTGGAACTGAAGCTTCTGATGGTGGAAATGTCAAATGAGACAACCACTTGGGAGAAGTGTTTGGCAGTTTCTTTCAAAATAAACATACTTACCATATAATCCAGCAGTTCCACTCTTAGGTTTTCACTCAAGAGAAATGAAAACCTATATCCACAAAAAGACATGCTAGAATATTTATAGGAGCTTTATTCATAATAGTAAAAAACTAGAAATAACCTGAAGAGTCATCATAGATAGCTAAACAAACTGTGGTACATTCACACAATGGACTACTACTTTGCAATAAAAAGGGAAAAACTACCAATAAGTACCACAAAACAGATGAATCACACAGATGTCATGCTGAGTCACAGAAGTTAGACGTAAAAGACTACTGTGGTGAACTGAATTGTGTCCCCAAATTTATATGTTGAAGCTCTAACCAGTGTGACCATATTTGGAGACAAGGACTTTAAAGAGGGAATTAAGGTTAAATAAGGTTATAAGGGTTAGGGGACCCTAATCCAATAGGACTGGTGTCCTTAAAAAAAGAGGAAGAGACACCAGTGATGTGCCCACACAGAGAAAAGGTCATATGGGGATATAGTGAGAATAGTGACCTGTAAGTCAAAGAGAGAGGCCTTAGGAGAAACCAAGTCTGTCAACACCTTGATCTTGGTCTTCCAGTCTCCAGAACTATAAGAAAATAAATTTCTGTTGTTTAAGCCCCCCAGTCTGTGGTACTTTACAGCAGCCCCCAGGCATTTCTGTCCCAGTGATGTGTTTCTGCCCCAGTGATTCCTTCTAGAACCTGTTTTCCCTGAAGCTTTCAAAGTGTGCCCTCCTCACACTGCACCTCCAAGCAACTTTTTTTAAATAAAAGAAAGGAACATTAAAAAGGGTGGAGGGGTACCTGATAAATACAACTACATATTATATAATTCCACTTACCTGAAGTTTTAGAACAGGTAAAACTAATCTAGAGTGACAGAAAGTTGATCAATGGTTGCTGGGGCCTGGGATAAGGATGAGCATTGACTGAAAATGGGCTCAGGGAAACTTTGGGGGTCATGGAAGTATTCTGTTTGACTGTGGTGCTGGTTGTTACTTGGTATACATATTTGTGAAAAGTCAGGAAACCATATAATGTTGGCACATTTTATTCATGAAAATTATGCCTCAATAAAGTTGATTTTAAACAAAATCTTATGTAAAAAGTACATACGAGAACACTCAAATGCAATGTAAAGGAGTTGTGAAGTCTACCAATGTTTCATCTTTCATTTTGCAATTTTGGATTTTTAGAGAGGTGTGTCCCCAGCAAAGGAAGCTGTGGGGGGAGTCTCAGCCCTATATCCAAAGAGGGATGCAGTTGTTCTAAAGGCCCATAGAGTTATATTCATGCATTTCACATAATCTAGTCATGAAAAACAGCCAACTATAAATACTAACCAACATTCATGGATACTTTGTATTTAAATTTGTAATGTAAAATTTTGTATCTTTCTTACAAGTCTCCATTTCTATACTCCACTGGTTTTATTTAGCCTGGGGGCAAGTCCTTCCAGGTGTCCTGTTCTCTAGTTTGGACTGGGTGTGACCTCCAAGCCCCTCTGGGATGCTTGCCTAATGGGGGACTGAAGGCTCTGGCTGCCGCCCCAATTAAGAGGGAAAAGTACTACAATCTAACCCAGCAAGTCTTGCTTCTTTGCTCCCGGTAGAGTAGAAAGAGAGGGGCACCTGGCTGGCTCAGTTGGTGGAGCTGGAGCATGTAACTATTGATTTCAGGGTGGTGAGTTCGAGCCCCACATTGGGTGTAGAGATTATTTTTAAGAAAGGAGAGAGAAAGAAAATAAAAGAGAGAAGACTTTGATGAAAAATTTTAGAAGTGTTTTCCAGCTACTATTTTCCGAGCCCATATTAGGTTCTTTCATTGCTCCTCTGACATACTCAACTATATAATGAGTTATACCTCAGTGCTAAACTCTGTAGTAACGGCTAGGGTTGAGGAGAGAGTCAGGACCTGTGCATTCACACTGCTTACATTCCAGTGGGAGCTGGGGGCTGTAAACATCTCAAGTCCGAGTGGCTTAAACAATAAGAAATGTATTGGCTTGATTAGCTGGGGAATCTTAGGCAGAAGGCTGGTCTTCATAGGTTCCTTGTGACTCTGAGTAGTGAAGCTGGGACTGAGATGGCTGCCACGGACAGCTGCCGGCCTTTCACCGCAGTTGGACAAAGTCCGGAGGTATGAGGTTCCCTCGCAGACAGAAGCGCCAAATAAACTAATGGAGCCTATAGCTGACGTCTCATTGTGTCTTATTGGCCTCACTCGTGTCACGTGCTCTCTCTGAACCAATTACGGAGATGGGGTTTTTAGACCAATCAGGAGATGGGATTTTTAGACCAATCAGGATTCTCTGTGGAAATGGTCTGGTAGTAAAGGGCTGTGCTTGTCTCTGGGACCAAAAAGGAGAGCCGATGATTTATTCTAGCTGGACTAAATTAACTCCAGTACGCACATTGTAAGCTTACATATTGGTTCCAGGAACCTGGTAACCCTTTCACAACTTCCAGAAGCATTGACTTCAAATACTGATTTCAACTACTTATTTCAAGGGAGTAACCTTAGATAAACCAGGATGTCCACAAGTTTCCCTCTGTGACTGTGGAGGGACAGTCCGGAAAAGCAGCTCAAGCTGGGTCCAGAAGCACAAGCTTAATTTTGAGTTCCTGGTCCTGAGACTTTCTAACTGGGTTCAATCCCTTCAGTTCTTGGAACCCCAGTCTCCTCTCCTGTACAATGGGCACCTTCTTTGTGGGATTTGTGAGAGGACTAAATGAAATGATATATGCGATACTTTTTAGTACTCTGCCTGGCTCACAGTAAGCGCTCAGGATTACTATTTAACACGTGCAGAGCCAGACCAGCTGGCAGCATCACTAGAGACACCTGGATGGTTCTCGGTTTGTTTCTGACCCACATCTTTATCTTCTCAGGATCTGATTTTAGCTCACAGTTGGTCGAGAATAGGAAGGAGTACTGCTTACAGGTATTTGCCAAGTTTTTTTCACCTGCATTGCTTTTGTCTTGTATTCCTTCACCTCCCCTTTTCGGAGGCTCTATAAAAGACTGGTTAAGGGCTCTGAGGTCAGACTCCCTGGGTTCAAGTCCCTGCCTTACCACTGATTCACTGTGTGACCTTGAGGCAGCTACTTAAGTTCCTCTCAGCTGTAAAGCAGGTAAAAAAACAATATCTTTTATTTATTTTTAAATGTTTATTTATTTATTTTGAGAGAGAGCGAGAGAGCAGGGGGAGGGGCAGAGAGAGAGGAGACATGACTCTGAAGCAGGCTCCAGGCTCTGAGCTGTCAGCACAGAGACTGACGCGGGGCTCTGATTCATGAACCGGAGCCCAAGTCAGATGCTCAACTGACTGAGCCACCCAGTTGCCCTAAAACAACCTCTTTTAAAAAATCACAAGAGTGTTGTGAGAATGATAATAGTACATCCATGTGGGAAGGACTCCTGAAGAGCCTGGCACGGGCTAAGCATCTGATATGTTGTCTGGTATTATTAATACTATCATCTCTCACCCATGACTCCGGACTCCATTCTTGTTAGTCATTTATCTCAATCTCTCTCCTTAATTCCAGCTGCTTATTCTGACCCACCTGTTGAACATCTTCTCATAAAGATCCAACCAAAGCTTCATTCTCCCCAACCCAACCTAAAACACACCTATACGACACTGTCCACTCTTCTCTTTCCCCCATTTCCTCCTCTGCCTCCCTGCAGCCATTCTTCATCAATGTCAGCCCTGATGGAATTCAAGAATTCCAGGTACCGGAGTGCCTTGTTTCTCTTTCCTTTTCCAAAAGACTCTCATAGTTGGAGGGCACTCACACCCGCTTGAGGGAAATGAGGGCAGAGCTCTAAAGTGAGTTACCCAAGGTCACCAGCGAGTGGGCAGCAGAAGGAATTCAGGCCTCCTGCTTTTGAGGTGATTTCCCTTCCACCACCCCATGGCTGTTTTTTTCTCTGTGCCACAGAACCACTTTGCCTCAGTTGCCCTAAGGTCTCTGGCAGGCTTGCAGCTCCTGGGATTGGGGAGGCTACGCTGGGGGGGTCCCCAAGTACTTCTTGAAACAATTAAGAATCAGATTTCATAAGCCGAGACTCCTGTTGTCTTGAGTTGTGCATTGGGGAAGGGGGTGGGGGGAGAGATTAGCTTCTCTGAGAATTTCTAAGCATCCTGAACAAAGTAAACCCCAAACCGTAGGATATGAATCATTCTGAGTGTGCCTCTGTTGGTCACCAATGGGTACAAGAAATGTAAATTCTGCAGGGGGTATGAGTGGTTTAGCCAGTGTTTTTCAATGTAAGCAATTCCAAGGATGGAATTTGAGGATGCCCAAGGGAGCCCCCCAAGTCTCTTTGTGCAGCCCCATCTCTCTCAGCCCTGACAGAGCTCAGGTGTGGAACGCTGTAGCGGATGGGTGCTCAACGGGGGCCACGTGCAGGCTAAATGCAGGCTTCAGACCCCAAAACAGCCATCAAGTCATCGCGTTTCTACTTCCTCAGACTATTGAAGTCAGAAAATTCTTGCCATTCCTGAGCTCATAAGGGAACTCAGACCCAGTGACCTCTTTTTGTTCCTGCCGGGGCTGCAGCCCTCGGCCAGTTTTGCCCCATTCAAATGAGCTCCCGCTTCAGCTCCTAGACCCTGGGGGGAGGGAGGGGTAGGAAAGGGGAGTGGGGAGGCCGCAGTGGGAAGAGTCGGCCACACTTTCCCCATTCTCCCACCGCACCATGGGAAGGAGAAAAGCCCCAGAGTAAAACTAGAGTTTAAAACCATCCTGTCTCTGTTGGTAGAGACTGGAGGTGGAAGAGAGGTTATCATGGGTGGTGAAGGAGGGGGTTGGGAGGAGGGAGGGAGACTTACTGTTTAATGGGGAGCGTTTTTGTGGGGGATGATGAAAGGTTTTGGCTATAGATAGTGGTGATAGTTACACAACCTTGTGAATTTAGTTTATTGAATGCCACTGGGTTGTACACTTTCAGGTCATTAAGATGATAAATATTATGCTATACATTTTGCCTCACTAAAAAAAAAATCGACAATAATTTTTTCCCAAAACCCCATTCTCTGCATTTCCTTTGAAACTGACTTCAAATAGACTGGCCTTCAAATCTGTGCAGCAGGATCCTTTGTCAGGAGATCATTATACTTTGCTTTAGGCTGGTGGTTCGAGAGAATTATGGATGACAGGACTGATTGAAACTGATTTATTTCTCAAGTGTTTGAGATTCCTTCATCTCTACCCACTAATGTCTATTCAGGAAGGGCTTGTCTTTACCAAAGACAGAAAAATAAAAGAAAATGTACAGGCCACCATCTAAAGTGGGCTTGGTTGAAGAAAATCTCCTATGTGAAATCTCAGATTTGGAAAACAAAAGACTGATTCACTTAACAAAAGAGTTTACTCAAAGGTTCCTTTAAGAAGTTAGCCCCTTGGTGCATTTAATGATATTATTGGATTAAAAAAAAAAAAGCCATCCCAACCATTCAAGGACACTACACTGTAAATACGTGAATGCATTGTATTGTGTTGTAAGAGTGGGAATAAAGGAGCCTGGACTCTGACAAATGGACCATTTTGGCCCAGAGTAACACAAGGGGGGGGGGGCGGTGAGGGGGAGCGAGACGAGTTTCCTTGGCCTAAAATCCAGGCGGCTTTCTGGAGAGACTTTGGGAGTTTGTGATTTATTTAAGACCAGCTGAGCCCAAGGCCTGCAATGTGTCCATTTTGAGAACTTCCTGTCAAAGTTGTACCTCTGCTCGTGCTGACCCCTGTCACCTGCCCTCATCCTAAAGGCTCTCAGGTGTGAGCTCAACTCTGTCCTGCGATGGGAGAAAAATATATCTATTACCAAAAAGTGGATTCTCTCTGGTGATGAAGAATGATCCTTATTTATGTCTGCATAGGTACATTCTGGGGCCCATAAAGGTTTAATTGTCCCTCTAACTACTTTTTTTTTTAAACCCACAAAGAGGCTGCCAGCTTTCCCCAGAGTTTAAAACCAACTGAATGTGGTTCTGTGGAAACTGCTTTAAGTGTGGAACTTGCGCCGTGTCCTGGGGCACAAGGCGTGATTGTTTTGGGGAGTCGAAAGATGCAGCTCTTAGGAGGACTTTTAAAGTCAGTTTTTATGGCTTTGGGCTGCTGCTGACCCTGGCTTGCTCTGCAGAGAGAGAGAGAGAGAGAGAGAGAGAGAGAGCGAGAGCGAGAGCGAGAGAGAGCGTGCGAGCCTATTTCTGTAAGTTATTCCCAGGGTGCCACTGCCCTCTACTGCCACCATCCGGTTTGGGGGGACCTCCTGTCACAGGACCCTAAATACCCTTCCTTTTCTCTCAGATGTTGTCTTTGAAGATTTAAGGGACTCGCAGGACAGAGAAGAGATGGAAAGAGAGGAAACATGTCTATGAGACAAAAAAGAGAAAGAAGAGGCTCATGACTGAAACTGAGTCCAGACAGTGACAGACATGGGTGCCCGACTTCTTGAGGGCGTGTGTGGGGAGCAGGGGCTCATTCTGCGTCGCTCCTCCACGCCACTGCTGCCCCTGTTCGCGCCATTTCCTCATCCTGCATCTACTACGTTCCAGGCGCAGTGGTAAATGAAGTGCACACCCAGTCCTTGCCTTCAGAAAGCTTACAGTCTCACGGTGGAGTTAGACATTTAATGAAGTTAATTATGCTAACAAACATGTAATTATATACTTACTGTGGTGAGGGCTATGAAGAAAACGTAGAGGGTGTTGAGAGAAGCTAATGAGGTTCATAGAAGTTTCTCTGAGGAAGTTAGACCTGACAATCTGGACCTGAAGAATAAGAGGGAGTGAGTGAGGCATGAGGGGGAAAGAGAGGGAAGGACCCAGATGGAAGGGACAGGATGTGCAAAGACCCTGAGGCAGGAAGGACTAAGGGCCTCTTGAATATTGCTGGTAGAGTGAGATGTGGCTAATGAGGTAGGATGTTTAATGCAGCTGCCAGAATCTTTGTTATCCTCTGAGTCCCCTTTCCTTAAAAGATTCGTAATGGTTTCTCCATCCATCACACTTCACTCTGAGCTTCAAAGGGCTATGTCCAGACTGCCCCCAGATTACCTAAACCTTTCTCACACTCCTCTGGGTCCTATGGGGAAAACACATTTATCAAGAGACTAAAGCAAATAGTTTTGACATGTGGTTCTGTACCATAAGGGAGGCTATAATGAAGTCAGTCCCGGTTTACATGACTCCAAATTGTTTCATTTAAATGTCCCACCCTGTATTTAGGCGTCCCTACCACTTTAGTTGACTGTTTATCTTCCAGTATAGTCTGCTGTACTTGCGTCTTGGCCTCTATTTAATTCCATCGCTTACTTTTTCCATTCCATAGCCCGTCATGTACATTTTTCTTTAGGAAATGCAACTATTTATTTACAGTATTAGTTTTTACTCTTGCTTAGCTCTCTATATTATAAATGCTGCGATTTGGGTTCTAGTTCTGAATTTTCCATAAATTGGTGGTGACCTTAGCCAAGTCCTTTAACCTCACCGAGACCCACATGCTTTGTAAAATGAGGTGTTTTTCATTCCCATTATTTTGTATTGTCTTACAAAGCTAGCAGATCCATATCCAGGAATTTCTGTACCTCTTCCAGTCATCCAGGGGTATTTCTCTTACATTTTGGTCTTTATCAGCCCCTCTTTCAGAATATCTTTGTGGGTAGGACCAACTTTCTGTATAATTGCTTTTGTGTGGTGACATACCCATGGTAGTATTTAGCAAATGAAAACAGATTATGGTGTCGGGCTTGGGTTAAAGCTCACGTATGGGGGAGGTGGTTCAAAGGCAGGAACATTCTAGCTGCGGGCCTGAGATTCCCTTAGATGGCTTCTCAGCCTGGGGTGTATGAACCCATAGGGGTGTATAGAGGTGTGCCAGCGAGTATAGGAAGCCCTTCCTTCTGGAAGAGAATTCTACTCAAAGATTTGAGGGGAGAGAAGTGACTCTAGGATTAAGACAAATAGGGAACTATTGTGACTAGAAGAAAGGAATCATGATATCTTAATATAAAAAGGGAACCTGGGGAGGGTCACGTGCAGACTGCAATGTGAGAGGAAATGGGGCTTTTGCTTCTGTCCTTGGGTCGCTTGAGAAACACTGGTCTCGTGTGTCTTTTGAAATATGTACACTTTAATAGGGTAAAGGCACTAAGTCACTTGTGAAGGGTGTTCCTGATAAACAGTGGACATACGTGGAAAATCCAATTATACCCATCAGGAGAGTAAACAGGGTCCTGAGGTTGGAAGGGAACCAGGCTGAACGAAGGACCCATTTCCAAAGACCAAAACAGTTACACAGTCTTGCTGAAGGCTGAGTTTGGCTCCTGGCTGAAGGCTGAGTTTTAACTGATCCAAACATCTGGAAGATCTCTCACCCTTTCTCTGACCTCGGGTATCACTCGTCTGTACCCCCAGGTTGGATACTTACTGTACCATTTTATGTTAGTTATATTTTCTTGTTTATACAGCTTCTTCGCCAGAGTCAGGGAGGTAGGGTGAATTAAGAAAAAGTATATGATTGAGCGTCAAGACTTTACTTGCCATTGTGACTTTTGGTTACTCCCTGAAATCTGATTCCCAGTTGCTCATCTACTAAATGGTGCAAAGTAACATCCACCTTGCCTACTGACCAGGTAGGATTGTGTGTAGAGCATATGGACTTGCAATGTAAAAGCATTTTGTAAATCATTAGACAAAAATCAGTTATTATTAACTAAGACCCCAAAGGGAAGGAGGGTATATCTCCCACATCATCTTTCTGTTCCCCTCTTAACTTTGCCTAGTTGGTTCTGATAATTATTAGCGATAAAGATCACGAAATGCTGTCCCCAGGCTGACCCTGGGAAAACTCTAATTCTGTCCTTCTCTCTCCTACCCCCATCCATTACTCCTTTGTGGCTTCAGTCCCCACCCCCACCCCCACGTGCTCCCACACTGCTGTTTCTTCCCACTGCCCCTTCAGAGACTTTGGGTATTAAGACATTTAAGGAGGCCATGTCATGTATATGAATGAACTGCTGGAGGTAATCTTGGGCATCAGCAAAGAAAGTTTTACGGCAATGCCATTTTTGTGGGCAACTGAACTGGTGTCATTCTGGAAACTTTCTCCCAGAAATAAAAATGCCCAAAGAGAAATCTGGATTTCTCTCTCTTTTTTTTTTTTAAAAGAGATCCAACCTAAATACCTAATGAAGTACTAATGAAGAACTGTATTTTCATTTAACTATTTGAAGTTGGACAATTCCTCTCCCTTCTGAGTGTGGGGTGAAGGCCAGCCCGTGTCATATTTGACATCTCTGAGGGAAATACCAGGACAGGTTGAGGAGGGGTAATGGGCAGGTTTAGCACGTGCTGTTTGAGAACTCCTCAGCTAAACAGTAACTTTACTAGGCCATTCCCTTCATATCTGCCTTGGCCTCAGAGAAGCGTGGGCTTTCCTAACCAGAAATATTTTCAGGGGCACCTGGCTGGGTCAGTCAGTAGAGCATGCAACTCTTGATCTTAGGGGTCATGAGTTCAAGCCCCATTTCGGTGTAGAGATAAGAACAAAAGAGAGAGCAAGAAAGGGGAGGGGGGAGAGAGACAGAACTGTTCTTGGGCCTCTTCATAATTTTCCCATTCAAAATGCATGAGTTGTGCAAGAAAAATCCACATGCCACACTAACAAAGTGAGGGTTATAATAAGAATTTGATTTCTTGCAGGCAATACTTTCATCTTATATTTTGTTTTATTATTTTAAAGCAAGCTTTTGTTGTAAGAAATCAAGTCAGTTAATAAAGAGGGGTAGAGGAGTACAGAGTGGACACTTCTTTTTCGTTTCTTTTCCCCAAAGTGTGGGGATTGGAGCGGAAGGGGGTCGCTCCAGGTCCTCACATCACTCCAGGGACAACAAAGCAGACCCGGAACCAAAACAGGCCACTGACTCGGAGCCAGGAGTAAGAGCCCCCCCCACCCCCCGCGCACCCCCCTGCAAGTCCAGGATGAGCCCAGGCAAAGAATTCAGTGCAAGACCCCACACTGCTGCCCAGCCCCCATGCCTCCATGGACCAGCACCTGGCCAGGAGTCTCAGTTTCCCCACCTGCAGAATGGTAGCATGGGCTTATTCTCTCCAAGTACCTAGGATGTTTAAAAAAAAAACAAACACTCTCTCCTGGGTGTGGTTGTTTCTCAGGCTATGAGAGCAGGCAGAAGAGAAACAAAGCACAGTGCTCCTCCCTGCCTAAGCAGTTCCAGGTGATCTTTTTCGTTGGGGGGCGGGAGATGCTAGGTAGAGACCAGCCCTGGCAACCATGTAACCCGAGGCCTGATGGCCTTCGCGCCCACGACGACCCAGCACGAGCCCGAGCCCGGTCTCCTCGGCTCCAACTGGGCAGCGGGCTGTGGCCCGGGGTGGGCACGTGACCCCGCCCGTTGCTCCTGGAGACGCACCGCGCTTTGTTCTCAAACCCAGACTCTCCCACCGAGCGCTCCCGGCGTGGTGGGCGGGGGGTGCGCGCGGGGTTCGACCAGTCCTTCCGCGTCGCCGGCCGCCCCCTCCCGGCCGCCCGGCCCCCGCCGCAGTGGTACGGTCCGGGTCCCGAGGCTGCGGGGCCGCCTGACCAGGCAGCCTGTCGCCGGGAAGGAGGTGAGCGGCGGGAGCCGGCGCGCAAAGAGCTCCCCCTGCTGCCGGAGCCTGAGAGGGCCTGCGGCGGGCGCCCTGGACAAGGAGGGCCCTGCCCTGCGCCGCCCCTCCGGCCTGCTGCCTCCTCGTTGCGCCCAGAGCCCGACTCCTCCAGGCTCCTTGGTTCCGTCTGTCCCCGAGCGGCCCCGAAGGTGGCCCCTACTCCTTTGGTCTGTCCGAGACGGACGCGAAGGGCCAGGCTCCAGCCCCCAGTCGGCAGTTGGAGAGCCCCTTTCCCCCCGACGCCAACGGCGCATCATTTCTTCCCAACCCAGATTCCATCCGCAACATGCCAGACGTCGAGGAGAAAGTGCCTCTGAAGAACCCAGGCGATGCAGAGTGCGGGTCCTGCAAGCCCGAAACCTCAGCACCGGCAGGGGAAAACCGGAGCGGCCCCGAGGACCATTCTCTCTGTAGGTTCCCCCCACCCCCCGCCGGCCTGTAGAGCGGCTTCCAGATGGGACTGGCGGAAGAGGAAGGGCCCACGGTCCTCCAGTCGCCCTCCCGCTCCTTTTGCCCTTCGCTTGGTCTCCCACTACCCAGTCTCTGCCTACAGGCCCCACACTCCCCCCTCATTGACCGCAGGCCTTCAAAGAGTTGTTGTTCCAGGAAAAAGAAGCGAGCCAGGTGTGATTACTTGAATCCGACAAGATTTGACGCTGAGTCCGTTCACAGCCGTCGGTCGCTGTAGTTTGAATTTGTAGGTGGAAAATGGCGGACACTTGGAGTAGCTAAACCCAAGTGATCTCGGATGGGAATTGTGTTCTCTTGGCGCTTCGCTGACTCGAAGTACTACTGCTTTGGGCTCCCGTGCTTAAGCTCCGTACTGTAGATGTACTTTTATGTCCTTTTGGGTCACAAAGGCTTTCCCACACTTTGGTAGATCTAGCCTCACTAGGACGCATCCTGCATTTCTCTTATAATAGTCTCCAGAGAATTTAAACAGGAATCAATCTGAAGACCTGTCCACATGCAAGAGTTTAAATTCTTGAAGATTGAAATGGGGAAAATTAGTTCAATGCCCTGCTACTGTTAAGTTGAATTACACTGGTTTCTCCTATGGCCACGTGGGGGCGCTGCTGGCTAACAGAATGGGCCCAAAGTGGCAAATTGGGTGCCTTGGAGTGTATTTAGCATTGGACCTGCTGTGGGAGGGGAAGCCAATTGTTTTGTAAATATAGTTAAACAACTTAAGTTCTTCGGGTGGCTATTTAAGTGAATCCCTACGTAAAACAACCCTGACATGAATAACCAAATTCCTCCTTTAAAAAAATTTTGAAATTTTGTATAGTAGGTTGACTTGGTTCAGTTTCTTGAAAATTTCTTCGTCCTTGGACTCTGGATTTTAAAAACCTGGATTAGTCTATTTTATCTCTCGTTTCTCTCTGGGCCCTCCCCTTTCTGATTTACAGCTATTGGAGTTGCACAGTGGCCCAGAACTCCTGAGCAACAGAACAATCTTGTCAAAGTAGGTTATGAACTTTGACTTGTAGTTGGAAAGTGTTTCTGTGTGTGGATCTGTCTCTCAGTCCTTGAGTAAGCTGCTCTAGCTCATTTTCCCTTTGAAGATGTTCTCTTATTTCTCATTTCGCATTCGTGAATTAGAGGATAGTCCGTTTATTTGTGTTTTGCCGTCTTGGCTGAAACTAAGGACTTCAGAGGAGCTGCAAAAATAAAGGGAACGTCCAATTATCCATTAAGGTTCAGTATGTTTACCTAAGCAAGGGCCCAGTGGCTTTTTGGTAAATTTGCAATCACCTTTTTATCTGTAAATTTTTATTTAATTTTGAATTTTGAGATATTTTAACTTTGTTGAAAAGCAAACAAAAGCACAGTGAATGTCCACATTGTTAACATCCAAGGCATTTTATGTAACCTTTTTTATACACTAACAATTTTTTTTTAAATAGGCTCCCTGCCTAAGGAGGGGCTTGAACTCATTGCCCTGAGATCAAAAGTCATGTGCTCTACCTACTGAGCCAGTCAGGCGCCCCCCCCCCTACTTTTTTTACATTTAAAATTTTCTTACTTATGAAAAGCTTAAACATTTACAAAAGTATAGTGACTAGTATCATGAACCGAATTTACTCATCACCAGGCTTCAACAATGATCAACTAACTCATGGCCAGTCTTAGTTCATTTATATCCCCTCCCTGTCTTGGATCCAGATACTTTACTGGAAACAAATTATATAAAGTGAATGGGAAAATGTGACTTAATGTGTGCACCTTTGTTTCACACACTGCGAGATGGTTATAACCATTGTGCCTGTCACGTGTGCGTGCTGACGCCTGGGTCTGTGCTGAGACCGCAGCTGGTTCCCAGCTGCTAGTGCTGGTTCGTGACAAAATCGTAGCCATGTTTCGTGAAAGAAAATAAAGATGTTATAATGAGTTTTTCCTAAAGCTAACTTGATTCAATGTACAGGACTACTCTTATTCTGACAATATTCCCTTTCTGGTTTTTTGGGTTTTTTTTTTTTTCGTTTTGTTTTTTGGTTGGTTGATTTTTTTCTTTTTGGAGGTTATTCTGTTACGAAATAATGGCTTGGGGGTTGTAGAGTGGATTTTTTATTTGCTTAGTTGTTGGTCTCTCTGTTCGTACTTGGCAAAACAAAAAGTTGGCATGTTGTCCATTGCTCAGAAGTCTTTTTGGAAATGTTATTAGTCTGTGAAATTCTAACATCTGGGAGCTACTGCTTTATGAGACCAAATGACATTGGTGCAATTCAGTACGGTCTATATGGAGGTGTTAACGCTCATCAGAGGCCGGGAGAGGAGAGTAGACTCATGGTCCCCTTCGATAAGTGTTTATTTTTACAAATCACACATCCTTGTTTCTCCACTGCTTTCACTATGATTTTACTTGTTTGTTATTTGTAAAATAGCTTCTCTGTCCTCCCTTACCCCAGGCTAGACCACTCTTCAAGGCCCTGAGGCCTAGGACAGCTGGCTCCTACCTGCTGGGCTGGAGGCACAGGGCCTAGAGCTCAGGAAACAGAAATGACTAGAATGATTGAATGAGTTTGTGTAAGATCAAGTTGATGAAAGTAAATTTGGGGCCTACTCAGTGAATCCCTGAATAAAATAGAAATTCGGGCTTGTGTCCACCATAAGTTTGTTTTTTATTTTTCACTCGGGGTAGAGGTGATACCTAACATAGGTTTCAGGTGTACACCATGAATTCTTTGTGTCACAGGTCCAGTAGATACAGTTGACAACATTTCTAAGCTGAACAAGATTGGAATGAATCATGATTTCCACATGGAAGAAAAGGTTTTACCTCCAAACAGGTACTAGCTTTTCTGATTTTCCTATTTTATTCATGCTGGCATAGGTATTTAGCACGAATGGCTTCTGACCAGACTTGAAGCATTTTTATATTATAATATAATCAGTCAGTGCTTTCTCAATTAAACTGGGAAAAAATACAGTGTTTGAATATAAACCTTAAGAGGTCTCAACAACTTAAATAGAAAAGTAATAATTATTGGTAGTAGAGGGTCAAGAAGCAAATGTTATTTAACTAGTGAATCAATCAAAGTAATTACTATTGGAATGTGCAAAAGGGTGGATTTCAGATCTTCTTTGATGGGTGTGGAGGAAGTAGCCTGTGGTAGCTGGCTATTGTTGCCAACAAATCATCCCAAAACTTAGTAGCTAAGACTGTGTTCTTGATCTCACAGTTTGCGTGGGTCAGAAATACGGGCGTGGTGTAACCGTGGGCCTCTGGCTCCAGGTCTCTCTCTCATGAGGTTGTGGTCAGTGTGCTGAGTGCTGTCCAGAGCCCCCCCTCAGTCTCTCGCCACACGGTCGCTGGCGTCCCTCACTCTGAGTGGGTGAGAGAATTAGGGTGTGAGAGCTGGTGTCCGCAGCGGGACCCACAGTCTTTTGTTACCTCATCTCGAAGTGCCTCCCTTTGCATCTGCGGAGTTCTCTTCCCTAGAAGGTGGACGCCGAGCCCGGCCCACACCCCGGAGGTGAGATGGCACTGGTGTGCGTGCCAGGAATCTTCCCTGGATCTCTGGGGCTGTCCTCCCAGCTGCCTACCTCATAGCTCCTTTCAGTTACTCTTTTAAAATGACCACAGAGTAAACAGGCACAGATAAACTATTAATTTTCTCATAGTGATGTTTTTAATTCTCTTTTTGGCCGGCTTCAGAAATCAGTTTCTTTTAGGAACTAGGATCAGAACTCTGTTGATAAATAATGCTCCCTTACTTCCATCAAGGCTCACTTTGCTTCTTAGTTATATTGGCAGTGTCATAAAGTGAGAACCATCTGGTAAGAATGAATTCAGTGGCTCTGCTGGCTTATTGGCAGTTGAATGGGTAACGTTGTGTCAGATTTTAAAATCATTCTAATGTCCCACCAGTAGGTACTTGGGGGCAGCTTGTGATTAGTCAGCTTCTTTAACTGGTTTTGTTATGTGGTCACAGCTTTGGGGAACCTGTGACGAAAGGGCCATTCTCTGTGACACGCTGTCCACCTCCCTCCTCTCCATGCTCTGATTTGCCCTTGTCTGGTACCAACGGGGGTGCATACCAAGCACAGCTACTGTGGCAGCAGGTTTTCAGCAAAATCCACATTTCCTACCTTCTTTCTCCCTGCTTAGATGCGTTTATTGCTTGCAGGGGAGGAGACAAGAAGGAAAGTGGGCGTGACGGTCTGCCAAAGGGGCGGTAGTGAGACAGCTGGGGGGAGGGTGGGTAGAAGAGACGCCAGAGGGAGAAACGAAGCAGGGGAAATAGTACGAATCAGAGCTGGGTTTTCACGTAAGGTAACACAGACTTCACACCAGGGAAAAGGTGGAAACACAGTTTGAGGTCACTCATTATTGGCAGTTGGCTTTCCTTGGTGGATGGGATGGGGTTGGTGACAATCGCACATTCCGAAGGGGATCCCATGTTTGGGCATCATTCATTACGGGTATATTGAGTCCTTACGTGGCTAGAAAATGGGGAGGGCTGGAGATAGAGGTCCCATTATCAGTGAGTAAGGCACTGTCACTGGTGTTAGGAGGCTTTTGTGCGAGAGACTGTTGAATAGCCGTGAAGACTGGTAAGTTCGCGCGTAGTTGCGTAGATAGGGTTCCATGAGCGGCCTCGTTTGCTTAAGGAGGGTCAGAGAAGATGGGCCCATGGAGGGAGACTTGAGTGTTGCTTATGAAGACTTGAGTTGCGTCTTGGAGGTGGAATAGATGCTTTCCAGGTGGTCTGGGTGGGGAACCGTGCTCCTGGCGGAGGAAACTGCGTCAGAGGCAAGAATATAGTCTGTTCTTTACAAGCACCTTGGTGTGGTTGAGCACAACATACTGTGAGACAAGAGGAGATAAACTGAGAAAGGAGAAAGGAGGCAGAGCAATACCCAGAGGGTCCAGCTAGCGGTTTACGCTGGTGAGGGGAAGCCCCTAGAGGACTTTAAATGATCATGGCATTGTGATCAGAATTGAATTTTAGAAGTTGTTTATTTTATTCTAATTTATTTTATTTTATTTATTTTATTTGTTTTATTTTATTTTTGTTTTGTTTTATTTTTGAATGAGTGAATGAGAACACACATGCAAATGGGGAAGGGGCAGAGGGGGAGAGAGAGAGAGAGAGAGAGAGAATCTTAAGCTCCTTGCCCATTGTATGATCTCAAAACTGTGAGATCATGACCTGATCTGACGTTTACCTGACTGGGCCTCCCAAGAAGTCCTTGATTTCAGAATGAATTGGTGGAGGACAGATTGACAAGGGACAGGCTGAAGGCGGAGGGACCAGTGAATAGGCTACGGGCGGCGGGGATAGATTCCAGACACGTTTAAGACGCACAGTTTATGGAACTTGGAGACGGAGTGGATAAAGTAGGATGAGGAGAAAAGAGCTGAGAACAATTCGAAAGCACCTTAGACCATTGGACAGGTTATAGTCGGATTCTTCTGATGATTGGGAATGGTGTGTTGGGAGAGGAACTTTGACTTTTTGGGGTTTTTTTCATCTTCATGTTGCTGATTTTTTGTTTGTTTTATAAGGAATGCATTACAATTATATATTTTTAAGGGGGGATGTTTAATTCAAGAAAACCACGTGCTCCTTGGCAATGACTAGGTACAGCCTTAGACTTTTCAAATGGTTCTTTTTCTTATGAGTCTAACTCATTTGAATAAATTTTCAGAGGAAACTAATTCCTGTCATTCTTTTTTTAAAGTAATAGACACATTAAAATTTTTTAATGTTTATTTACTTTAAATAGGGGAAGAATGTGAGTGGGGGAGGGGCAGAGAGAGAGAGGAAGCAGGCCCCAGGCTCTGAGCTGTCAGCACAGAGCCTGATGCAGGGCTCAAACTCACGACCCATATCATGACCTGAGCCAAAGTTGGATACTTAACTGACTGAGCCACTCAGGCGCCCTGACACATTTTGTTAATGTAGTTTCGTACTGAAAAACTATTGGAAAGTACCAGGTTCCCCCAAATAGTTACAGAGAGGGAGGGAGGCAAACCATAAGAGACTCTTAAATACAGAGAACAAATCGTGGATTAATGGAGAGAGGGGAAGAGAGAAGGGCAAACAGGTGATGGGCACTGAGGAGGGCACTTGTTGGGATGAGCCCTGGGTGTTGTATGTAAGCGATGAACCACTGAAATCTACCCCCAAAACCAAGAGCACATTGTACACACTGTATGTTAGCCAACATGACAATCAATTATGTTTAAAAAAAATGAGTACAAAGTTCCCACACAGCCCATTTTCAGCACAAAGATTTTCCCCTACTGATTAGATCTTATACTAATGAGGTCACTTGGTATAATTGGTGATCTAGTATTAACACATTATTAACTCAAGTTTGTAATTTACCCTAGGGTTCATTTCTTGTATATTCTATGGGTTTTGAAAAATGTATAGTGTCATGAATTCACCATTTTTGTATCCTACAGAGTGATTTTGCAGAAAAATCATCTTTTCTCCCTGCCCCACGAACCCTTGGCAACCACTGATCCTTTTACTGTCTGTTGATTTCTGGAATGTCCGATAATTGGAATCCTACAATATGCAGCCTTTTCAGATTCGCATAACCATTTAAGATTCTTCCATGTCTTTTGGTAACTCCTTTTTCTGTAATGTGGAATAAAACCCCTTGTCCAGATGTCCCACAGGCTCTGTCCGCTCGTCCACAGGAGGACATCTTGGTTGCTTCCATGTTCTGGCACTTATGAATCAAGCTGCTGTAAACGTCCCCGTGCAAGTTTTTGTGTGGACGTACGTTTTCAAGTCATTTGCTTACATATACGAAGGAGCACAGTTACTGGATCCTATGACAAGAGTATGTTTAGTTTTGTAGGAAACTGCCAAACTGTCTTTCAGAGTGATAGGTTTGGCGGCCTGGGGAAAGGAACACCAAGATGGCCGTGGACCACCATTTTGGAACTTTCCACTGGCTGCCGACTTCTCGGAAAACACGTCATCTGCCCCTGGACACACCCCCGGAACTAGTGCCCTATATAAGGCCCTGCTCTTTGTTTTCCTCTTGCGACTTTCCTGGCCCATCCTGGCCGGGACCCGGGAACCTCACCCGAGAGCGCTCCCAGTAAGGGCCTTTTACATTTGTTTCTTACCTCGGTTTTCTGTATCCTCTCTGCGACTTCCCTGGCTCATTCTCTCCAAGCCACTGAACCTCGCCCACGAGCTCTTTAATAAAGGGTGCTCTGATCTCTTTTCCAGTCTCTCTGTTTTGTGACTTTCTCACTCTGCCGATTTTAACCTTACACAGAGTGTACCATTTTGTACCGGCAGTGCGTGAGCGTTCTTAGAGTTGCTCCGCACCCTCACCAGCATTTGGTGGTGTCCGCCTTCTGGATCTGGGGCATTGTCATAGGTGTGTGCTGTCACGTCATTGTAACAGTTTGCAGTTCCCTAATGGTGTTGAGTATGCTCCTTTTTCACATGCTCATTGGACCTATGACAACTTTGGTGAACAGACTTGAGTGTCTGTTCGATCCCTCCCTGTCTTAAAACTGGGTTGTTCTCTTCTTGTTGGGTTTTAAGAGTTCTTTGTCTATTTTTGATACTACTTCTTTGTCAGAAGAGATGTTCTACAAAGATCGTGCTTTGCCTTTTCATTCCCTTCGCAATGTATCTCACAGAGCACAAGCCTTAAAACTTACCAATTTTTTTCTTTCACGGATCTTCCTTTTGGTGTTATATCTAAAAGGTCATTGCCGGGGGCGCCTCCGTGGTTCAGTTGGTTAAGCATCCGACCAGTTCAGGTCATGATTTTGCAATTCACAAGTCCGAGCCCCACGTTGGGTGCTATGCTGACAGCTTGGGGCCTGGAGCCTGCTTTGGATTCTGTTTCCCTCCCTCTCTGCCCCTCTCCCACTCACATTCTGTCTCTTTTCTCTCTCAGAAATAAACATTAAAGAAAAATAAAAAAAATTAAAATACAAAAGGTCATTGCCAAGCCCATGGTCACCTTGATCTTCTCCTATGTCATGATCTGTGTTATCTCATTTTACATTTAGGCCTGTGATACATTTGTGGAAGGAACCAGGTCCATGACTAGACACATTGTTCTTGCATGTGGCTGTCCAGTAGTTCCAGTGCCGCATGCTGAAAGACTGTCCTTGCTAAATGGAATTGCCTTTGCTTCTGGTTTTTTTTTTTTAAGGGGAAGAAATGATGGATCTTTCTGGCCTTCATGACTGGCTACCCGGTAATGCCAGTGAGATTGGGAATACAGGAGAAACAGGTTTAGAGGGGGAGATAGCAAATTCAGTTTTAGACCTCTTGATTTGGAAATACTTATGGATATTGGAGTATTACCAAAGAAGGAAAATCCTTTTTTTTTTTTTATTTTAGAGGACTATAAGAAAATAAAAGATCATTTACTTCATTGGTATAGGTATACATAAATGGAAAGTAAGTCACGTGTTACCTAGGCTATTCGCAAAGTCAGTGCTAACGCTGGCCTGACGCGTCTTCAGGACCCTGTGTTGCAGAGGGAGGGCTGCTGGGAATCATGAGGAGCCCTCCTGACAGCTTTTACCGATGCCCTGGAGGACATCCGAGTCTGACTCCAGCTTGTCACCTTTGCCGCGGTCCAGACACAGTTCCCGGCCTTTCCCTGTCAGTATAAGCGTCTTTTGTCATTTCAAATGCTGTTTGTTTGGGGCTTAGGAGATAATTACCTTGTAACAGTTTCTGGGTAGAGAAAGTAATTTGCTCATTTAACTTAACCTCTTGCAGTTTGGAAGGCAAGGTCAAGGAGACAACGCATAGTGCCTTTTGGGACCATCTTAAAGAACAGTTGTCAGCTACTCCCCCAGACTTCAGTTGTGCTCTTGAACTTCTGAAAGAAATTAAAGAGGTGAGTGCCGACTTTCCATTTGTGGATGTGAATTTCCTGGACATCCTCAAGGTCATTGGAATGTTGGTGGCTAGCAGACCCTAACTGAACAGGGCCCACGAGTCAGAGCCTAATCACTAGATGGAAATCAAACAGTTTCACAAGGGAGTTATTCATTTATTTTATTTATTTATTTATTTATTTATTTATTTACTTTTTTTTTTTTAAGAGAGAGAGGGCACGCACAAGTGAGCAAGAGGCAGGGAGAGGGAGAGAGAGAAGCGGGGCCTCTGTTCACCCGAAGCAGGGTTCGAGTTCACCCCATGCGGGGCTCAAACTCACAAGCTGTGAGATCACGACCTGAGCCAAAGTCAGATGCTTAACTGACTGAGCCACCCAGGTGCCCTCAACAAGGAAGTTGTAATATAAAGATTATTATGTGGCACTAGGGTGGCCTAGTCACTTAAGCGTCCAACTCTTGATCTCAACTCTGGTCTTGATCTCAGGGTTGTGAGTTTAAGCCCCATGTTGGGCTTCACACTGAGCATGAAGCTTACTTGAAAAAAAAAATTGTAACACGGAATTGAAGAAACAGGAGCTTTGAGCGAGTAAGAAGCAAGGAAAATGAAAGTATACTAAGCTATCTAATCAAGTGTATAGAATACACTGTACCCTTAGAGCTGAGATAGAATACCCGGGGACTCACTCGAGAGGGCATGCCTGTGCCAGGGGAGGTTGCCCACCTGCACGGGCTGCTGACCACTGTGCACCCTCAGGAGCTGGGTGCTGCACCAGGAGCCTGGCCCTGGACAATAGCCACTTGCTTGGCAGGAGCTGAGCCCAGGAGAAGCCACGAAGCCACTCAGGCTGCAGGAGCCAGCTACCAGCAAAGCCACACCCACCCCCCCCCCCAACACTGCATGGTGCCATGTGAGGATTCCAGAACCAGGAAGGGATGCTCTTGCCCTTTGCAGTGACTTTCTAGCCTGTGGTGGGCACATCTGAAGGTGTCCCCCAGTGATCCACACCTTTGTACAATCCCCTCTCCTTGAGTGGACGTGATCTGTAACTTGCCTCTGAGCAGTGGAAGATGCAAGGGTGATGGGAGGTCTCTCCTAGAAGTACGGTCCACCACGTGAGCCTCCATCTCTAGGAAGTCTTGATGAAGCAAACAGCTGTGCTGTGAGCTGCCTGTGGAGAGGGTCTCGTGGCAAGGAGACAGGTGGCCTTGAAGAGCTAAGGACAACATCCATCTAACAACCAGTAGGAAGCCGGGGCCCTCAGGTCTAAGCTGGGAGGAAACGAATTCTGCCAGCAGCTCGAGTGAGGCTGGTGAGCACGTCCTCTCCAGCAGAGCTTGCAGATGGTAATGTAGGCCAGACAGCACCTTGACCGCAGCCTCCTGAGACCCGGGACATGGGGCCCAGCTACACTGTGCCTGGGCTCCTGAGCCGCTGAAATTGTGAGATAAGAAACATATGTGCTGTTTTAAGCCTCTAAATTTATGGGAATTTGTTAGGCAGCACAGAAAACTAACGGTGCTTTCGACAGATGAGGTCTAACATTGTGCCACCTGGTACAGGAAAACTGTTTAAGGGGCTTAAGTCATTTTCTCAGAGCAGAGAAAAGAACGACGGGCTTGGAACTGAGAGACAATAACTTGACAAATGTTACATTCCATTCCTTTGGCCACTCATCTGCGCCCTTCCACACACATTGCAGTTCCTGAGAAGAGCTCTATTTCTACCTATTAAGATGCAGCTGTCTTACAAGTTCTCGTTCTTTACCTAAAGTGAGACTCAGTTCTAACAGTTACTGTATCCATTGCTCTCTATATTACTTTCAAATCCAGCCACAGTTCCCCTGAATATTCTGTTACCTCAAGTCTAAATTGTAACGTTAGCTTTCAGTAACTGATCTGTAAAGAGAAGATTTATAGTTTTCATTTCTGTAGTTGGTCAGAAGGCTACTGTTGATCCATGGCTTCCTTCTACGATTGACTCCATATCTCCCCTGTCAACAGCTGGGGCCTCGGCTGCTTGGCTTTTCTTTATCTGCTGGAGTGACCCAAACCTTCATCACCAAAGAGTTCGAGTCCTCAGAGCAATTTACTGTTGTTGTTCGTATGCTGTGGTTTTCTGTTCATCTTTATTATATTTTATTATGTGTGGAAATATCAAGAGGAACCTCAGAGAACCTTCTTGCCTTCATTGGGTAGCATCAACCTGATTTACTCTCCAGACCCAGGTCGTTTGGTCTAGCCAGTAGAAGAAGAACTTTCTCCAGCCTATTGGCTCAGTGGTCTGAGGATCCCAAAATAAGGTGCAGCCTCATCTTCTAATCATTGGAATCAGTGCAAGCATTCCTCCCACATCGGCAGGGCCTAAAGTTGGCAGGATGGGAAATAAAAATTCTCAAGCAGGCTATTGGGTATAATAGTAAGAGAAACCAGCCCCTGCACCCCCCTGATTCCTAGGACGATGTTTTCTGGCTTTGGGAAACTATACCATATAATGGTCTTTGATTCAAAGACTGTGTTGCATCTTTTAAGACGGAACCTCTTTCTTTCAGGATATTGTCCCTCAACTCCTGCTGTAATCGAGTCAGTAAGCCATTCCGCTTTTCAGTTAAGGCCTGTTGACTCAAGGGGGAAGTGGGTATGAACCTACTGTTGCACTTCCTTTGCTAGAAGATGCATTCTTGATCAGATGGGGAAGGACAGTGGGTAAGACATTTTCTCAGTACCCAGTTGTGGTGCTGCTAGAAGATTGCAGACAGAGAAGACAGACACATGTCCAGAATATGTGTCCATTCCAGGGGGGAGAAGGCCCAGAGAATTCAGCTGAGGTGGTTGGTTGATCCTCCTTGGGGAGTGGCGCTGAATTAGGGGCTTTGTTTGTACGTCTAAGGATTTTTAAAAGTGTAAACATATATAACAAAATTTTTACCATTTTAATTTCTTTTTTTAAGTAGGCTCCATGCCCAACCGGGGGCTTAAATTCACAACCCTGAGATCAAGAGTTGCATGCTTTATGGACTGAGCCAGCCAGGCGCCCCACCGTTTTAATTATTTCTAAGTGTTACAATTCAGTGGCACTAAGTACATTTCCAATGTGTGTGACCATCACCCCATCCATTTCCAGAATGTTCTTATTTTCCCAAGTAGAAACTGTACCCATTACTAGTAACTCTTCATTACCTTCTTCCTCCAGAGTCTGGTATCCTCTATTGAATTTCTGTCTCTCTGTGTTGACTTCGCTGGATGTCTCATATAAATAGGATCATATGATATTTGTCCTCTTGTATGTGGCAGATTTCACTGTGGCATAATATTTTCAAGGTTCATCCATGTTGTAAGCAAGTGTCAGTGTTTTATTCCTTTCTGTGGCCAAATAAAATTCCATTGTATGGGTGTGCTAACTTTGTTCATCTCTTCATCTGTTGATGGACATTTGTGTTGTTCTCACATTTGTGCTATTGTGAATCGTACTGCTTTGAGCATTCATGTATAAAGTTTTGTTTGAACACCTATATTCTGCTCTTTTGGCTACACAGACAGGGGTGGCATTGCCGAACCATCTGGTAACTAACTCTGTGTGTAATTTGAGAAACCAATAAACTACTTTCAATGGTGACTACACCATTTTACATTCCCACCTGCAAGGTATGAGAGTTGTAGTTTTTCCACATTTTCCCCAGAGCTTCATTTCTTTGTTGCTATAGACATCTTAGTGGCATGAAGTAGGATCTCACTGTGGTTTTGATCTGTACTTCCCTCGTGGCTAGTGGTGTTGAGCATCTTTTCCTGTGCTTGTTGTCCAAGTTCTATGCCGTCTTTGGAGAAATGTTGATTGAAGTCCTTTGTCCATTTTTAAATTGGGTTGTTTGTTTGTCGTTGAGTTATAAGAGCTCTTTACATATTCTGGATAGTAGCCCCTTGTTAGGTAAATGATTTGCAAATACAGTCTCCCATTCTCTGGGTAGTTTTTTCACTTTCTTGATAATGTCCTTTGCACAAAAGTTTTAATTTTGGTTAAGTCCAATTTTTCTGGTTTGTACTTTCTGCCTTTTGTGTCATATCTTGCCAAATCCAGGATTATGAAGATTTATCCCTTTAGTTTCTTCTAAGAGTTTTAGAATTTTAGTTCTTCTGTTTAGGTCTTTGATCCGTTTGGAGTTAAATTTTTATAAGATGTGAGGTAAGCGTCCAAGTTCATTCTGTTATGTGTGGCTTAGCCAGTTTCCCCAGTACCATTTGTTCGAAAGACTGCCCTTTTCCTACTGAATGGTCTTGGCATTGTTTTCAAAAATCATTTGACCATAGATCCAGGTTTTATTTCTGGACTCTGTTCTATTTTGCTCTGTAGGTCTGTCCTATCCCAGTGTATGCTTGGTCTCCTCTGGGCCATTTCGTTGGGTGGCAGGTTGCTGCGGTGCAGGCCTGCTCACACGGTTAGGCAGCTCGGAGTGGCCACATGGCCACTCTGTCTTGGGGCGAAGTGTTTACTTCTGCAAAAGCCCAGAGGCAAGCCAGAAACTGTTTCTCAAAAGGCAAATAGTGATTTGCAGGAGAGCATAGATTCGCTCTAGAATTCTAAAGGTCTGTGCTGTGATGCTCTTACTGCCCCAGTAAGACAGTCGGAGCCTGTGTCGCAGCACCCTTACCTGCCACGGGCACTTTGTCACTGAGCCTGCTGGGTCATAGGGCCCAGCTGGCATCGCAGCTTGTAGGACGGCCTGGACTTGCTGCTGTAGACACTACTGTCCCCTGAAATTCGAAACCTTACGATGCCCTTAAGTGAGTGTTGCAGGAGCAAATTCAATTGTGGTATCCGTGACCTCGAAAATCTAGAAAGGCCTTCAGATGTTGGGCCTCGTTTTTCATGGTGGGTGGTCTGAGGCACTGCAACTTGCCCTTCACCTTGGAGGGGGCAGCCGGACAGTGTGCAGACCACCGACGCTCTGCCACTTCGCGGAGGTGGCAGCGCTGATGTTCTGTGGGGATTATCTGCCGTCCTGTAGTTTGCACGTCTTTGGAGGCATCTAAAGCCCTTGCTGCTTCCTGCTCCTCAGATCCAATGGGTCTGTGGCCACGTCACCTGTGCTACCCGTGTGGTGTCAGTGAGGGCCCAATCAGAAGAGAGAACCCAGACAGTAATGCGGAGGAAGAGAAGCCGCAGTGTCGCGGGAGCGCTGGAGGCCCACGCCGGAGCCAGGAAGGCAGGCCTCCTCCTCCTGCAGGATCTCCCCAGCTCTCTCTGCGAGCGAGACTGACCATTATGCCAGCTGGCCAAGGAAAAATACTTAAAGCCAGGCCCTGGAGGGTACACTTGGCACTGAGAACCTCCAGTTGGTAACTGGCATAGTTTACCATTTAAATGTTTTCTTTCTTTTTTTTTTTTAATGCTTATTTTTGAGAAAGAGTGTGGGTAGGGGAGGAGCAGAGAGAGGGAGACAGATCAGAAGCAGGTTCTGCACTGGCAGCAGCCCGATGTGGGGCTCAAACTCATGAACTGTGAGATCATGACCTGAGTTGAAGTCAGACGCTCAACCGACTGAGCCCCCAGGCACCCCGACTGTTCAGAGAGCCAGGACGAACTTGTGTTTGAGATGAATCCGAGCAGCTGGGAGCTGCACAGCTCAGCACTCCTCTCAGTTATGCGGGTGTGCGTTGAACCCCACCCTCCCCCCACCACATTCTCTGTGTTATGAGGCACAGGGTTGGGTAAGAGTCTCTTTTCACAGGGAACTTACATTTCGGAGCTAATGGGCTATTTCCGGTGCCCCTTCACCGTTTCTTGGTCTATTTGTTCCTTACCCTTTGAAGTAAAATAATCTTTAAAGTGTCTGCTTTTTAAGTGTACCTCATCACCATGTGATGTGTGTATGTTATATTTGTTGTTCTTTGTGCTTGTTTGTACCGCACTCCTTGAATTTGTCTATCTCATTCTGCCTAGAACACGATTCACTGTTGCTGTACCGATCCCCTAAAGCCTTGAACCATCATCGGCCTCCCCACAAAGATAAATAATGTCCTCTAGGAAATTTAGGGCCCCCACTTCTTGGTCCCTCAAAGCCAGGCTGATGTCCTTGGTTAAAGGGCTTGTGCAGTAGAGAAGGTTTGCGGCTTTGCACAGAAAGTGACTCCCTTTGATTTCTTTCCGGGCAGATCTTGCTCTCGCTGCTGTCACCACGCCAGGGCCGCCTGAGAAGTGAGATCGAGGAGGCACTGGGCGCGGAGCTGCTCCAGCGGAAGGCCGAGGGCGGGGCTCTGAGCCTCCCGCATCTCTCTAAGTACATTCTTGGCATGATGACTTTGCTGTGCGCGCCAGTTCGAGACGAGGTGGTGCAGAAACTGGAGAACATTACGGACCCTGTTTGGCTACTGAGGTGTGAAACGTGACTGCTGTCCCTTGAAACCCGCCTCAGTCCCTGGGCCAGGAAAGGGGGGGTCAGACACCAACTGATAGCCCCTGTCTAGGCTGGCTCTTCCCTACTGAAGACCTGACTGATTCCTCTCTGTTCTCCTGGCCGGCCTGTTAGCCATTTTCCCCTGCAAAATGGCCTTAGGTTGGTTGGGCCTCCCATCTAACATCCTATCATAAAACATTAGAGTATGTGCTCAAACATCTTTTCCCCAGGTTTTCACAGTGTGAGGGAACAGGCTTGGGAGGTTATCTCTATATCATTGCTATAGAAACCAAGACTCAGAAAGTGAGAGAGAGAGAGAGAGAGAGAGAGACATAGACCAAGACTGATGCAGGGCTCGAACCCACGAAGCCATGAGATCATGACCTGAGCCGA
Source organism: Suricata suricatta (assembly GCF_006229205.1). Taxonomy (NCBI): domain Eukaryota; kingdom Metazoa; phylum Chordata; class Mammalia; order Carnivora; family Herpestidae; genus Suricata; species Suricata suricatta. The sequence continues at coordinate 32,756,501 of NC_043706.1, read as the reverse complement.
AGTCGGACGCTTTGCCACCCGAGCCTCCCAGGCATCCCTGACTCTACCTTTTAAAGCAGACAACAGAATGATCATGTGGAAAGAGAGCTAGCCTGGAGGCTTCAAGGTCCAGAGACTTACCTGTTCCTCACTCCGCCATCACTTACTCCGGGCCTTGGGTCCCGAGTCCCCTCAGTCACAATGGCGGCTTTTGTAAACTTAGGAGATGGGACTAAGTTAAAGAGCTTCTAACTCGGGAACACAGTGATTTAATGACACTTGCTGTTGGTTCCCCTCTCACTAGATTTCCTTTCAGGGTATATTATATTTTCTGTGTCAGGGGGATCTTCCAGGTCCTGGGCCTGATGAAAATGGACATGGTGAACTACACCATGCAGAGCCTTCAGCCCCACCTGCAGGAACATTCCAGCCAGCGTGAACAGTCCACATTCCAAGAACTCCTCAATAAGCAGCCAAGTATGTAAATAACTTAAGGGCAGGGGTGGAAAGATGGATCTTGGGTCTGACTGCTATGATGTTCGAGAGTATTCTGCCTCTTGGGAGCAGAGAGCTTCTTCCTCAGGTAGGGGGAGGGAGAAGGAAGCGATGTCTGAGACAGACACCCCCTACCCCTGCTGCCACCAAAGCACTGCTTTGTTGACCAGGAGCATATCTTGATGAGAACCTTAGTCTTGGAGCTTTCGGGATGCGATGCCGCACGCGCTGCCCTGCCTCCCCACTCTCTTCCTATCCCAGGCCTCCTCAGTCACACCACCAGGTGGCTGACCCAAGCGGCTGCGGACCTCACCACGCCGCCTCCCACTTGCCCAGACACTTCCGACTCCGCCAGCGTGGTCAGCTTCTCTCCGAGCGAGGCGGCCATCGGCCCGGAGCCCCTCAGCCCTACCATGGTGCTGTCCCAGGGGTTCCTGAACCTCCTTCTCCGGGACCCTGAAGACGAGGATTTCCCTGAGGTAGGCCTGGGGAGGGCGTCACCTCGTGTTGTGTTCAGGACCCTGTGCCCTGACGGCCTGTCCTCCCTGCTCCCCCAGACCCTGCTGACAGACAGAGCGCAGCTGCAGGAGCTCAGGTCCCAGTTGCGCCAGCTCACCGTCCTGGCCTCAGTCCTGCTGGTGGCCAGGAGCTTCTCTGGCAGCGTGTTGTTTGGCTCCCCCCAGTTTGTGGATAAGCTGAAGCAGATAACCAAAGACCTGATGGAGGAGTTCAAGTTCAGGTGAACCACATAGACCTTTTTCGGAGTAGAAGGTACTTGTGGCATGGGGACGCCCACAGGCCGTGAATGATGCCTTACGCTCCCCCACAGCCCACGAAGACTGGGGCCATCCCCTGAGACTGGTGAGGTCTTTCCATAACGGTCTTGAGACTTGTGACCGGGAAAAAGAAAGCTTTCTTCCACAGAGGGTAGTGCGGGGGGTAGTCCACTCATTATCTTGTTTGCTACAGAGGAGGTGTTATCTCGCTGAGCAGGTGACAGCGGGCTGGCCTCAGGTATATGCAGGAGTTGATCCGAACAACTCCTGGAGCAGATTGAACATCCGCTGTGTGCAGGGGGTCACACCGGACGACAAAAAGGAATCAGAAGGCCGGGTCTGTCACTGTAATTGGTGACAGTAGGACATATGACCATGGAAAATGTCCAAGAAAGGCTAATTGTATATACACCTATATAAATACATTGTGTAGGGCCACAGAATTCCGAGTGGATACCAAAATCCTGTACAGAGTTGACTTTATAGTTTATCGTGTTTCCTAAGAAGTAGAACATGGTATCAGAGAGAATAGTCGGCGTCTGGAGGGTAATAGTGAAGATGCTGAACCCCCCCACTGGGCCCTGCTGCTACCAGGGACTGGGGTGAGGGCAGGGCTGAGGGCAGGAGGATGGCGGAGGTCTCCCTCAAGTGGGCCCAGCTCCTGCCGTGGAGCGTGGTGGCTCTGGGCCGATGCCAGGGCCGTCCGCTGGGTACCAGCCTCCTCTCCTTTGTGGTCTAGGCCAGAGGAGGCTCTGCAGACTGTGAGTGAGCAGGTGTCTCAGGAAATGCACCGGAGCCTCGAGAACATGGGCCTTGCTGCTCTGAGCAGTGAAAACACGGCATCTCTGATAGGACAGCTCCAGAACATTGTCGAGAAGGAGAACTGTGTCCGCAGTGTCATTGGTGAGCGCGCCTGTGGGGGTGGTGAGAATGTTCTGGTGAGAAGTAGAGGCCATCCCTGGACATCAGTTACTGGACCAGGTACCAGTAAAAAGTGTGACCATTGGGCAAGTCACTGTTTAGGTTTTAATTTGTCCAAAGTGCTTGGTTGAAAATATTTAGTTTAAAGACTGATTTTTGTTCTAAGGAAGGTTTGCACCCAGGAATTCATGAGTTCTGAGTATGGCCTGCTGCCCAACCAACCTGGATAAGTCATCCCTGGCCTTCTGGGCTGTTTCCTGAGTTTAGTCCGAGACATGTGACATCTACCCCAACCTCCCAGCAATAAGAAACTGATGCCGAATTAGCTAGAGGACATTTGCCCATAGCAAGCACTCATCCCTATTGGAATGGAAGGCATGAACTTGACCTTGCTCTAAACCTTAGCCCTCTGAAGGAGTGTCTAAGATCCTCGTGCTAAATGCTCACTAGGATCTATCGCTAGATGCTCAGGTAATCTTTTGAATAGTCTGAAATTTACAAGCCCACTAGTTTGTGAGCTTTACTTTGTCCTTGGGAGCCGGATAGCAGCCCCCTTCCTGAACAAAACAGATTTCCTTATTCCCGGGTGAGTGGGCTGGCTAGTAAACATCTCCGTTACCTCGGAGCTTGAGTGAGTAGAGTTGCAGGGGTAGGTGATGTTGCCCCCTGAAAGTTGTTTGCCTTTTCCCTTCTCACTGCCGTCTCCTGCTCACAGATCAGCGGGTCCATTTGTTTCTCAAATGCTGTTTGGTCCTTGGTGTTCAGCGATCCCTGTTGGATCTCCCCGGAGGCCTTACCGTCATTGACGCAGAACTGGCAGAACTGGGCCAGAAGTTTGTCAGCCTGACGCACCACAATCAGAAGGTGTTTGGCCCCTACTACACGGAGATCCTAAAAACCCTCATCCCTCCAGCCCAGCCGCTGGAAACAGAAGTGGAGTCTCTCTGATAGCACCGGCTCAACGCCCTGGCGCCGTGGACCCAGGAGAGCTCCTCACCGCTTTCCTGGGGTGACCTCACCACCGACTGCAGAGCCGGAAGCCCTCTCCCCTCCTGCAGCCGGCACACCAGGGCTGTAGTGATCAGCATGTAAACACCAGCTGGCCCAAACTCGTTCACTAATAAACTTCTGAACTGCAAGGAAACCTCCAGTCTTCCAGTGCCGCCGCTATGCCTGAGCCCCGTGCTCTGGGCCCCCAGCTAGCAGAGAAGCCAAAAGACCCCCAGTTTTTCCTCCACTGGCCAGGGGCTCCCTTTGGCACACAGAGCTGAGAAGCCGAGACACTGGGGTGCTAGCATTATTTCTCTGAGAAGTCTCTAGGATTATCCAAAATGTGACTATAAGGGCGTCTCTGGAAATCAGAAATTAGTTTTGTCCAGTTCAGCTGAGGATAGGGTGCGGTTGAAATAAGTTCTTAGAAACCTCATTTCTAGGACCGAATTCCCCCGAAGGTTCCAAACGATGCAAGAGCCAGTAGGAGTGTGTTGCAGTGTCTGCAGCAGGTGACGTGGACATGGAGGCGGCCCCGCCTCCATTCTTCCTGTCTGGGCCCCCAGTGGGCAGGTGCGGCTGCGGGGGGGCGTTCTGGGAAGCGCCTGGGCTCGGCCCCTGGTGGCGTTGTGCCAGAGCAGCTCTGCCTCAGAGAGCAAAATGGGGAAATGTGCATTTAGATTTGGCTCTTTTAAAATAATGGAGAAGAGAAAATGAAAATTCATGTCTGTGCTCTCCAGGTTCCGTGAAGAGAAACACAGAGAACATTTCAGGAACGGAGGGAGCTGCAGCCGACACACAGAGCCTAGGAGGAACAACAGAAGGCGGATTTGAGCTCCTAGCGCTGGCGAGTTCCTCATCGACTTCCTTTTTAGAGAGCCTCGATGGGTGACACAGCCGGATGGCCGCGCAGCCATGGCCAGGCGTGCTGGAGGCCGGGGCAGACATCCTCAGGATGGGGAAGCCCTGGAAAAGGGTGTGTTTCATAAACAGTGAAGCTTGCCTAGATGGATTTCTCTGATTTGCAAGGATTAATTTGAATTTCTTAACCCACATTTTGGAAGCCTCATTATCTTAGAAGCAGAAATGCTCTGAAGGGACCCTTGTGAAAAGGCCTGGTTGTGGGTGCAGACACGGAGCCGACAACAGAACCCTGCTCTATACTTCATGATTAAAATCTGAGATGATTGATTTCTTAGAAACTTTGAGTTGATTTTCTTTTGCTTCCACACAGAGGAGACAGGGATCCCGATCTAAATGAGGAAGGATAGCTCCATTTCATCCTGCCCACGGTGTGAGGGCTATGTACTCAACGCTGCAGAAAAATACACATAATACAAAATTTACCATTAGTGCATCTAGTACATTCATGGTATTGTGTAATATCACCACTATCTAATTCTGGAGCATTTTCATCATCTCAGAAGGAAATCACATACTCACTAAGCTCGCTCTTTTTTTTTTGTTTGATTAATGTTTATGTTTGAGAGCAAGAGAGACAGTGCGAGCAGGGGAGGAACAGAGAGCGAGGGAGACACAGAATCTAAAGCAGGCTCCAGGTTCCGAGCTGTCAGCACTGAGCCTGATGTGGGGCTTGAACCCACGAACTGTGAGATCATGACCTGAGCTGAAGTCGGACGCTCAGCTGACTGAGCCACCCAAGCGCCCCAACACTTTTTTTTTTTAAGATTTTATTTTTGGGGTGCCTGGGTGGCAGTCGGTTGAGCATCTGACCTCGGCTCAGGTGTTGGGTTCTGTGCTGACAGCTCAGAGCCTGGAGCCTGCTTCAGATTCTGTGTCTGCCTCTCTCTCTGCCCCTCCCCTGTCTCTGTCTCTGTCTCTGTCTCTTTCTCTCAAAAATAGATAAACACTTAAAAATTTTTTTAAAAAACACAACATTTTACTTTTAAGTAATCTCTACACCCAACATGGGCCTCAAATTTCACAGCCCAGAGATCGAGAGTCTCATGCTCCACCGACGGAGCCAGCCGGGCGCCCGAAGCGCTCTCTCTACCCCCTACCCCCCAGACACTGGCAGTCTTTACTCACTTGTTTCGGTCAATTTTTGCCTCTAGATAAATGGAATCATATTATACGAGGTCTTTTGTGACTGGCTTCTTTCACTTAATGTTTTAGATTGTATCATGTCGTAGCATGAAGCAGCACTTCATTCCTTTTATGGCTGATGTTTCATGAGATGGATATACTACATTTTATTAACCACTCATCACTTGGTGGACATTTGGTTGGTTTTCACCTCTTGGCTTTTGTGAATAGTGCTCCTGTGAAAATTTGTGTTTGGTGCAAGTTTTTGTTGGAACACTTCTTTTTGTTTTAATTTTTTTGTTTGTTTTTGAAGGAGAGAGGGAGTGAGAGAGACAGAGTGAGAGCAGGGAGAGGGGCAGAGAGAGAGAGAGGGAGACACAGAATCTGAAACAGGCCCCAGGCTCTAAGCTGTCAGCCAGAGCCTGAAGCAGGGCTCGAACTTGTGAACCGCAAGATCATGACCTGAGCCAAAGTCAGACGCAGAACTGACTAAGCCACCCAGGTGTGCCTGGAACACTTATTTTCAATGCTTTTGAGTGTATTACATCTAGGAGTGTAGTTGGTGGGTCAGACAATAATTCTTTGCTTATTGAGAAACTACTAAAATGTTTTCACAGTAGTTTCTGCATCATTTTTACCTTCCCACCAGCAGTGTGTGAGGGGTCCAGTGTCTCCACATTTCCCCTAGCAGTGATTTTTTTTTAAACTACAGAAATCTTGGTATGAAGTAAAATCTTACTGTGTTTTGATTTGCATCTCCCTCATAGCTAGTGACGCTGAGCATCTTTTCATGTGTTCTTGGGCATTTGTGTATCTTCTCTGGGAAAATGTTTGTTAAGTCCTTTGCCCATTTGTGAATTGGGTTCTTTACTGTTGAGTGTAAGAGTTCTTATATGTTTTAGATACCAGATCTGATTTCTCAGATATAATTTGAAAATATTTTGTACCATTCTGTGGGTAGTATTTTCACTTTCTTAATAATATCCTTTGCACAGAAGTTTTAATTTTGATGAAGTCTGATTTATCAGGTTTTCTTTCTATGGATTGTGCTTTGGCTGCCAAATCTAGGAACTCTTTGCTTAGCCCTAGATCCCAAAGATTTTCTCCTGTGTTTTTTGTTAAAAGTTTTGTGTTTTACATTTAAGTCTATGATCCACTTAGAGTTAATTTTGTGTAAGGTGTGAGGCTTAGGTCTTACCTACGCATGTCCAGTCGCCCCGGTATCATTGGTTGAAAAGACTATCTTCCCTCTGGTGAACTGCTTTTGCACCTAATAAGTTGGGCATATTTGTCCAAGTCTCTTTCTGGATTTTCTTTTTTTTTTTTTTTTAATCTTTTTAATGTTTTACTTATTTTGATACAGAGAGAGATGGAGCATGAGAGGGGGAGGGGCAGAGAGAGAGGGAGACACAGAACTGGAAGCAGGCTCCAGGCTCTGAGCTAGCTGTCAGCACAGAGCCCGACGCGGGGCTCGAACCCACGAACATGAGATCATGACCTGAGCCGAAGTCGGAGGCCAGTCGGAGGCACTGAGCCACGCAGGTGCCCCTCTTTCTGGATTTTCTATTCTATTCTACTAATCTATCTGTTTGCCTCTCTTCCACATAATATTGATTACTGTAGCTATATAATAAGTTTGAAATTGGGTAGACTAATCCCACTTTATTCTTTTTCAAGTTAAAAATTTTTTAAATGTTCTTATTTGAGAGAGAGAGAGAAAAAATTAATGAGCAGGGGAAGGGCAGAGAGAGAGGGAGACAGAATCTGAAGCCGGCTCCAGGTTGCTCGCACAGAGCCTGACATGGGGCTTGAACCCATGAATCATGAGATTGTGACCTGAGCTGAAGTCAGATGCTTAACCAACTGAGCCACCCAGAAAAAGATATTCTAGTTTCTTCACCTTTTTGTAGACTAATCTTGTCTATATCTACACACACACAAAAAAAACTTGCTGGAATTTTTATAGATATTATGTTAACCTGTGTATCAATTTTGGGAGGATTGATACCTTTACTAACTTAAAAGTTCCAGTCCATGAATATGGCATATGCCTCCAGTTATATCAGGAGGGATATACCATATCATCAGGGCTGTGTAGTTTTGTTTTTTTTAAGTTTTAATTTTTACTAATATCTACACCTAACCTGGGCCTCCAATTCACAACCCCGAGATCAAGAATCACATGCTCTTCTGACTGAGCCATCCAGGTGCTCCATCCAGGACTGGATAGTTTTTATATAAGTTCTGAACATGTTAGATTTACACCCAAGAATTTCCTTTTTTTTTTTTTTGAATGATTATAAATGGTGTTTTAATTGTGTCCACATGTGCATTTCTAGAAGTAGAATTAACTTTTGCATGTTTATTTTTTATCCCGTTATCTTGCTAAACTCACTTATTAATTTTCTTATAGATTCCTTGGAATTTTCTACATAGATATTTATGTAATCTGCAAATGGGCACAGTTTTATTTCTTTTCACTTCCTTTACTTGCCTTCTTGCACTGATTTGAACTCCTAGAATTTTAAGACTGGTAATGGTGAAATCCTTTCCTTGTTCCTAGTTTTAAGGGGAAAACATTCAGTTTTTCACTGTTAAATATAATGTTGGTTTTTGTAAATGTTCTTAATCAAGTTGAAGAAGTCTCTGTCTTAAGTACCACAAATTTAGTGCCTTGAGACAAGCCAAATTTATTATCTACAGTTCTGGATGTGAGAAGTCCACAGTGGGTCTCATAGGCCAAAATTAAGGTATAGGCAGAGCTGCGTGAGGCTCTAGGGACAAACTAGTTTCCCATGGCTGCTGTGACAAATTACCACAAACTGAGTGGTGTAACAAAACCAGAAATATACTGTCAGTTCTGAAAGTCAGAGATCAGTCAGGTTGGGTTGACATCAAAGAGTGGGCCAGGCTGTACTCCTTCTGGAGACTCTAGGGGAAGATCTGTTCCTTGCCTCTCCCAGCATCTAGGGGCTGCTGGCACTCCTCGGCTTGTGGCTTCACTACTCAGATCTCTGCCTCCCTGGTCACATGGAGGTTACACATAGCACTCGTCTTCTGTGTGTGTCTGAGCTCCCTCTTCCTCTCTCTCTCATAAGGATACTTGTGATTGGATTTAGGGTCCACCCATATAATCCAGGGTAATCCCCTATCTCAAGATCCTTGATCTAATCAGATGTTTGAATTATCTTTTGCCACATAAGGTAACATGTTTACAGGTGCTGTGTATTAGGATGTGGGCATTTTTAGGGAGCTATTGTTCACCCTCTATTTCCATTTTTCTCAGAGTTTTTAAATATGAATCGGTTTTGAATTTTGTCAAATTTTTTTTCCTGCATCAATAGATACTGGGATTTTTTCTTTTGATTGTTCATATATTGGATTACATTGACTGATCTTCAAATATTGACCAACCTTTTATCCTTGGAATTAACTTCACTTGGTCATGGTGTATAATTCTTTTTATGTATATCTGAATTGTATTCACTAATATTTTGTTACTGATTTTTTGTGTCTATATTCGTGAGGGATATTAGTCTATAGTGGTTTTGTTTTTTTGTACTTTGGTTTTGCTATCAGTAATCCTAGCTCATAGAATGAATTAGGAAGTGTTCTTCCTCTTCTGTTTTCTGAAACATATTGTGTAGTGTTGGTGTTAATTTTTCTTTAAACATTTGGTAGAATTCTCCAGTGAATTAATATAGTCTTGGAAACTTTTTAAAATTATGGATTCAGGGGTGCCTGGGTGTCTCAGTTGGTTAAGTGCCAACTTCAGCTCAGGTCATGATCTCACGTTTTGTGGGTTTGAGCCCCGCATCAGGCTCTGTGCTGACAGCTCAGAGCCTAGAGCCTGCTTCAGATTCTGTGTCTCCTTTTCTCTCTGCTCCTCCCTCATTCATGCTCTGTTTTTTTTTTCTCTCAAAAATAAACATTAAAAAATTAAAAAATTATGGATTCAATATTTATGATGCTATTTGAATTATCCATTCATTCTGGGTAAGTTGTGAGTGTATGTTTTTTGAGGTTTTGGTCTATTTTGTCTAAGCTGCCAAACTTATATATGTAGGGTTGTGCATAGTATCCTTTCTTTATCCGTTTGATGTCTACGGGGTCTGTAGTGATAGCCATTGTTTCATTCCTGATATTGATAATCTCTGTCTTCTCTCTTTTTCTGTCAGTTTGGCTACAGATTTGTCAATTTTATTGGTTATTTCATTAGACAAGCTCTGTTTCACTAATACTTTCCCAATTTCTGCATTCATTTTCATTGATTTCTATTTTTATCTTTATTATTTCCTTCCTTCTTTTTGCTTTGGCTTTATTTTGCTCTTCTTTTTTGAGGCTCTTGAGGGTAGAAGCTTAGAATATTGATTTAAGATGTTTATGGGACACCTGAGTGGCTCAGTTGGCTAAGCAGCCAACTTCGGCTCAGGTCATGATCTCGCAGTTCGTGAGTTCAAGCCCTGTGTCGGGCTCTGGGCTGACAGCTCAGAGCCTGGAGCCTGCTTTGGATTCTGTATCTCCCTCTCTCTCTGCCCCTCCCTCTCTCATGCTCTGTTTCTCTGTCTTTCAAAAATAAATAAGTGTTAAAAAAAAAAAAAAGATGTTTCCTCTTTCCCAGTGTATGCATTTAGTGCTGTGAATTTTCCTCTTGGCACTGCTTTTCCTGTCCTACAAATTTTGATATGATGTATTTTAATTTTCATTCACTTTAATGTATATTTTGACTTCCCTTGAGACTTTCTCTTTTTGACTCATGGGTTACTTAGAAATGTATTTATTCCAAGTGTTTAGAGAATTTTCTGTTATCTTCACATTACTGATTTTTACTTTGATTCTGTTGTGGTTCAAGAATACACTATATATGATTTTAATTCTTTCAAATTTTTTGAGGTTTGTTTGAAGGCCGGGATTGGTTTATCTTGGTATATGTTCCATGGTCACTTGAATATGCATTCTGCTGTTGTTGGCCAGATTGTTCTATAAATGTCAGTGAGGTCCTGTTGGTCGATGATGGTGTTGCATTCTAATACATCCTTAATGATTTTCTCTCGCTTCATTCTATCAGTTGATAGTCTCCAACGGAGTTGAAGTCTCCAGCGGTATTTATTGTATTAGTCTTCTCAGGCTGCCATTCAAAATACCACAGACTGGCTGGTTTAAACAACAAAAAGTCATTTCTCACATATTTGGAGGCTGCAAAGACTCAGATCAAGGACCAACAGGGTCAGTTTCTGGTGAGGACTCTCTTCCTGGCTTAGAGATGGCTGCCTTCTCACTACGTATACCGCGCACGGCCTTTCCTCATGGCCTGTGTCTGGAGAGATCTCGCCTTCCCCTTTCTCTGCTTGTAAGGCCAGCAATCCAATTGATTTAGGAGCTCAGCCTTATAAGCTCATTTAACTTTAATCTCCTCCTATGAGCCCTGTCTCCAAATATAGTCCCATTGGGGGTTAGGGCTTCAACGTAGGAGTTTGGGAGGGACACACTTCAGTCCATAGCATTTGTGGATTTCTCTTCTTCGCTTTTCAATTCAGTTTTTGCTGCACATATTTTATAGTTCTGTTGTTTGGCACATACACATTGCCTAATGTGCCTTCTTGGTGCACTGACCCTTTATTATATAATGTCCCCTCTTTCTTGTGATTTTCTTTGCTCTGAAGTTCACTGTATGAGATACTAACATAGCCACTCCTGCTTTCCTTTGATTGATGTTTACATTATATATCTTTTCCTATCCTTTTGCTCTCATGTTTATATTATTACTTGAGGTATGTTCCTTGACAGCATATAGTTCATGTTTTTAATCTATTCTGCCAATCTCTTTTAATTGGTGTTTTTAGACCATTTAACTTAGTGTAATTATGATACGTTAGTGCCTCAGTGTGCCATCTTTTGTTTTCTAGTTATTCTGTTTTCATCTTCTTTTTTCTGCCTCCCTTTGAGTTACTTGAAAAACATGTTACACTCCATTTTGATTTTATCCATGGTGTTTTTGAGTTTATCTCTTTGCATAACTTTTTTAGTGTCTTCCCTAGGAGTTACATATAAGGATAGCTTGCCAGATGGATGGCATCTACCAGTTCAAACAAGGAATAGAAGAAATCTTATCTCCATTTTCATTTTTACCTTCCCCATTTAAGTGATAATTGTTTTGGAGGCACCTGGGTGGCTCAGTTGGTTGAGCATCCAACTCGATTTCGGCTTGTCATGATCTCAGGGCCATGGGACTGGGCCTCCATCCGGTTCTCCACCAGGCGTGGAGCCTGCTTAAGATTCTCTCTCCCCCTCTCTTTCTCTGCATCTGCCCCTCCCCCTTTAAGAAAAGATAATTGTTTTAAATATTATATATATTTAGAAACACATTGCACTGTGTTACAATTTTTGCCTCAACTATCAGACACATTAGAAAGCTGAAGGGGAGGGGTGCCTGGATGGCTCAGTCGGTTAAGGCTAAGCCTCCGACTTCGGCTCATGTCAGATCTCACATTCGTGGGTTCAAGCCCCGCGTCAGGCTCTGTGCTGACAGCTAGCTCAGAGCCTGGAGCCTGTTTCTGGTTCTGTGTCTCCTCTCTCTGTCCCTCCCTCTCTCATGCTCTGTCTTTCTCTGTATCAAAAATAAAATTAAAAAAACATTAAAAAAAAAGCTGAAGGGGAGAAGGAAGGGCTATGGAGTTTCCCCTTATTTTTGATTAATGTTTGCTCATTCTGTCTGGTGTTCCAAAGGCTCCTTCCTATGCCATCTCCCCTCTGTTTAGACAACCTTTTGGTCATTCTTTTAGGCTAAGTCTGCATCTGAGTCCCTTCTTTTCCTTCTTCTGAGGGTGTCTTGGCTCCCCTTCATCCACGAAGGGGATTTTTGCAGGCTTTGGGACCTGCCTCCTTTTTTCTTACAGCACCTGAAAAATACGTTACCTCCTTCTGGTCTCCACTGCTCTGCTGAGAAGTCCACCGTCATTCACACTATGTGTCCCCTGTGGTCAGGGTTTCTCTCTTGCTGTTGTCAGAAAAGTTTTTCATTTTCAGAAACTTAAATATGATGTGCCTTGGATATGATGTGTGATGGGTTTCTCTGGTTTGGGATGTGCTCAGCTTCTTAAATCTGTGGGTTTACGTCTCTTGCCAAATTTGGGGAGTTTTCAGCCATTATTTCCTCAAGCACTTTCCCAACCCGTCCCCTCTCCTCCTGGGACTGCTGACACACGTCTGATCTTACGTTAGAGTTCCTAGATCCCGGGGACTCTCTTCATTTTCCTTCCAGTCTGTTTTTTCTTTCTGTCCAGATTGGGTGTTCTCTATTGTTCTGTCTTCCCACGGGTGGATTCTGTTTTCCATTCATCCTGCTGTTGAGTCCGTCCATGGAGATTTTGATTTTGGTTATTTTGTTTTTCAGGAGCAGCCTCGTTACTGCCAGACATTGGTGAGTTTCCACTAGGCCTCTTCTGGTACCGCCCCCCCCCCAGTGGGAGTGGGGGCCCTTTCCGCCTGGTGCGGGTGGAAGTCTGGGTCCCCTGGGCCTTGGCCGGCCGGAGCTGGTTTCCTGCAGGGTCAGGATGGACTAAAGCGGTGTCTTAGCAGTTTTCTGTCCTGCCAGGCCGCCTCTGTTCTGGTTGGTCCTTTGGCTACAGAGAGCAGACCTTGGTTTGGGCTTTGTCTGTGCCGTGGCTATTTCTGCCGGGGCTTTTATTTGTACTGAGCAAGAAGAATAGGGAAAAGTAGGTCTACTTAGTCTTCCGGGAAGTAGAAGTTCCAGTGTACTTTGGTAGCAGTTGTCAAGTTTTGTCCTTTGTTACGTGTGATACAAACATTATTTTCAATTGCCCTTTTTTAACCGGTGAATTTGGCTTTGCAGGAATGTTTGATTTTTATGTAGTTGAATACATTAATCTTTTAAAAAATGGAATCAGGGTTTTGTAGCATACTTGGGAAGAGCTGTCTCATACCAAGATTATGAAAAAAAAAAGTCTCCCTATTTTCTTCTAGTTTCGTTGGAACTTATTTTTCTACGTTTAAATGTGTGAGCTGTCTGGAATTTTGGTGCGATGAGAACAGGAATTGTGATCCCCGTGTGTGGCCCCCCCACCCCTGTGGTTACCCAGTTGTACCAGGCCGATTCCTGGCTAATGGATATTTTGTGGCATTAGGGAACTTCTTTTATTTGATAAAAGCTTGTTTAAAATTGTGATCCTGGGCGCCTGGGGGGCTCAGTCGGTTGAGCGTCTGACTTCGGCTCAGGTGTCTCACGGTCTGTGGGTTCGAGCCCCACGTCAGGCTCTGTGGTGACAGCTCAGAGCCTGGAGCCTGCTTGGAATTCTGTGCCTTCGGCTCTCTCTGCCCCTCCCCTGCTCACTCTCTGTCTCTCTCAAAATAAAGACATAAGAAATTTTTTTAAAGCCTGCTCCTGACGGTGGAGTCCTGAAGGAAGCAGTCGCAGTTGTCGAGGTGATGGCCACTTCAAACCGTACTGTGTGGTGTCAGCTGGTGACAAGTAGTGCCGTGTGAGCGGCACAGTTTGAGTTGCAGGACAGCGGGGAAAGGTGCGCTTGTCCCCGTCAGCTGGGGCAGGTGGTGTGGGAAGGCAGGGGCAGCGGGCGGAGAGGGCCTCCTGAGCCGCTCTGGCAAGGGCTCCGGCTTGCCCGGTCCTGCCTCCCCAGGCGCCTGCCCGCTGCCTGAAGGGTGAGCCGCCTGGGCCCCAGGAGTAACGGGCCAGCTGCCTGGGGTCCTGGACCGCAGAGTCTGTGTGTTGGGGGAGGGGGGCTGGAGAGGATGCAGGAAAGGGTAATGGGGGAGAGGGGTGCGCAGGGAGAGGCTTGTGAGGGTCCACCTGGCTCAGCAGCAGAGAGGAGGGGAGGGCAAGGCGGGGTGGGCCGGGCGCTCCATCCTTGCTTCTGCGGAGCTGCCCCAGCAGGCTGCTCCTCCCGACTCTCCCCTCCTGTCTGGCGGGTGACAAGAGCGTCTCCCTGCCCCTCGGGCTACCAAGGCGTGCTCGGCACTGCAGCACTGGGGTCACACAGCCCAGTCCCTCTGAGTGATGCCAGAAGGGATTATAACAGTGGCAGTGTGTCTGGCACCCTGTTCCAGAGGAGCAGTGACACTAATTATGACCTTTCTCTTCTGGCTGTAAGGTTTCTGCTGCCTAGGGAAGAGTGCCAGAGAAAGAGGGCACAGGGGTGTGAGGATGAACCCCCCAGTCTGGTGAGGCTCTCCAGGACTGGCCCTCAGTCTGCTTTCTGACGCAGTGTGATCTGGCGTAAAAAGCTCTAATTGGAAGTAAGGTGCCGGGATTTGACCCCTCCTCTATTAGCTGGCTAGCTGGGGAAAGCATTTCCCTGTTCTGGGCCTTGTTTGCTTCATAAACACAATTGCGTGTTAGATTAAATCAGCGTTGATTTATTTTCGAGAGAGAGACAGAGCGAGCGAGTGTGCGAGAGGGGGAGGGACAGAGAGAGGAGGAGACACAGGATCAGAAGCAGGTTCCAGGCTCTGAGCTGTCAGCACAGAGCCCGACATGGGGCTCAAACTCAGGAGCCCTGAGATCATGACCTGAGCCAAAGTTGGACACTTAACTGACTGAACCACCAGGTGCCGCTGTGATTGTCTCTTTGAAAGCCCTTTGACAAATGGAAGGTTTCACAGAAACTCTTTGCTAGCAGCTTGGGTGCAAGGAGGCCTGGGACCAGGGGTCTGAGGACGCCTGAAGGACTAGATGGTCCTGAAGTCCTCTCTAGCTGGCCCTGGGAAGGTGTCGGAACCGGTCTGAGCCTCGGTTGCTTTTTCTATCGAGACTATACCCAGAAAGGTGTGAGGGCTGACGAGCTGGGTGCCTGGAAGTTGCTAGGGGGTCTGGAGTACAGATGAGGTCAGTGAAGGGGTTATTAGTGCGGTCCGTGCCCTTCCTAACCCTCCCCTCGAAATACCAGCCCAGATGCCAGCCCCTCCCTCCCTGTCCCCGTGCCCCCCTCCCCCAGTTCCGGAAGCAGTCCTCCCTTTGGATGCTCACGGGACTCTCCCGTGTGGCCGGGGCTGGTAGCTAGATGTTTGTGTCTAAAACTAAGTTCCTTGAGGGGGACATGGTCTTGGACACGGACGTTCAGTAAACGTTTGTGGGTGGACAGGCCTAGTCCAGGACGCAGGAGCTGTGGCCCCTGCCTGGGCGCTGCTCTAAGGAGGCAAGGTGACTCACGGGGGGCCTCGAAGCTCAACAGGGCCTGCGATGACGGAGCGACTCTGCGCACCCAGCCCACCCTGCGGGGTGCTCGGCCCAGAGCCAGGAAACCATCAGGCCGCCTTCTAGTTCAGAAACTCCCCAAGAGTAAAGCTGGTTTCATGTTGCTTCTCCTTTATTAATTCAGTCTGTTCTAAGTTGTACAGTTAGGAAAATAACAAAACCGAAGCTGGAAGCCCAGGAGTATTTACACTCTCACGTGGTGAGGTCAGTCCGTGTTGCACAGATCGCTTATGTTTGGTACCACAAGATGTTCATAATTCAGACACAATCAGGTTAACAATGATATGTACAGTAAAATAAAAGGGGAATTCATTCAAGTATCAAAATACAGAGACAAAGATTAAATAACATTTTTATTACAATTCAGTCCCATTGCCACACCTTTAGCAATAACACTTTTGTGAACTGCGTCTGACAGTCATTCCATAGGCCTGGGCATTTCAAGAACAGACCGAGGTCAGACTAGCTTTCTAATGTCTTTACGACTTCAACTATGTTTGCTGCCTGCTCAGCCAGGAGCTTCTCAGGAATGCCCTCTAGAGTCTGGTGCTAGAGACCTGAGAGGGATGTGGAGCATCGCAATGCAGGGCCTTTCAGGGGTCCCACTGCTCAGAAGAGCGAGTGGAAGAGAGGCAAGCCGAGAACCTGTGGCGGGGGGCCGTGGTGACTCCCGTTTCCAGGGCCCCCAAACGGGCTCCTGCCCAGCTCAGAGAAGGGCAGAAGCAGGGGCTTCGCCACTCAAAGCTTGTCCTTAAAGTTACACTATCCCTGTCTAGGGAAGGGAGACTGCCTGCCCCAGAGGAGAAGAAAGAAGGAAAGAAAGATCCAGTCTCTACCCTTCGTGACTAAGGAAGAAACCGAACTCAGAACGAAACCCAGCGCCAGAGCAGACTAGCCAAGGCTTTGCAATCCAACAACACCCTGAATAAATAAAGATATAGCAGCTTCAAGGGGAGGAAACACCTACATAGGATTTAAAAACAAAAAGACAGCTTGAGCAGCTCATCGGTAGTGTCTACACAGTTTTCTTTCGGGGCTGGGAGGCGCCCTGGGGGAGCACAGCCCTTGGGGTTCCTCCAGCGGAGGCTCCAGCGGCAGGGGCGGGAAGCCCATGGGCCTTGGAAGAAGCGGGAAGTGAAGCCAAGAGCCCAGGTGTTGAGGTCCCTGTTTAGTACCGGAAAGTGGAGGGTCACCTGCCTCTGCCCCTGAGAGGGGCCTGCTGGGGCCTGTGGTGGCGGGCAGAGAGCCAGGTGGCAGGAGGGCAGAGCCGCCGCCGAAGCCTGTGACGGTGCCAGCAAAGCGTGAGGGCTGCTGGCCACTGGCAGGAGGAAAGGCTCCTCGCTGTAGCTGCTCTGGAAGGGACGGGGCAGGCAGCTGCTCTGGCCCTGCCTCAGCCTCACAGGGACTGCCCCTCCCGTCCCCTCCACCACCTGAGGAGCACAGCGAGATTCCGAGTTGGAGCAAAGCAAGCTGGCAGGAGGGCTTCTGTGGCCGTGCTGCACCAGGTCCCCAGCCTGCCCTGAAGGCCACGCCGGGGGAGAATCAAATGGACTGTCATCTAATAAGGCTAAAGAGAGCCTTCTCTACACTTAGCCAGGGCTGAATCCAGCAGCTGAAATACAATAGTCGAACCAATAATTCAGAGAATCAAAGTGAGTCCTAATCACACACCTGATTAGACAAATCACAAATTGGCAGGTAGCAGTCTTAGCTGACCTACCCATTAATGCCCAAAACGAAGCTGCTGCTTCTCTCCAACTGAACCCTGGCTGTTGGAGGGTACCAGGGAGCGTGCGGCTGGTGCTCTGACCACCGGGTCCGGGGCGGAGGGCAGCCCAGGGCTCCAGCTCAGACTTTGGGGCACCAGGGGCTGCTCGCTCAGCTCCGTCTGGCCCCTGGGCCTTCACGTTTGGAACCCCAGAAATGGACCAGAAGTCTCTGCTTCTGCCAGGTGCCTCTCCCGGCTCTAGGCGGGACCAGCAGTCATGCAGTTCACAAGGAACGGCAGCTAACCCGGCTGGGTTTGAGAAGCGGACTCTAACAGACCTACTCAATTTTGCCCACTCGTGCCTGCTTTCAATTCACCCTCGG
Source organism: Suricata suricatta (assembly GCF_006229205.1). Lineage (NCBI taxonomy): Eukaryota > Metazoa > Chordata > Mammalia > Carnivora > Herpestidae > Suricata > Suricata suricatta. The sequence continues at coordinate 32,738,975 of NC_043706.1, read as the reverse complement.
GCCATTGCCTTCTCCTCACCCTGCCGGACCATGCTGAGGTCCCATCCCGAGGACAGAAGCCTGGCCAGACTGGCCATGTAGCCAATCTCAGGTCCTCCGTCTTCTGATCCGATGGCCATCTGTCTAAAGATTTGGCAATTTAACCTAGAGGTTTGAGCCAAGTCTTAAAAATTCGCTTTATAGAAAAAATTTTTTCTATTAAAAAATGTCTTCTGGACAAGTCACTTCTTGACTCTCTGGAGTTTCAGTCTCATCTGCCCGAGGTCTGGAGTGCAGCTCACTCTGTGAGACCTGGTGGGGGCAGATCCAGGCCAAGCAGCCCCAAGGAGCTGCCACAGGCAGAGGCTGGGCCTGGGTCCTCAGAGCGCAGGTGACACAGCAGTGGCGGTGATGGCGGTGGCGGGAGCCTGTGCTCCCCACGTCTGTGTTTCCGCAGCACAGTTGGCTCCTTCGGTGGCTCAGCTTGGCAGAAGCAAACACAACGGGGGGAGGACAGGGTTAACCAAAGGGGCCTGCACAAGGTGTAGGAAACTGAAAGGAAACGTGGAGGCGGCACAGAAAGGTCCCTCGCAGCCTCCCCGTGGCCCAACGCCACCTCTGGCTCAGCGCGTCTGCTCAGGAAGGCACAAGGACAGACAAGGCAGGCAGCGGGACCCACCCCGGTGTATCAGCTTGGGCTTCAGCTCTAGAATAACCGCTGTCACTCCCTGGCTTTCTCTACGGACTATCCCAGGTCAGTTCTGCCTCCTCCCGGAACCGCTCCTTCCCGCCTCCTGCCACCTGAGCCGACCTGCCCCGCGCCCCAAGCCCAGCTGCCAGAACAGACCGCACAGCGTCCCCTCTCGGAGGAGACAAGAGGCTGTGGGTGGCGGAGCGGAGAAGGAGCAGGCTGACTAGCTCTGACCCCCACACTGTGAAGTGTCACCCCTGGACAACAACGGGAGTGGCTCTGTGCTGTGAGGGGAGAAGGGGCACAGTGTGCAGGGCCCCAGCCTCCCTCCTGCTGGCTCCTACAGAAAGGCCTTCCTTCTCGGTGAGCTAGACTCCAGGGCCGGCCTTGCGACTCACTGGCGAAGACACGAGGGGCCGACCACACATGTGCCATCCCCTTCCTCGGAGCGGAAGACTCATCGGGACCAGGAGGCCTGCTGAGAGAAGCCGGCCCCCGGGGGTTCAGATGCTCAGGCATGTGCCCGAGGACCTCGGGCCTCACAGAACGCAGTCTGACCCTAGTCAAGACATGTCGCCGAGCTCAGGCTCTCAGCAGAGGGAGGCCAGCACCTTACGGCAGAGGAGAGAGAGGGACGGGGCCGAGGGCCAGCCGTGAGCGGAGTGCGAGGGCATTCTGGCACCACGTGGTCACAGTGGTTGGTTGTGTCAGGAAAGGTGCAAAAGGACAGTTCGCTCGGGGCGGCGGCCCCCGGCTGCGGCTCAGCACGGAAGACAGGCGAGGAGGGCGGCCGGCGCGCCCCGCCTCGGCAGAGGGTGCTGTGTGGGCTCTGCTTGAAGACCGCCCACCCCTCGGGATTCACAGCGCCTGCCTGCTGAGGCTTCCTGGGTGCAACAGGGGCCCCTGAGCCCTCCTGGTGCCCACCTCCAAGGCGGCTCACCCCCCACCCCCACCAAGCCGTCCTCGCCCGAGCGGGGACTTCACAGTGTCCGGGGGTGTTGGGTACGAGCTGGGAGTGTGCAGTGTCTAGCGCTGCTGCCCGGGAGGCGGGCAGGGCCCGGCGGGGGCGGGGCCTCGACGGCAGCAGCCGGAAGGAGAGCGGAGAAGAGCAGAGGTCGGATGGCAAGGCACAGTGAGACTAGTGGAGGCAGGGGGTGGGCGGTTAGAAGATAGTGGTCTCATACTTGGTGCTGAGGCTCCGCTTAGAATCTGGTTTCGGGTCCACAACCCAGGAGACGCTGGCATGGGACTGGGCGTCTGGGTCCGTGTCTGGCGGTTCCAGCTGCCGAGGAAGAAAAGTGAGGGGTCAGAGAGGGCACGCTGTACCTGGCCAAGGGGCAGCAGGGCCCAGCTGTCCTTCCTCCTTGCCCGGGCCGCACTGGTGACGCGAGGGGCAGCCCCAGTTCTCCGTAAAGAGCAAGCTCCCTGGCGCTGGGGTGGCAGCAGTGGCTCTCTCCCTGGAGCATCACAGGAGGGCCACTTCTCCCAGGGGTTTCTCAGAGCTGCTCAGGTCAAGGAGCCTTGCCTGCCCCGAGCGTGGTGCCCGAAGCCCCAAATCTTTCAGGGTGGCGGAAGGGGACAAGGGGCTGGGGAAGTCCAAGCCTCAGGTCCCTCAAGTGGGGACAGAAAGCACACCCTGGGCAAGACCGAAGTGGGCGCCACGGGCCTCTGGAGAGAGGACACACAGAGACACAGAGAGCTAAAGCACAAGCAGGGATGGCGGGGAGGGGGGGCAGGAGGCAGCTCAGGAGAGAATGTCACGCAGGCAGAGAAGGGGAGACCACTAGCGTCTCAGCTCACGGTCACTTCAGGGAGACGGACACACAGACAACAGAAGCTGTAAAGACCTTGACTCCAGGACTAACAGACGGCAGCGGTAGGTAAGAAGGACGATGAGTGGTGCAGGTGTGACAGTAACAACAGCGACTATCGGGGGGCAGCGGCACCTGGGGTGCAGAGCAAAGCAGACACAGACACAGGGAGACGTTACAGGGGGCTCGCTGCGGGCCACGCTGTCCGCAGCCCCACGCCGGCTGGGCCCTGGTGGCGCCTGGCAAGGGAGGGGGCAGGAGGCCACGGGGAGCAGCTGTCCGCCTCCCGTGAGGGGAACTGCCGGCGCCTCCCGGAGGGGCGGGCCAGCCGCGGTGAGAAGACCCTCCTGGAGCCTGCTCCCCCCAAGCCCTTGAGCCCCGGGGACGGGAGGGGTCTTGGTGGCCGGGGCCCACGTACTGCTGACTTCCTTACGCCGACGCGAGGCTTAGGCACCGGTTTGGAAGACTTTGTTTCCACCGTCTCGGCGGCGGAGGCCCCCATCGGCCTGGACTTTTGGGCCTGCAGGGCCAGCTGGTAGGCCACTTCGAACGCCTGCCCCAGCGTCAGGATGATCTCGTAGGTTAGATTCTGGGAGGAGACAGAGCGACTTTAGCACCCAGGATGGAAGAGCCACCTCACCTGTCTGCATGCACCTCTGCCCTGGCCTCACAGCCCTGAGCACAGGCACGGGTAACCCCTGCACAAGTAAAATTTCGGTGCATTCCGAAATGCTGGGCTGGGCTTAGAAATGCAAATCTGTCCCCAAGTGACCGATAATGTTAGGGAACAACCTCAGTGTCACACACATCGGTTTCCTCAAGCAGACCCGTGAACACTCGGGGACCAAGCCCGCACCCAGCCAGCCCACCAGTCAGGCCCAGCCGTGCCATCTACACCCGGTGTCTCAGCGTTCCCTGGGGGCCCGGGGCCCGCCGCCTCACCACCAGGCTGTGCCGCCCCGCAGCTCCCCCCGCACCCTGTCCCTCCATCCGGGACGTGTCTCTTTCCGGCTCGCTGGCAAGCAGGCCGCAGGGCGCAGGTGCACCCTTCACGAGGCAACTTCAGGTCCTCCTCAAGGTCGTGTCCTGCTCACTGGCGTCTATGTACCTCCTCACCATTTAATCAGAACCTAGGTTCCTATCTTTTCTACTGTGTCACTGACAAGAGTTTCTGAGTGTTGTGTCCCCAGTTCGATCTCCCCCAAACCCTGGTTTCTACTGTGTGACTTCATGTAGCATGTTGATCGTTAGGAGCACGTATGCTGTGTTACAGCAGAAATGCCTGGATGTGGAAAACGTGAGCTACAGGTAAAAGTGCCAGGAGCTCCGAGTATGGAGTAGATGAGTTCCTTTAATCTTCAAGACAACCCCATGATGCTGGTCACGTTACAGCCCCCTGTGGGGTGAAGAGCCAGGGACAGGGATTTTCTAAGATGGCACAGCCAGCGGCAGAGCCTGGAGTCTGAGGCTGGGCCCAGAGCAAGCACTCAGGTCCCGGGGCTGAGACTGCCCAGCCGTCTGTGTTCCAGAAGCCACAGAGATTAGGGAGCAGCTGCGTTCCCCAAGACCGGCAGGGATCTGGACAGAACACGGGGTGAGGAGAGGGCCCAGGGCCGTGGCTCAGGGCAGAGGGAGTCCCTGCTTCGCCGCTGTCCCTGGACACCAGAGCCCGGACTGGGCACAAATCCGGGAGAAGGAAGCCTACTGTCATGTCAGGAGGGCACTGCTGACCCCAAGAGGGAGGCAGAGGACACTTCAGAGTGGCTGCTGATGGAGGGTTGGGGAATAGGGTGGCAAGCTGACAGGGCTGACCTAAGCATCACCTGGGGAGAGGAGGGAAAAGCCCTGTCACTAGAACCCTGGACGAGCCTCCTGCTCTGCGTGCTTGTCTCCTGACTACAGGAAAGGCACTGGACCGCATGGCCGCTGGGGCCTCATTCGGAACCAAACATTTGCTAAGTGCCACCCAGGCGCCAGGACGGCGCTGCACTGAGGCCATCTGGATGCCCCCTCCAGCCGTGCCCGGGCGGGACCCCACCCACCACATCCACCGTGCTGAAAACATGGCAATAGTGGTGGCTGGTCTGCAGGTCCTTGGTGATGTAGGCAAAGGTACAGAGGTCCTCTGGGTCCTGGGCCGCACAGGAGATGTTCCGGATCTCATGCTCCGCAATGACGTTCTGTGGCGGGTGGGAAAGCAGGGTCTGGAATTCTCGGGCCCCTGAGGCATGGCTCCGCCTCAGCCCCTTTTGTCATCACCTTTCTCTGTCCCTGCCCAGGGTGTAGCCAAATACTGCCACTAGTTCTCTCTTCAGTCTTGGTCGTGGGGGCAGGGGCAGTGTCTAACTTTGCCTAACTTAGGGTTAGGGCTTTCTACCCGTGACCATGGTAACCGAGGGAGTAAAATGTTCACATCTGGCCACCAGCTCTCCAGGGTGGGGGTACGGCGGGGGGGGCATCAGGAGGGGGCGCTCCAGGCGCAGGGTATGTGGGGGAACCGTTGCTCACCAGGAGAATCACACCCCACAGGGCCCGTGAGCAGGTAAGAGGCCCACGGAACCCGGCTGAGGAAGACAAATGGCGCCTGTCACTAGGGCAGGGCCCTGGGATCAGGATGTGTGGCAGCTGAGTGGCAAGCACCTGGGCCAGGTGGTAGCAATGAAGAGGGACAGACAGGGCTGGGGACACTCTAGGTAAGATGCCCAGCTCATGGAGGGGGGGGGGTCCCCTCCCCCCAACAGTGTTTGTGAGAAGCACACCTTGTTGGAGGCATCGATGAACTTGACACCTTTGTACGTGATGGACAAGATGATAGTGGGGATCTTCTTCATGTGTTCGGTGGACTTCTACGGGAAACAAGGAGTTGTCCTGTGAATGCCCCTTCTCAAGGTCAAGACCCTTGGATCCCACAGGCCCCAGCATCCCCCCTTACACAGTGGGAGGGGGCTCAATCGGCCCCCGCCCCCACCACACACACAGACGGCCTACCCGCATCTTGGCACAGGCGTCTTGTGTGGATTCTGTCCCTCGAAGATCTTTGATCAACATGGAGCCCAGATACTGAAGGAGCAGGCAGAAACGGGGCTTAGGAAGTCCTGTGTTACCATGCAGGGCGACCCGACCAACTGGGGACCACAGCCAAACAGCTTCCTCCCCTGACTCCCTTCCCCCACCCTGGCTGGGAGGCCCCCCTTCTCCGTAGGTGCTGGGGGTGTCTGGAGGCCTGTCCCCGGCCGGCAGGGAGGCTGGCCAGGCTGGGAGCGCAGGGGCGACTCACGTTAGCTTCGTAACCGCAGGACTCGAAGATGAGCTTCTCTGGCTGGTGCTGCCAACTCTGCACAGGGGCATAGGGGGCGGCCAGGCTGGGGGGCCGAAGGGTCAGCTTGGCTTCGCGGTGTTCCTCCTGTAGAACACGTGGGGTCACAGGTCTGCTTGCCCATTCCAGAGGGACTCATGGGCTCCCTGCGAGCTCCAGCCCACCCGAGGGCCAAGCCGCCGGCCACAGGTGGGGAGGGCGGGACACAGACAAGCCACGCAGAGGTGCGGTGGCAGAGGCGAAGGCCATCTACACCAGAGAGGCAGGGACCTAAGCCCCCTGAGAGCAGGCTCAGGCGAGAAGGTTCTGAGGTGGAGACAGGAAATGACTAAGACCAGAGGAGAAAACAGCACAACGCATGAAGAATGGGGAGCAGGAGCCCAGGGCCCCAGGGGCTTTGTATCCAAGTCAGGGATCACCCCATGTGACTCGGGTGGGGGGCAAGCACCCAGTGCTGGGGCGGCCTGCTGTAGTGTCCCCCGAGGTGGACACTGGGGTGGGGGAAGGGTAGGAGGCCACTGAAATCCAGGTGCTAGGTGACAGGGTCCTTAACCAGGGCGCTTGTAGAAGAAGCGGGGAGGTGGGAAAAATGTTAGCAAATACCTATGACCTCCATTCCCAGCACTGTGCAGGCCTCCTGAGGTGGAGCAACTAAAACTTCCAGACAACATGCCTTCCTAGTCCTGTCATGGCTGTGTTAGTGAAAGGTGAGGGAAATCCCCACGTGAGAGAGAGGAGAATTGTAGGCAAGAGAAAAACTGCAGGGGCGTCTGGGTGGCTGGCAGTGAAGCATCCGAGTCTGGATTTCGGCTCAGGTCATGATCTCAGTGTTCATGAGATCGAGCCCAATGTCTGGCTCTGGGTGACAGCACGGAGCCTGCTTGGGAGTCTCTCTCTCTGCCCCTCCCCAGCTTGCATTCTCTCTCTTTCTCTCTCAATAAAACATTTAAAAAAGAGAAAGAAGAAAGTAGTGAATCTCAAGTTCACCTTAGCAGGGGCGGGTGAGGGACACCTGCCAATCTGTGTCCAGCAGGCCTGTGGGGGACAAAAGACAAAGCCTGGAATCTGTGTGCAAGGCAGGAAGCCAGACAGGCGAGGCCTGAATACACCAGGAGCCCTGATTGCAAAGGCCTGAGAGCAGGGAGCTAGGAGTGCAGGAGGGGGCTGACGGGCTTCAGAGTGGCCTATGGCCCAGCAGCAGCTGGTAGGTCTGTGAGGGCAGAGGGCACAGCCACACGTTCTGCTGGGCAGGCGGGGTGCAGGGTGAGGAGATGAGGAGGGGAGAAGCCAGTTCCAGGGTCCAGGCAGGGCAAGTAAGAGGGGCCATAGAAGCAGCTAAGAGGTGGAGAAACAGGGCTGGTAGCCTGAGCGGCTGGAAGAGAGAGACTGTAGTCAAAGAGGAGACAGTGGATCTGAACTTCAAGGCTACATCAGACGAGGGAAAGGCCCTGGCAGTGACAGCTGACAACAGCCCCACCGTCACAGCCCGGGCGAGTCTCGGGGCTGGCCACGGGACAAGGCTGGGTGGGGCAAAGGGGGAGGAGGCAGGGTCCTCCAGCTCCCACTGGGACATGGGCAGTGGAGGGGTCTGGGGACTGTGTTCACAGCCCCCCTTCTGCCTCACCTGGACTCTGAAGCGCTCTGCCCGAGAAGGTGCCGCAGGGTCGTGCAGACTGTCATGCCGCCTCCTGCCCGTGTCCCCCAGAGGCAGCAGCAGGTCAGCGGAGCGGCCAGTGCAGGAGTCATTCTGGCTCAGGGGGGATGACGTCTGGGAGAGCAAGTCCTGGCACTGCAGCAGAGAGAAATCCAGGTAAAACCTGGAACCCATCAGATCTATCCCAGTCTCTAGGCTGGAGGTGCCAGCCAGGCCTGGGGCTGGGGAGGGTCCTGCATGGGCAGGTGTATCCATGAGAACGGCCGTTAGGCTGAGGACTAACACCAAGCAGGTACCACACGGACGGCACGCTGGGCCAGGAGCCTGCGGGGAGCCAGCTCAGGCACAGTCAAAGCAGCCAAGTTCTTCCTGGGGCCAGGAAGCCCTGGCAACCCAGTGGGGCAGGCCAGCAGCCGCTGTGGGGGCCCCCAGGTCACTAGCGCGCGCCCTGGCCTGGAGTCACATGGGAAAAGGGATGGTTAGAGGGCTGGGAAGCCACTTTCACATTCAATGAGGATGAAATCATTGGTCACAATTGGCTGCAGATCCCTGAGGCCCACGGCCAAATCCAAAGCTCTTCTTGAGAAAACACAGAGCACTGCCAGTCAGCGCCCTGGGGCCGTCTCCTCAGTGTTTACAACTGAATGGCAGCAGGGCTCCTGGGTGAAAGGAGGATACATTGGCGCCCACACCTCGAAGCTGCCGCACCAGGGCCGAGGCTCAGGGGTCCCTGCTCGGGGTCCGTGTTCCTCAGGGGCTCAGCTTCAGGTTCGGGGACAGAGCCAGTCCCAGACCTCAGTGTGGGCCCACAGAGTCTAACCTGCAGTCAGGGATTACCGGGCTTGAGCACAAAGCATCCATGAGGTTCTTAAAACCACAGGTTCTCGGGATGCGTGGGTGGCTTTGGGTTTCGGCTCATGATCCTAGGGATGTGGGATCAAGCCCTTTGTCAGGCTCTGCTCTGCACGTGGAGCCTGCTTGGGACTCCCTCTCTCTCTCTCTGCTCCTCCCCACCTTGCGTGTGCACATGCACTCTCTCTCTCAGAATAAACAAACATTTAAAAATAAATAAAACCAGGGGCGCCTGGGTGGCTCAGGTAAGCATCTGACTTCACCTCGGGTCATGATCTCGCTGTTCGGGAGTTTGAGCCACAGGTCAGGCTCTGCGCTCACAGCTTGGAGCCTAGAGCCTGGAGCCTGCTTTGGATTGTTTCCCTTTCTCTCTGTCCTTCCCCTGCTCATGCTCTCTGTCTCTCTAAAAATAAATAAATGAACATTAAAAATTTTTGTTAAAAAAAAAAAACCACTGGTTCTCTAGCCCACCCGAGTGCAGGGATTTTCCTTCAGAAGCCTTGGGAAGGGCACAGGTCCTGCTGTGGATGTCACGCCTTGTTTCAGGTTCACGTCAGACTGCTGGGAAAGGGGGCTCCTCCGGCCCCCTGCCTGCCCCACTGGCTCTGTCGGCAGCAGCTGCTGGTATTTCAATATTTGTTTTGCTACTCTAACATTTTATGTTCTCCTTGGATTTAAACGGAACCCTTTCTCATAGGCCCCACCGAGCCTCTGATGGAGGTAGGAGGCACGGAATTGATACATACCCAGCCCAAACCTGCTCTGTGCTCCCTGGGCCTGGGGGCAGAACTGGCCCAACAATGAGAGGGCACGAATCGTTCATTCCTCGACTACAGAGACCAGGGTATCTCCAAACCATACTTCAAAAATTCTCCCGAAGAACACCCACTTATCCCTTTCCACCCCTCCCCAACTCACTCTCAGCTGAGAAAACCGCGGGGGCTTCTGGGGTGGCTCCTCGTAGGGCCGGTCTGCAAGGGAGGCGATGATGCGCTTACGATGGCCGAGCAGGTGGACCTTCAGGACCTGGGCGGGGGGGTGGGGGGTGGGGGGAGGGTCAGGCCACGGCTGCGCCTGCAGCTCCCGTCCCAGCCCCAGCCCCACCCTCGTGGGCCGAGCCTGGCCTGATCAGAGGCTGGACTCACGTTGACCAGCTCCAGTTCCCAGAGGTTCTTTACAGTGTCAATGGAACTGTAGCCGCTCGACAGGAAGGAATGGACGTAGTCCTGCAGCCCGAGGGAGTCCAGCCAGGAGGGCACTGATGGGGGGCTGTTGCCGTCATAGCCCAGAGCTTTCACCTAGGAGGTGAGAAGGGGCGGTAGGACTGACATCTCAGCACTCATGGGACAAAAGTCCAGGGGACCAGAATCGCCTCCTCCTTCCACACAGCCCTTTTGTGCCGCTGCTCTGGTTTGGCTCCCCCATTGGGGGCCACCAAAGCATTCCAGGCCTGGGGAAGACAGCCTTAGGAGGTATGGCTTGGTGGGAGGAAGGGTTTGCAGAGGGGCTCCTGCTGAGCACTGACAAGGTCACAGACTCAGTGGGACGACATGGTGTGTTCCTGTGAAATGGGCACTGGCCCCACTGCCGGGACTCATTCATGCGTCCCCAGCTCTGGGTACACAGGACTGAGCGCAGGCATAGTCAAGGGGGAGAAGCTTGGGCCTACCAGCCCCTGGCTCCCCAGGGAAACACTGTCCCCTGCTGCCTTGACCACCCCCTCTGCCTCTCCTGGGGAGGGCCTGACCTCAGGGGTTGGTGCAGGCTGGCCTGGTCTCCAGCGAGTCAGGAAAGACCCCCAAAGAGGCTCCAGTGACAGGCCAAGCCTGTGGGTACCAGCTCCTGTGCTGGGCAGAGGTCTGGAGCCTCCCCCAGAGCCTGTGCCAGGCCCCCAGCTGTCCCTAGTCTCTGCTCTCTGGGCCTCATGCTGCCCACTGGGTCCCTCAGGATGAGGGACAGACACCCTGTGGTGACCTGCATGGCCTGCAGCCAAGCTCCTTCCCTATCTGGATCAGGTGGTATCTTGGCAGGGGCTGAGGATGTCGAGCTGTCGGCAGTCACCTTGGGCAGGGAGCGTGCCGCATGGAGCAGCTTCCGCCGGTGCTGTGGGTCACTGATGCCAATCTCCCGCAGGTCCTGCTCTTCCATCACGTTAGACCCCTGGAAGCAGAAGAGCTTCACGTGAGCGCCTTCCTGAACTGGCGGCTGACCGCAGCCTCTCATGGCCCCTCCTTCAGCACGGCACGGAGCGGGATGGAGACCCCGAGCGCCCCACAGAGGCCACACCAGGCAGCAAGAGTCTGGTGCAGGCAGGAGTCTGGAGCGCACAGCACACACGTCTGCCCAGATGGCCCACTCCCGCTGGGGGCAGGGCCAAGGCTCCGAATGCGCACATGGCAGTGACGCAGGCCAGAGCTGAGGTCAGGGACTTGCTGAGGCCACACATCTGGTGGTGGAGCTAAGATCTAGCTGCTCCCTGCCCCCAACCTCTGTGATGGTGTTTGAGGCCTCACAGTGGTGTCATCGGGTAGGTTTTTTCAGATTATGATCCATGAAAACTCACGGGTTGTGCCCCACCTTCAGCCACCGCTCCCCACCCCGACACACAGAGGCAACTGTTAGCGCTTTTCTGGATGTCCCTCCGAGGCAGTTTCCTTTTCCCACAAATGGAATTCGTGTCCATCTTGTTCCACACCATATTCTTACTATTTAGTACACAGGCTTACCTCGGAGACAGTATGTGCTCGCGTGCAGGCATGGCAACAAAGTGAGTCGAGTGAATTTTTGGTTTCTCAGGGCGTTATCAAAGTTATGTTTACCAGCTATAGTCTATTGAGTACACAACAGCATCATGTCTAAAAAAACCCAACGTACACAACTTAATTACCAAAAACTGCTAAAATAAAAAGTTAACCATCATCTCAACTTTCAGTGAGTTATGATTACTGATCACAGATCACCATAAAATAAAAACAAGGAGAAATGTGGAATATTGTAAGAATTGCCAAAATATGACACAGACACACTACATGAGCAAATGCTGTCAGGAAAATGGCACCCACAGACTTGACTGGATGCATGGTTACCACAAACCTTTCATTTGTAAAAAAAAAAAAAAAATGCAGTATCTTCAAAGTGCAATAAAATGGGGTGCAATAAAACGGGGTATGCCTATATAGAGAAGCGGTTCCACATCAGGATATGTAGACCTGCCTCTTTTTTTTTTTTTTAAAAGCTGCATGATTATCCAGATTAGGGACAGATTATAAATTATTTAACCAGTTCCCTGCTGAAGGATGCCTATTTCCAATTTCACCGTTTACAAGTGGTACTGCATGAACACCCCCATATGTGCGTCACCTCCAGGACAGTTATCAGGAGAGACCGCCTGGTCAAAGGATAGGTGTGTTTGGAAGTCTAACGCACATTTACACCCCCCTCAATGACAGGACTGCTAGATCTGTTGCACTGTCGGCGACGGTCGTGGAGAAATGGCTTATCACTGCACACTTCTTATTGTAAGAGCATCCTGCTCACAGGGAAGCTCCAGCATCTTTTCAGGTTTTGTCAAGTATTTATTTTTTGAGAGAGAGCGAGAGAGCGAGCAAGAGCGCGCACGCTTAAGCAGATTCCCTTAGTGCGGAAGCCTGACGTGGGGCTTGATCCCACGACCCTGGGATCATGACCTGAGCTGAAACCAAAAGTTGATCCTCATCCAACTGAGCCACCCGAGGCGCCCCTTGTCTATCAAGGGTTTATGTGTTGATTCCTGCCCCACTCCATGTTCCACAGGCTTTACACTTGTTACTCTTTCAATAAAAGGGACTGTTGTTACCCTCACTTTATAGCTCGGGAGGCTGAGTCTAGAGAGCACGAACAGTGAGCAGGGTCACACGTATGTAAGCATGGCGCTGGGATTCAGCCCGGTGGCCTTGTCTGTGTGCTGGGGCCACACGTGTGGGGACACCGCAGCTCCTTCTCCAGGAATTATCGCTTTACATCTTCTGTGTATTTATCTCTGGAGGTACTGATTGTCCCTGTACTTGATTTGTAGAAATACACTAACAAGTAAGGAAATCGGGGCGCCTGGGTGGATCAGCTGGTTAAGTCTCCTCTTGGGCTCAGGTCATGATCTCACAGTTCATGGGTTCGAGCCCCATGCCGGGCTCTGTGCTGACAGGTGGAGCCTTCTTGGGATTCTCTCTCTCCCCCTCAGCCCCTCTCTTACTCATGCTGTCTCTCTCTCAAAAATAAATAAATAAAAGGAAATTAAACTTTTATCTATAGTTAGACATTTGTTTTTTTCCAGTTTGTCACTTCTCTTTTGGCTTTCATGTTGGCTTTGTCCGTTCAGAGCCTATGGGTGTGAACTTTCCTTGCTGAGCTTCTCCCGGTTCTGTCAGGCTGAGAGAGACCTCCCCTCTTCAAGATTTTTAAAAACAATTCTTGCATATTTTCTTTCTATAATTTTAGTTTCATTTTTACAATTAAATCTTTATCTACAGGTTGTTTGTTTGTTTTTTTTTTTAATGTGAGGTTTAAGCCAGCATTCAGTTCATTTTTTTTTCAGGCAGCAAGCTGTCCATTTCTTGAGTGAAAGATCTTTTCTCTACCAATCTGAAATGACCTCTGATGTGTCCTAAATTTCTCTGTTTCTGGGACTCTTTCTGGACTTTCTATTCTACTGAGGTGGGTATTACTTACACCCATTTTACAGATGAGGATGTGAAGTAACTGGGGCCAGCTCACGCAGACCCTCACCTGGTGGCCTCGCCTTTGTGCCTGAGCTACCGTGAATGCCGGCGCACTGGCCTCCCCGGACCCTGTGCCTGGTGACAAAACCTCTGCCCCGCAGAGGATGCCTTCCAAGACTCAAGGGAAGTGAGAGCGCGGAAGCCAGACCGGAGGCCCTCCTGCTCAGGCCACAGACGGAACACGCTCCTTTGCAGGGACAGCAGGGAGGTGTGGGCCTGTTCAAGGCCCCGTGGGACAAGGGTCTGAGGCTAGGTCCTAAGTCACCCCAAACTCAGGAGTCACCACCCTGAGCTCCTGCAGTCCCTGTGGGCCCATCTCTAGGGTGTGCTGGTGGGAACAGCAGACAGAGGTGGTCCCCTGCCCAGACTCTGCCTGACGCCTCGGGAGGACATGACTGAACAGGGCACCTCAGAGATGACAGAATGCAGGAAGTTTCCGAACTCCTACTGTATCCCCAACTCCTACTCATAACCCTTCACAAGCTGTTAGGGCAACATTAGAGCCGAGCCGCAGGCTGACATCCTGGAAAACCAGACTGAGCCGGATCAGGGCCTCCACTAACCAGTCAAGAGAACGAGGGGGCCCATGCGGCCGAGAGAAGACAGAGGCAGAGGTAAACTAAAGAAAGATAAAGGCTGTGATGGAAAATCGAAGCAGGCAGTTGCCAGGGCGTGACCAGGGCACAGGCAGGTCTCCTGACCTCCTGCACGTGCCACACCCACGTCCTCCAGGATTAGTCTGCGTGGGGATGACAAGGTGTTCCAAATCCTCAAAGGTGAGAAATGTTCTGGAGGTTTCCACACCTTCTTTACTGAAGGGAGAAAGGGACCGCCTTTCGGAGCCATCTTCACAAGGAGGGTTGTGGGGGCAGAGATTTTCTACTTGACCTTCTACCACATTAGCGTTCATCTGCAGGGCTGCTATATTCCAGGCCCTTTTGCGAGCCAGCCATTAGGGAGCTAAGAAAGTAGAACAGCTCATTGGCCTAAGCATTTCAGTTAAGAGAGATCTCTTAGATAGTATTTTTTGTTTGTTTATTTTTGAGAGAGGGAGGAGTGAGTGTGTGAGCAGGGGAGGGGCAGAGACAAGGAGACTGAGAATTCCAGGCAGGAGTTGCACTCTTGGCGCAGAGCTTGATACCAGGCTTGAACTCACAAACTGAGAGATCATGACCTGAGCTGAAATCAAGAGTCAGATGCTAAACTGACTGAGCCACCCAAGTGCCCTGGTTGTCTTAGATTAAAAAAAAAAAAAGGTTCTAAGTCTAGGAGAAATCTGAAACACAGAACTAGTCCACATTTAGCCTGACTGGGTTCTGTCCCTGAGGAAGGGAGGACAGAGGAGGAGCAGAGTACCAGTGCCTCCCGGTCCAGGGTTCTGCCCCAGCCGTGACCGCCTCCCCCCACCCCCCATCTGGCAGGCATTTTACAGGCTCCTCACTTTACAGGCCAGGAACCAGGTTTCCTGGCCAGGGCAGTGCCAGGATCCCACCTCCTTGGCTGCAGCCTGCTCTCTAGACATCCAGGGAAGAGAGTGGCAAGAAGTGGGCCTCAGGGTCACTATGTACATGGTAAGGGCCCCTTCTGCCGGTCTCTGTGGGGGAGGTGACATGCAAAGATGCCAGCAGACATGGGTCCTGACAATGTCCTGGTGCTGTGCAGGGACTTCACATTCACCACTTGAAAAAAAAACTGCCAAAAACCTTTGAGATAGGAACTGCCCACATAACACAGAGAAAGTGAGGTTCAGAGAGCAGAAGTGACTTATCCAAGGTCACAGAGCTTGTGAGCAGCAGCAGCAGGACAGTTACACATCCCTCTGACAAACTCCAAGGTCACGTTCCAGGCTCTTTCTACTTGTCTAGGGAGGTAGGCTCTGTGGAAGCCAAGACAAAGCATGGAAAGTGCTGGCAGCAGCAGGGAATCCGTCCCAGGGCTGGGGCGCACTTGGGCTCCGGAACTAATGTCCCTACACAGAACTTCCCTCCACCTCTGGGGCCAGGGCCGTGCTTCCTTCTTGTGATCTGTGTAGAATCCCAACTCTTAGGGTGTGTGGACCCCCAGAGGTGGGTAAGGGAGGGCCTGCCGAGGCCTCGCAGTGATGGAGAAGCAGGGTCAGGCCGTGGCCCAGGCTCTGCATACGAAGCCCAAGTACAGGGCCCAGGAGCAGGCTGACTCAGGCAGAGGCCGGCCTGTCGGAGCTCAGCAGGGGACGGGGCAAACCTGCCCCGTGGACTGACTTGCACAGTCACACACCGTCCTCCCTGGGCGTCCTTCCCTGAGAGGGCACCAACGAGAGGTGGTGCCCGTTGCGGCGGTCCTTCCCCTCTCCTGCAGCTCAGTCTCTCTGGATGGCCTCTCCTTCCTACCAGTACTGTCACTGGGCTTCACCAGTGGGCACAGAAGATGGTATTTGAACAGTGGCTCGTCGGTGCTAAACGGGGTTCCCTAGGCCCAGATCCTGGGCACAGCCAGTGGATATGTGGACCGAGGGAAGGAGAGAGGCCTGTGGCCAGGGGCCATGAAAGGGAAGGAGCACAGACAGCAGGAACTGCCTCTGGGAGTCCTGGTGGAGGTGGAGGAAAGGGCTGTTGCGGGACTCCAGGCCTTTCTCTCTAGCCTTCTCTGGCCCTCCCTCCAGGGGTCTGATCGTCTTCAGTCTTCCTGACCATATGATTTTAGGAGAAGGAAAGATCCTTTTGCATCTTGAGAGGCATCACACTTGTCAATATTTTGCTGGAAATTTCTTGAACTGCTGGGCATGTCTTCATTCAACAAATAGTGGGAAAGGCCTAAGAAGGGAACATCTGGAGCATGGCACATTGGAGGGGACCCTTCTCAGCGAAAGGGAAAATAGGCTGAGCTGCTTACCGAGGGTCCTGAGGCTGTTACGGGCCAGGGACACCTGTGTCACTTGGGCACCTGCATCTAGAGCAATGCCCGGCATGCTGCCCATGCAGAATAACGATCTGAACAACCAATGAAACTCTGGACGCAACAACACAGATCTAAAAAGAAGATGCTGAATAGCCAAAACCAGCGCTGCTGACTTCCTGACTGTGGTCATCTGGAGTCTTCCACGAGGGACGAGGATGAGGTCTGGGGAGGGGTGCCCCAGGGACATGTGGGGCTTGAGGGTGGGGCGATAGCGGGGTTCAGAGGGAGTTTCACATGGAGGTGCGGTGAAGGCAGAGAAGTGGGTACTGGATCCCCAGCTGAGGGGACGACACAGGTCGAGGCAGCTGTGACCGAGGCCACCCAGCCTGGGAGCAGGGAGAAGTTCTGGGTGATGGAAGTGGGAAGGTGGGCCTGGGCTGGCGGGCTGTGCCATGGAGACAGCGGGCCTGCTCAGGGCACAGGGGAGCTGTCCTGTTCAGTCACAAGGCAGCTGAGGTTTTAAGTTGCCTGACATCACAAAGCCTTGTCCCTATCTGAGGTCACAGAGCCATGTCCCTGCCATATTCAGTTTACAGAGCTGCCTCTTTCCCAGCTCAGAGAAGAACCAAAGCAGAGAGAGAGCGGTCATTGGAACTTCACCCTCTAGTCTTGATTTGTTTCCGGGCACAAAGGACTCAGCAACCCCCTGGCAAAAGATCTGAGGATTGAGAGGCACGAGCTGGGCTAACTGGAGGGGGGCTTGGGGAGCCAATGCCAGAGCCTGAGGCTCAGTGATTCACAGAGGCCCTATGCTCATCGTGAAGATGTGGCACGGCGCCCTGCCCCCCTCCCGTGGTATAGGGCAGCGCTTGGCAAGAAAGGGGGTCTGCCACCAGCAAGCCACGCCAGGTGGGAGGCGAGGGCTCTAGGCTAGGCCCATTACTGAGACACCAGGCCAAGGGATGTTTAAGTCCCTCCTTGCATGGAGGTGCCAGGCAGACTCCCTTCTTCTGCTGGGGCCCTGGTTTCACAGCAGACAGATTCTCCTGGGGCCGCCACATCTGCTCCCCGTCCTGTCAGCTGGGGATCCAGGATCCGGCAGTTCCAGCAATGTAAGTCCCTGAAGCGCAAATGCTGCAAACTCTCCGCCACGCTCCACCTTGGCCCCTGCCCTTTCAAGAGCAATCCAGAGCGGGGTGAGGCCCACCGGCAGCTTGGGTGGGGGTGGGAGGTCAGACTGGGGTAGCAACAGTGAGCCACAGGGCCCTGTCCTTCCTGCTCACTTTCTGTGCCCTCCTAAAGATCCTTCCTGCCGTCCCCGGCCAGCCCCTCGGGCCCCAGACGGCTTGGGTCTGCTCGCCTCCTGTCCCTCCTGTGTGGATACACGTGTGCTTAGTGCAACCCCAGCCTCAGAAGGCGGGCCTGCCTTAGAGCAGCGCCCTGTGTCCATCAACCTGCGCCCCAGATGACCGTGCTGCGGGGGGAGCAGGGTACCCAACATGGAGAATACCAGGCAGCCTGCCAGCGGGAGGAGGAGGGAAGAGGCTGTCTGAGAGCCCCCAGGGCTATCAGCTGCCAGTGGGCTCTACATCCCTTTCCTACATGGATCTGTGGGGCCCGCCTCCTGGGAGAGAGGTTCAGTAACAAGTGGTCAGCTCAGGCAGAGAGAGGCCCCCACCCATCTACCACTGGTCAGATATGGCCACAAGCTGGGTGCCCCCACCTTCCACCGGATCTCTGTGTGTAGGGAAGTCAGCCGCCCCAGGCCCTAGCTGGTTCAGGGGATATTTATGAAGTCTCTGCTTCGAGAATGTTGCAGCTTTCCATGAAGCCCTGCCTCTATCTTCCTTACATTAAAAATCTTTCATTTTTTTCTGAGTAGGTAAGTTATCCAAGTTTACTGTAGTGCATTTTAAAAATAAATAAAGCATAGGGGCACCTGGGTGGCTCAGTCAGTTAAGCGTCCACCTTCACCTCAGGTCATGATCTCACGGTTTGTGGGTTTGAGCCCTGCATCGGGCTCTGTGCTGACAGCTCAGAGCCTGGAGCCTGCATTGGGTTCTGTGTCTCCCTCTCTCTGCCCCTCTGCCTCTCATGCTCTCTCTCTGTCTCTATCTCTGTCACAAATATAAACATAAACATTTTTCTTTTAAAGAAAGCATAAAGAAAAATGTAAAAGCCACTCACAGATCCATCACCTTAGGGAAAAAAAAGAAGGGCTACCATTCTGACATACTTTTCTGAGAGAATATTTTTTTAAAAGTTAGGAAAGGAATTACTTCTATCAGTCTGGTGTATTTTTCCAGGCTTTTATTTTAAAAACTTTTAGCAGAATTGGGATTGTAGTATATATATTGTTTTTTTAACCTGTTTTTTCCTCTCCTGGTGGCCTGGCCAGGGAGAGCAGGAAGGATCTTTGGGAGGGCGGCAGAGAGCGGGTAGGAGGGGCAGGGCCCTGTGGCTCACTGCTGTGGCCCAAAATGTTAATAATGTCGGAGGACAGAAACCATGCTCCCCGAAGCACATGCGCTCACCCACCTGGGGGCTGGGGGCTCTGGGCGTCAGCTACCACATGCAAGGCAGCTGTGGTATAAGGGAATAAGAACCTGTTGGGGTAAGAACTGAGTTCAAATCCCGATTATGCTGTTCAAGGTTCTTACAAAGTTAGAACATTGTAAATAGGAATGAGCCCTCCTGCTTTGCAGGTTAAATGACGACTCCCATGGTGCTGAGCAGCAACGTGCTGGCAGGAACCAGGTGCTTATCGAGTCTTGTGTTTCTCTGTTCCCCTCTGCCTGGCTGGTCTGGGGCTTCCCGACGGGCTGTGTGACAGATGACAGAACTTCCCGAGCGGGTGCCTTCCCCCAGCTCCACAGCTTCAGCAGCAGGAGCGGCTCGGCCCTGACCCACACCCGCTGCTGCCCTAGTGGCCCCTACCGCCCTGTGGCATAGGCCTGCCCTTGCCCAAGAGACAAAACTCGAAGGGGACAAATGCAACCAGTTCTACAGAGGACGAGGACGAGGCACAGCGTAGCGAGTTCTGCTCCTGAAGCCAGAGGCCCTCTCCGCCTGCCAGTTTCAGAAGGGCGCTCAAGGCCGGCGCAACAGCACAAGCATCCGGGGATTCGCCTCCCGGTTTCATGGAAATGACACCCCTATGAGCCCGGTCCTCCCAAGCAGGTTCTCGGTGTCCTCGTTCTCTCCGCACCAGGCACAGCATCCTTCCAGCCACTTGCAGCCCTGAATGTCTGCATTTCTGAACCTTCTCTGAGGTCAAGGTGCTTCATTCATCCCCCACATCAACAGCTCGGCCCATCAGCCCGGAGTCAAAGGGCTCCGTCCCAGGACCATCCAGTTACATGGCGGATCTGAGGACACGGCCAATCTGCTCCCTGCAGAGCACGGCTGTTGCCTGGCCCCCACTGTGGAGAAAATGTCGCCTTGCTGCCTTACGTTCTTACATTCGTGGTTGGTCTCAGTCGCTGCTACGTGTCACCATGGTAGCAGTGTGTCCCTTTCACAGCTTATGCCTCCATGAAGTAAGCAGTCAAATGAGAGGCCACGGAACAGGGGGACTCCGGGGGGTGCAGAACAACCTGCCCAACATCTTAGGAGACCAGCCTAGCTCATTGGCTCCCAGGCCCCTTTTTTGGGGGGAACGCACCAAGCATGGAGCCCAGACACAGTCGGTTCCTGGGCAAGCAGGTGTGGGGACTAGAGCAGGAGGTGGGAGCACTGCTCTGGGCCCAGGAGACCTGCTTCTAGTCACAGCTCAGCTGTCTGCTTGAGGAGCCGCCTCAGACACATGGCTTAATCCATTAAGTGTAGGGTCTGTGGGCCCCAGGAGGCCACTGGGGGGCCTCAGGGATGCCCGGGGATACCTGAACTTTGATACGTGGTATATGAGGTCTGGGCCTCTGACAGAGACACATGGGTCCCCAGGCCCTGCCCCCTAGGCCTCACTTCCTGCACAGGCATGCTGCTGGGGCGGGGATGCTCTGAGGTGCCAGCACACAGCCCTGCTGCTGCTCACACTGAGATGCCCACAGCCGGACACTACAGAACAGGAGCTGCTGGCTGGACCAACGCCAGCTTATCATATCATTAGTTCATTTCACAGACATGGAAATAGTTCTCAGTTTCTCTCGCTGTAAAGGGGCCCGGAGAAGGATGGAACACGCACAAACACAAGGGGGCAAACACAGTGGGACTCCAGCTGCGGTCCCTGCTACCCTGAAGAACTCCACACCATCTGGCAGGGAGAAAGGAAGAGGGAGAGCAAGCAAGTGCGAGGCCTGGAAAAAGGCCCAACGTGAGCCTGCCTGTCTCAAGGCAAAAGCGCCCAGCAGAAACAAGGAAGCATCTGGTGGTGCGTCGGTCAACCCCCGTGAGGAGTTAAGTGACCACAGAACCAAGTCAGTCCAGGCGGCAGGATCCACACTGTCCGAGAGTATTCCTTTGAAAGCCCAGCTCCACTGACCCTCCGAGGCCGCTAGTTGAGGACAAAGTCCCTTTCAGGCCCTGCCTCACACTGGGGCAGAGGATTCCGACAGAGCAGCCAGCAGTTAGAGCGCTGTGTGGGGAGAAGAGGGGCTAGGGCAAGTGGGGAAGGAGTCGAGGCAGGGAGGCTTCCGGCAGCAGTGCCACGGCACCTGTGCCCAGGCCCACAGGGGCCCCTTGACGCCCGAGAGGGAAGAAGACAGAGGGAGAGAGCATGGAAGCCAAGGTAGGAACCCAAGGGCATGGCCCCACCGGGCAGAAAGCCGGCCTCTGGGGCTGAAGAGCAAGGAGCTAATCCGGGCAGCACGCAGGAAGAAAAGCTCCGGGGTCTGGGGACCGGGCTGGAAACTTCCCGGAGGCCAGTAAAGAATGACCTCCTCCCCACACCTATGGCTCTCAGCTCTCTCAGGGCTCACTCCTCTGCCCCTGTCGTCCCTCCCAACACACAGGAACACGCTGGCCAGGGCTCAAAAACAGACAGGGAAACAGCAGGAGCCTATCTGTACATGGTGGAAGCCTGTGGGGAAATAAATTGACGGGAGGAGCAAGAGGCCCCCCTGACAATGCTGCCTGTCAGAGGTGACAAACTTGTGGCTCAGTGTGGGCCTACCTGTCCTCAGCCGGTTGCAAGACTCACTTCTGTTTTCCGTTGGTCACCTACCACGCACCCACTCTCCATCACGCTCTGCCATATAAGGTGCACCCCAACTCCAGGGCCTCCCTGCCTGATGCGGGGCATAACCCGATAGCCCCCCATAGCATGGCTGCCAAGGCCCCTCGCAGCACGCCCAGCCCTCCTGCCCAGCCAGAGGCTTGCCCTTCACTGTACTCACTACACCAGCCTCCTTACTCATCGCAGATGGCTCAGGCCCCATGCTCGCCTTCCTCTGCCTGTGTCTCTCCAAGCCCCACAGCCTCTGCAAACCCTCCAACAGCAAGTGCAGCCCAGAAGTTCAAAGTTGGGCCAGCTGTGGGTAGCATCCTGGCCCTGCCACTCACTGGCAGTGTCTCCAGCCTCTGGGCCCCACGGCCCCACGTGAGCACTGACCAGCTCAGCGCCGGCTCTGGGTCCATGCCTGGGAAGGCGGGTTCTCCCCGGTGCTCCTGCAGCACCCATGCGCCTCACCACAGTACTTAGCACTTGGCCGCTCTGTTGTTTTCATTGCCTTATGTACCTCGTTTTCCCAGCTGGACCATCAGGTTCTTTAAGACACCTGCACTATTTGCTTTTCTGATTTCAGATCCATGCATTCGTTGTAGGAAATGCAGAAAATCTCTTACATTCCAAAGAAGAGAATAAAGCCACCCACAACCCTCCTCAGATAACCACAGAAAACGTTTGGCTCATTCCCTTGCATCTCTTGGGCAGAGAGGTTTTCTTTTTTGGAAATCAAGATCATGTTGCGTATGGACTTTTGTGTCTTGATTCCTTCACTCAGCACTGCAAGGTGAACGTTTCCCCACATCCGACACTCTCCAAAAACATTTAACACCCACCTACACTCCAGCATGTGGAGCACCATCACTGACTCAACTGCCACCTCTGAGAAGGGAGGTTGGACTCGGTCCTCAGACATGGAGACCTGCCCCAGCACACTTGGAGCTTCAAACTCGCCAACCACCAATGATCTACATTCCGTGATTTTATGCATTTCCTCCCTTCTCCTAAGAAAGCCCATTTCCTGTGGACAAGACTTACAGTGAAAAATGGAACACGCTGTGATTAATGAGCCACTGTGGTGGGCTGGCTGGCAGAGGTGGGTGCCAGATTCCTGGTTCCTGTCTCCCACGGTCTAGTGTCAGCCCCACTGGCCTGGCCCTGGCCCTGACTCTGACCCCTTCAAATCAAAGGCCCTTTCTGCCAGCAGGCAACAGAGAATAAAGTTCAAGATGCAGTGCTTATCCAGTTCAGTCATCACATCATAGGAGGAACAAGCCAGAGTAAGAAAATGTTGGACCTGGACAAGACAAGACCCTGAAGGCCATGACAGAAAGTCTTTAATTTTCTAATGGCTTAAGTGTGTTCTCTGGGGCCCAAAAGGTAAAATGAGCAAATGCAAAGAACGAGTGGCTACTACTTTGTAAGGTGGTGAATTCCCTGTTGCTGCAAAGTATCATGGCCAAGGTTGTCTGGAAGGGAAGGCACAGGTAATGAGACCACATGATGACAAAGTCCTGCCTACCCCGACACGGAGCTGTAGGACCCTGTCACAGAAATTCTAGAGTGTCACCTGGTCTGGGAAACATGTTTCGTGTACAGACGTTCCTCCTACATCAAGACCCTGGCTCCCTAGAAGCTACTTGTGCATCTTGTAGAAGTTTCCAGGGTATTTCAGAACGAAGAAAAACATCTGCAACCTCCCCAATACCAGACTACATGGAGATATGCCACAGCTAACGTGATGGAAATTATACCGTATGCAACAAGAGACTTTCTCAATAAAAATGCCCCCTTTCTTGTGTTTTTTCCCTTTTTTCTGGTTGCTAAAACAATCAGCTCTCCAGTCCATCTGGCAATCTACATGCAATCACCCAGGGTGCTCTGCATGGCTCCTCGGGCCACTCCAGGTATGTGAAGCAACGTGCTCAACCGAGGTGTGATCAGCATTCCTTCCTACACCTGCCAGCGCCCTGCCGGAACCGAGAGGGCAGCGGTGAGGGACAGCTCGTGCCCAGGGCAACAGGAGGGGCCCGGAGGGCCCTGGGAAGACTGAGCTGCTGGCCTCCCACCATGAGAGTCCCTCCCCCAAAGAAAGAGAAATGTTCCAGCTGGGGCCCTGCACCCTCTGGCATGGACATTTGGCTCAGGGCCAGATTTCCCGAGATGCCCACTTAGCTACTTTCTGGGTGAGAGCACAGGGAGGGGCAGGAAAAGCAGTTCCAAAGCAGTCATGATGTTCAAGAGTTGAGAACCTTTTTCCAAAAGTAGCAGGAGGGGTGAGAAGTTAAGAGCTCGGTCTCTAAAATACTGAGGCCCAGGGAGGAACACAAGTCCACGGCCTCCCTCCCTCCCCTGCCTGCCTGACAGCCGGTCTGATGAAGGGGGCGTGTTCAGAGAGTGAAGGGCCCCCCAACACTCAGCACCGGGTGCCAACTGCCCCGGCTCGCTGGCTGGACCACCACCTCCACCCTGGGTTTGTCGGCCTTCCCCCAGGACGTGGTAAGTCAAGGATTAGGTTATAAGAACCATCAATATACTCAGTTTAATGTGAAAAAAGTTGTTGTTTATTTTTAAATTTAAAAACCTAAGACTTTTAAAAGTTGAAGCTGGCTTTGGAAGGGTGGCTTGCTGCAGACTTTATGGTCTGCCCTTGAGGGGGATGATAGCCCCGGCGAAGTGAGTCTGTCCCAGGCTAGTACCCCCGGGCAGGCGGCTATTCGCTCAGAACCAAATGGAGCCTCATCAGCGGGATCTCCAGAGGGACCCACACCGGAGAAGGGAGCTCTGGGCTGCCTGACCCTGACCTCTTCAGCTCACCATCTGCTGGAGGGCTGCCAGGAGACAAATGCTCATGGGGACCTGAGCCACCTTCTGGACTAACAGAAGAAGGATAGAGTCTAAGCCCAAGGCCCCAGCCAGGCCCCTACTCCACAGGGAGCCTGAGGAAAGACACCGGCTTTTTCTTTAACACCGTGTGTTGTGTAAGAAGACAACACAAAATTACTTACACCTCAGAAAAGCAACCAATCTTTCCAACGACCAGTTCAGCCTCTCCTCTGGGCCATCCCCGAGGTCACGAGTCCAGCAGACTGCACAGCCACATCTCCCACCCTAGCCACCAGCCTGGGCAGGGAAGAAGCCTTCCTGTTGGGCAAGGCTTCTTGCTTCAACAACTACCTGCTGGATGGCCCCATTCTGGGGAATAAAGGAAACTTCTGGTACCCAACAGACACGGGATAGGAAAGTCACTACTGTCTTGTCCACCAAAACTCCCAGTGTCTGACCCAGAACGAGACGGCCTTGAGGCCTCACTGCACAGCATATGGCCTGAGGGCTGAGAGGTAGACCATGGAGGGGCAGAGGTCTGCAGTCAGGGACCCTGCCTCGTGGGACGCGGACTTGCCAAGAGCTCTCCCTACAGAACCGTTTCTGGGAGCAGAGCAGAGTGGAGCGGGACAGAATTTAGAAAGAAGGCACCCAGCACGCAGCTGATTTCCTGACATCCAAGTCACTTCCTTTGGCGCTTCGCTGGGATGTGGGGCTACGTACTGTTTCTCGGTCCAGCAGGGCTGACGGGAGACCAGGGAGGCGCATCTCGGTGGAGCTGCACCCGCCCCCGAGGAGGCCTGCGGCCACTTACCAGGAAGCGGACATCATCAAAGCCATTCAGAAGCAACTTGCTCTCATACTGCTGCAGCCCAACCGCCTCCAGCCACTCCCCGACGCTCTGCTCCAGCGTCCGAGAACCTGACGAGAGAGGAATCGGCAGACGCTTGAAAAGGGAAAACCCATTAAGGCGGTAGCAGCGGCACTCAGAGGAAGACAGATGGCACTGCCACATCATGGTCATTACCATAAAGCAGCCAGACTATGTACAAGAGACCAGAGAGAGCAGAGGGCCCGCAGCTCCTCTTCCGGGTGCAGGCCACGCACACACACACCCACCCCCGAAAGTCCGAGCCGCTCCAGGGCTGCCGTGGCACAGGCACGGTCTCCGCCCACAGGTTGGGGGGACTCCTCGTCAGCGTTCACACTGAGGCATTTCAGGAAGTCTGTTGCCACGGGCACTAGAGGGGCCAGGGGCTCCTCGCATCCATGCAACTCCTGGAGCCCCCGCGGGGCTGTGGGTGAGGGACCAGTCCTGTGACCTTGCAGCACAAACTGGTCAGGAGAGACCACGCATCTTCATGCAGCTGAGGGGCACAGGCACACAGCAAGGGCTCCGGGGACGAAGCGGCGGCGGCTGCTCACGGGCACCCAGCACATGCAACACAAGCAGCACAGAACCCGGCAGGGGGAGAAAAGGGGCTTTTACTTGTTTTCCCCCAGCAGTCCCGGAATAAGCAAACCATGGCCACTGGCCCTCTGTGCTCAGAGGCTCAAGGTGGTGGGGACCAAGTGCGGTGCATGGGCCAGGGCCCCAGGGATTGGGCTCAGGTGTGGCTCTGCTGTGACGGCGACATTGCGCTCCTCTGGGCTGCGCGGCCAGTGGGGCCAGGAGCCCAGTCCACAGCTAGACCCTGGCTGCCGGCGAGCGGGGCGTCTCCTGCCTCAGGGCGCGGTCCCAAGGGCTGCCTTCCCAGGCTGGGCTCTTTTGCTGGGGCTGGGCATTCATTTTTTTCTTCTGATGGTGGCTGTTCCTGTGAGTCGCCGGCTGCTCAGGTGGAAAGCAGGCAGGCAGGTCCTGTTCTTGGCTAAAGAAGACAAAACCCAACCAGACGAAAGAAAGGGAAACGGGAAGCGGTCCTCTGTCAGCTGAGCTGTTGCGGCTTAAGTCTATTCACGTTCGGCACTGTTCTCTCTCTGGCTGAGCGATACAGACAGCGACTGTCTTCCCAGGGTCTCTGGATCCTGACGTTCTCCTCTGAGGGCCGGCAGGGCAGGGACGACATGTATCTGCTCTGCTCCTCAGGCTGGACAGGGGAGCGTGGCGGGGCAGTGAGGAACAGAGTTCAGCCCCCCCTGCAGACCTGAGTGCCTAGCCCCCACCTACTTCTCCGGTTCTCATGGGCAAGACCAGATGATAAAAGAAGGAAAAAAGAGAAAGGGAGGAAAAAGACGAACGAACTACAAAGACATCACCTCCAGAGAACTCTTGACTCGGTGAAAGTCATTCTCTTGTTCTCGGCACTTTCTGCCCTTCAAGGCAGGCCAAGGCCAACTGGCTCGGTTTTTTGGGAGCCCCCGGTGACCCACTGTCCTGGCTCCCCTTCCTCTGTCCTCTGCAGAGAAGCTGGTGGTCAGGGACCCGGTGGCCTCCCGATGCACGCTGCAGCAGCACTCTAAGACGCTGGGTCCCTTGCCCTTGACTAGGGCTGGTTGCTCCAGAGAAGCTAGGCGGCGGGCTCTTGTATGCCCATGAAGTCAAGTGTCCCTGGCTGCTGATTCATTCCTGCTCGTAATCCCCCGGTCGGGCAGCTGTGGTCCCGCCTGCTGCTGGTGGATGTGTGCGCTCGCAGAACCGCAGCAGAGTGCTTTGTCTGGAGGCTCCTGGGCTCCACGCTGCCTACTGCCGGCCCCGCAGCCCTCACTCGCTCTCATAATGTCTGGCCCTCCCTCTCTCCCCTCCCCACCCTCCTCCCTTCCACGCTCAGGAAAATACATCAGGGAGCGGACATCGGAGCAGAAGCTGCTGTTGCTGCCACCGCCGCCGCTGAGGGAGAAGGACACAGCAGCACAAGCAGCACAGCAAAATGACAGGCTTCCAGCATCTCATGTCACCAACACACATGCATCTGAAAGGTGGAGATGGGGAGACCCTACCTGCAGCTCGAGGGGCTGGAAACTGCTTATTAAGGAGAGAGCAGGCACATTCCTATAGTTTTGGCCAACACTGTCTCAGACAGCCAGAGAAGGGGACAGAGGAATGACACTGCCCTGAGGGCACAGACCACAGGTTAGGTGACCCCCTGCTCACTATGTAAGAAAGATTGTGCCTCTCTGCCAAGAGGATAACCCATGATGCGTCATAAAAACAGCTGGCCAAATAAAGACGTTACACCTAATGTTCCTCAGGTGAGTGAGTGCACTCAGCAACTTGGGAAGGGACTTCTCCTGGGGCCTGCTGGAGCCCGGGGGAGAAGCACCAGGCCCAGAGCAGGTCCATCACAATCTAGAGGAGGAGGGGACGGGAGGGGAGGCATCAAGGAAAAGGGGGGGCCAAGACCAAACCCCAAGTACAGCCGTGGAGACGAGGTCACATGTAGAGACAAAGACCCAGGGACCCACATATCACCCTCTAAACATGCTGGGGGGCACCGACAGCTCAACATGCCGTAGATGGTCCTGGCGAAGAAGGGTCAGTGCATGCAGGAAGATCAGGCCCCGGAAGGAGCCTGCCCTGAACGGCTACTCAACAGCTAAAGTGGCTGGCTTAAGCAGGTGATCTCTTCCGCCCCACAGACAGGCCTTTGTGGAAAGCAGTGTGTAGCCGGGGCCAGTGGGAAGGCTTCCCCTCCTTGACGACTCACAGGGGAATGGGTCGTTAACCCGTTTGCTGGGGATTCAGGTACCCAGGGCCAGTATGGGCGGCTCAGGGTCCCAAGGCCCAAGACGAGAGTAAGACTCCAGTTCCATACAGGGTCTCGCCCTACAGAACACAATCCTCTGCAAAACCAGTCACGCGGAACAATCCCATGCTTAGTTAACAGCTGCCTGCTGGGAGGCCTGCTCCTCCTCCCTGGCTGGCAACCCCAGATCCCGAGTCTCCCCTAGATCCAGAAACCTAAGGGCAATCTGAACCCTACAACTGACCATTCAAAATAGCAAGGGCTCTGCTCTGGGCCGAGCTGAAGGCTGGTGCTCCCCGAGGTCCTGGGGAAGGCCCTGTCCTGACCCGTCAGACATAAGACGGGTCTACTCTCTCTGCGCTTCGTGGCCTAACAGCAGGGCAGATCCAGGAGGCTGGGACTCTGCGGCACGGGTGGAGCCGTCCTCTGTTCAGGTGGCCAATCTTGTGTGCCCATCCTGGACTGTCCTACACTACCATATGGAAGAGGGTTCTACTCAGCGGTGCTAAAACAGGACTCTGTGGTGGGGACCCAGTGACCTAGTGGTCGGGAAACTGGACCAACTCTCATCACTCATACGGGTTTGTGGGGGTAAGAACTGGTGGGTGGGACCACCAGAGCAAGGAAAGAGCTCTGCGTCATCACTTCCAAAGAGATGGTCTCTTGAAGAAGTGTGTTTTCCAGGGGTGCGGCCACATTTCCTGATTCATCAACATCGAGAGGTAACGGCCTGCTTCTGACCCAGACTCTTGGGCACATGCATTCCTTGGACACAGAGGGGTGCAGGCAAGCAGGGAGCTGCTTCAACTGAACTGACTGCTATCGATTCCCTTTCTGGATGTCCCCAAAGCTCGGTTTTTGAAAAAGGGTAATGGTATTTGTCTCAGTACTGAACATCTACTCCCAAAGATTCCTCGACTCTTGACGGAGCCTGCACATGACTGCATGTGGAGACAGAGCGACAAATGCGGAGTCAGAAGAGCCACCTCTGCAGACCCCAGCATAATCCAAGACATGGAGGATGGGCTGCATCCAGCCAGGCCCTCCCTGCTAGAAGCCAGGGAAATGAGGCTGCTGGATGGAGGTGGCTCCAGGAACCCAACTGGAAAGGTGGTGGAGGGGACAGCAGATGCTTCTCCTCCCTAGTTTTTTGGATATAAATTATTTCATAGACAAAAAGACTATATCTACCATTTACCTCTTCTGCCCTAGTATCTGAATGCATTAGTCATTCCCAACAAACCTATGATGTAGGTACTATTGTCCAAATGTAGCTGGGGACCTGGGGCCCCAGAGAGATTAAGGGACTTGCGCAAGACCAGTATGTATCCAGAAGCAGAATTTGAACCCAGGGCTGAGGCTCTAGAGCCCATGCAATTTCCACAGGCACCAAGGCGTCAGCAGCTCCTTTTTCCCTGATGTGCACACTTGTCCCCATCAGACTCTGATAGCGCCCAAGGAACCACAGGTGTCACTTGGGCTAAGAGGCCAGTCCTGTATGTGGCCTCCTGAGTGAGCAAGGAAGCCCCTCCCTTCAGCTGGAGAGGCATTTTCTCAGTGATGGGAGAGGCCAGGCCCCAGCAGCTGACTCAGCCCGGGTGCTCTGGTCGAAGAGGGAGGGTGCAGGTGCTTGAGGGACAGAGCTTGAGACTTGTGCGAGCTAACAGGCACTTTGAGAAACGTCACCTCACCTGAGAAAGAAATAAAACCGAGATCCTGTTATCCAGGAAAACAGCTCGGATATGGTCTCTCTAGCTCCCTGCCTCAAACAAAGGAAATCGAGGCAGATCTCACCGCCCCCAGGGCTTTGAAAAGAAAAGAATGCCCAGAGTAGCAGGACCCAGGATAAAAATGATGAGTTAGTAAGTAATGGAAAAATGCAGAAACAGACACAAGGAGGGATGCAAAGCCCACCCCTCCAGGTGATGCTGGCTAATTAGTCTGAGACCACCGACCCAACCCAACGCTCTGCCGCTGCCACGGAGCAGTCGGACGAGAACCACCTTCTCATGAGGAGTTAGTGCCAGCGGGGCCTGGGATGCTGGACAGATCAGTGCTGAGGTGCACTCCCATTTAAACTGATCAGAGTAAACCTAGACTTAGAAAAATAATTATGAACAAGTGACAGATGTTAAAGAAAACCAATTTCCTAATAGGTGGCCTAAAATGCAATTTCTCCTCCAATATGTAAAAAGAGTCCCAGTCCTACAAGAACAGCTAGATGGGCCATAGAGATACATGTCTGTATTGCAGAAGCATGACACGGGCTCAGGCTGACCTCTCTCACCCACCAACTGTCTGTCTTCTGGGCCAGAGGAAAAGCCTGGTCTAGGGAGGAGCCAAAGGTCTGTGTTCTATGGGAAAGTGACTGCTTGGTACCATACCTGAGATCTTCTGCTGTTCCTGAGAAAAGTCAATCCCTTCTCCAATAGAGCTCATGATTTTCTCAATCTGAAATAGAAACGGAACAAAAAGGAGAGGCTGTCAGGCTCCAGTTAAACATTGCCAGCTTGCCATCAGTGCACAGGGCGGGGACGGGGGGGGGGGGACCTTCAGGTCTCTTCCAGATGATTCCAAGGTCCAAGCACCAACCTGTGAGGGATCAGAATTCTTTGCTGCTCATATCTAGGGCCCTCTGGGGCCACAGCCCAAAAGGGACTAAAGACACGCTCTGAAGGGAGAAAGTGGGTAACAACCGAGGCTCAGCTGCTGGAAATGCCGAAGAGTCTTCCTTCCAAGGCACTTATATGTCCCTCCCGCAGCACTTCCCCCAGCCCAGCAGAGACAGGACAACAGCAGGCCAGGCCTGGCATATTTCACTGCTCACACCAGAATTTAAATTCCATGAGGGTAGTGACTTTGCCAACTTGGTTCCGTGTGACCCCCCCAAGTGCCTAGAGCAGTGCCTGGCAAGTCCTAAGTACTCAACAGATCATTCATGCTGCCTGAGTGGCAGCCCTGAGGTATGAGGACAATTTTTAGAACTGAGGCAAGCAGAGAACCTAACACAGGAACCTCTCTGAGGTCAAAGGGAGGCAGGCTTATACCTCTGATCAGAGGATCTTTTGCTCTTTGAAGACACAGACATGTATCCTTCCTCTGGACCACAGCAGAGAGCGCAGGTCTCAAAGCATCTGATGTCTCCAGCACTGCCCCATATGGACCACCTGTCCCAGCCATTTGGCTTTGGTCACCCCGAGCCAGAGCCAAGCCCCCCACTCAAGGAAACCTGGCCAGGGGCAGGACAGGGCAGCAAGGAGGCGGCTACCTTCTCTTCCTCTCCTCCTCCTCTTTTGGGTTGCAGTGATAATGAGCTCATTCATGGCTCTTTCTCCAAAAAAAAAAAAAAAAAAAATGTTAAGAGAACCTTTTGTACCAAGGCTTGGATGCTTTTTCCTCTAAGTGCAAGTAAGGAGCCTGGGTCTGACAGTCAAAAAAAAAAAAAAAAAAACAACAACAAAAAAAACCAACCACAACAACTCTCCAGCCAGCATCCAGCTGGCAAAGATGGCACATTTGACAGCTGGCAGAAGAGTGCAGAACGAGCAATGTCCTTCCCTTTGCAGCCGGGAGCTGTGGCTATTTTCCTCCAGCCGCAGAAAGCTGCCTGTTAACACACACAGTGAACTCCATCCCTGAGCTCAGCAAAAGCCCAGGGAAACACACACGTCTGACCTGTGGAGCAAACGGAGACGTGCCTCCGCTCACAGGCGCCACAGCCCAGCAGCCGGCATGGAAGTGGGCAGTCCCACCACAGGTCTGCCCTGCCCCTTGAAGAAAACGCCTTTCTCCTTCCCTTCCTAATGCATCACTTTCTTTGGCCCCCCATACATTTCACAAACAGGCAGCTTGGTGTGAGAGAAAGACCCATGCGGACAGGCCAGCACCTTCACCCCTTCCCAGCCACCGTGCTGACTCTCCAGAAACGGGGATGGGCCTTGCGTCCTATGGAGGGTTGTTGTGTGGATTAAAAGTAGCACTTACATAGAGCATCTCGCCAAAGGCCTGGCTCACAGAAGATGCTCGAGAAAAGGTTCATGTGCTTTCTACTTCCCCTCTTGTCCTTAGAGCTCCAACCTATTAAAAACCTCGTTATTTTTAAAGTTGAAAAAAAATTTTTTTACTTATATTTTTGCGACAAGTCGTACAGCCACATGGTTCCAAGTTCAAAAGATGCAAAGGTTATTCAGAGAAAAGTCTCCCTGTCCCTGTCTCCCTGCTGTCTGGCTCGCCTGCCTGCAGGGAAGCAGTATAACCAGTTTCTCGGGGGTGCTCCCAGCTCTGTTCCAGCCACATGTAAGCAAACAGATGTTCTACCCCCACACCAACACAGGCAATCTGCACATGCTGCTCTGCATCTTGCTTTCTCTATTTAATAATACACCTTAGAGTTCTTCCCACCATTCGTAAGAACATTCTTTTTCTTTTTTCTTCTTTTAATGGATGAGATAGGTCGTCCAGTGTGTGCCTATTTATTTAGCCAGTCCCCTGGTGGTACTGTGTGTAGTTTCCAATCTTCTTATTCTCAACAGTGCCATGATGAAGACTGTTTTACATACATGTTTGCACACACGGCTCCCTCTTGAGAGTTTTCCAGGCACAAAATCTTGACTTAGCAGCAGGGACCCCACAGGTCGTATAATCCCAACTCCCCCTGCATGTCGAATTTGCTAAGGGCCTTCCAGAGAGCACACTCGCTGACTCTCCCAGTCACTGGCTCTATCTGCAGAAAGTCCCAACTTAAAACATGTCTTTTTACAAATTGAAATCTTTTTTTTTTTTTCTAACTTCACTCTACTGGTCTGGTTATTCCCCTAGAGCACCTCCTCTTCCACAGGGAAGGCTTAGGGGGCTGTGGAGACAGGCCAAGTGGCTCCCCCACCCCCAGACTGCACTAAATGACACACCAGTGCCCAGGTCCCAGAGTCTGGGGTGCCCAGATCACAGAAGCCTCCAAGCTGGGCAAAGAGCAGGCACTCCATAGATATCTGTTGATGTGCTTTCCTTTTGCTTTTCTATACTTATAGGAGAAAAGTAGGGTGCTCAGGATGAGGGGGATGGGTCCTTCTCCCTGGAATGGCTTCACCAGGCCAAAACCTCTCTCTTCCAGGCCAGAGAGGGTGTATGTGGGAGAAGCACCACTCTAAAAGCCATGAGAGTTGGAATAAAGCATGTTTTACCTGACATTTTGCACCTCCACCACGCTGCCCCCCCCCCCCCCGCCCCGCACCACCCTGGCTTGGCTTGTGTTAAGCAGGGAACCTACTGAATGAAAGGAGGCAGGGCGGGGGTGGGGGTGGGGGTGGGGGTGGGGAGTGTTCCATTTACTTAAAGCTAACAGAGAAAAAACTGCTTTCCCAAGGCACAGAGAATGTTCAGGGTGGAAATCGCTAAATGGAGGATGCCCCAAGGTAGCTGTTAATATAAAATCAAGTCATCTACAGTACCTATTTCATGATCATCATAATCACCTCACACCCAAAGACCCCCTGTCCTAGCCAATCAGTATCTCCTGGCTGCCCAATTAATGGGATTTTGCCAAAGGGCCTTTTGAACAAACACCCTGCTGCGGCTTTGCTCCATCCCTTCCTTCCTGCAGGCCCCAGGAGTCACCCTCACACCGACTACAAAGGGCCAGGAACAGCCCACATTTTCACTCTGGCAGGGCATGCAAGGACACTCTCACAACTATTTCATTGAAACTATATGTGTCGTTGTCCTGTGAACTGCAGCAGTTAAGTCAAGCTGAGAAGATTCTAGTTTACAGAGGAACTAGGAGTACTCGGCAGTTTACTGACAGTTTACAGCCCAGCACGCCTCCCTGCCTTGGCGGAGACACAGGGCTGGGAGCAGAAGAGGTCCTGTTTGGGCAGCGCCTGGCAGGTTTCCCCCCTGACGCCATCGGTAAGCACAGAGCTGTCTGGGGCTGTGACCCTCCCCAGTGGTTGGGGAAGCAGGGAGGAGCCTGGATCTCCTCTCTCCCTGCCACACCCTCCACGGCCGCCGAGAACCAGCAGAGGAGGGACCTGGTCATTTCAGTCTAGACAAAGAAGAGATGTCCGAGAAAACAGATACCATTCTCATCTATGTACTTGTGCAGTTTAACCGTTTATGCTTGAGTTAAAAAAAAATCTGATTAAGCTGTTTTCCCAGAAATGTTCTGCATCTCAGGGAGAAAGTAGGCAGATGGAATGTCACAGAAGGGCACATCTCTTTTCTATTGTTTAGGATCAGTGACATTTTGGGGGAGAGAGGGACAATGATCATGCTTCAATACTGCACTTCACATTAACTCTATAGGGAGCTCATATTTGGGGTTAGTAAGGCCTGCCTGAAAATTAGCAACATAATGGATACATGCATTTTTAAAATGCTTGAAAATATTCTATTTTCAAAATGTACTCAAGGTTATTCCATTAAAATTTTTTTTTTTTTTAACATTTATTCATTTGTGAGAGAGAAAGTGTGAGAAAGGTAGGGGCTGAGAGAGAGGGAGACACAGAATCTGAAAATAGGCTCCAGGCTCTGAGGTGTCAGCACAGAGACTGATGCAGGGCCCGAACTCACAAGCCCTGAGATCATGACCTGAGCTGAAGTCAGACACTTAACTGACTGAGCCACCCAGGTGCCCCTCAAGGTCCTTCTATTTAGACTCTTCCCTCCTGCCCTCACCAAGGATGTGTAAAACATATTCCCCATGTGTCTGAAAACAACAAAAAAACCCCAAACACTAGAGACACTGCTGCTCACATCTGACATGTGTATGGGACTGGTTGGCTCTGTCGGTTAAGAGTCTGAGTCCTGAGTTTGACTCAGGTCATGACCTCACTGTCATGAGATCAAGCCCCATGCTGGGCATGGAGATTGCTTCAGATTCTCTCCCTCTCCCTCTGCCCCTCCCCTACTCAATCTCTCTCCCTCTCCCTCTCTCCCTCTCTCTCTTTCTCTCTCTCAAAAAAAACCCAAACAACAACACAGGATCGTGGGTGCTCAAAGTCTGGCAATGGGAGGTGATATTCTGTATACAGATAAACAAGTCTTCATTCCCTATTGCTATACTCTGGCTTTCAGGAAAAGTCTGTCAGATTACAACAGACTTTTCACTGTATATCACGAGTGAGGGATGGGAAAGACAGGTGTCGGGGACAGAAATACTGCTGTAGGAACAGGAAGTCCACCTGAGAAACCACAAACTTCAGTGCACCTTGGATCCAAGGCCTGGGGGAAACCTCCCTTCTGGAAAGTGGTACAAGTTAGAAGCAATGGCTACGTTCAGGGGCTCCCATCTGCAGTCAAGTATCAGGAGAGCAGTTATCAGTCTGGTCCACACGCCCGCAAGCTGGGGCCTGACGTAGAGGAACAGGGAAAGGGATCACCTTCTTCCTATTTTCTTTTGGTGCAAATGGAAACATGAAGGCAGATGTTTCTGCAATTCACCAGAATGTGGCTCTTGAGGTCAGACATTCCCTCCCAACTCTCTTTCTGCTGCCTGGGGAGATCTCAGCTCCCAAGGAGGATTCCCTCACCAGTTGGAAAATACATACCAATCCCCTTGGGCCCTTACCGCCTGGGATGGAGACCCTTTCTACCTCTCCTTCTCAGTCCCAATGCTTAACACCTTACTGGTCCAGAAACACACTCTGCTTTATATCATTATATCCCTGACGAACTGTTTTAGGATGTGTCCCTAGAGCCACTAAGGGCAAGGACCCTGTTCCATACTCTTTTAGATCCCACATGGAGCCATGTGCAGAGCTGGCCTGCCCTCGATGGCCAGTGACACACAAGAACAGCTATAATTTGTTAAATGCCCACATCGGGCCAGTCCCCTAATAATACCATAAGGGAGGAAGTGCAGCCAATGCTTCTGGATCCCGGTCTCCATCCTCCAAGTCCCCTGCCCTCATTTTTCTCTTTCTCCAACCTCCCTGGGCTGCTGGCACCGCAACCTCACACCCTACAACTACCAGCTGGCCCTCTCCCTCAGCAATCCTGCAGAGCCTCAACGCACTGCCAAGCAAACATATCATCCTGTTTTTCAGGCGAGGGAACTGGAGCTCTGCTCCACGGGCCGACTCCCAAACTCCTGGGGACGGCACAGCTCTTGCTTCTGCTAATAAGCGCTGTTGGTGGTGGAGTGCTCGAGCTTCCCGCTCCGGGCTGGGGCTGCCGAGTGGCAGGCCCTCTCCTCTGGCTGGACGGCCTTGCTTGGACACTGCCCTGCATTCCTGGGAGCATGGGGCTAAGGAACTGAGCCTCAAGCACCTCAGTCTCGCTGGAGGCTGCGCCCATGCCATCAGGTGACTCGTGACGTGCAAGTTGGCGGGCGCCTCCAGCTGGGCCAGGCCCCCTGAAGACTGCTGACAGTTGCACTCCCGGGCCCAGAAACCACATAAGAATTCATCACCACCTCTGTCTTACCGCCTCTCAGCAGGAGACAGACTCAGCCTAGAGTGGGTTTGGATTCCACATTTGAAAAAGGGTCACTGATCAGGGTCGAGTCTTTTTCCCCCTTTCCCTCCGCCCCTGACCAAATCGCACAAGGCCTCCGGAAAGACAGAGATGGATTGAAGTAAATTATTTGTCCTGATTTTCTAACCTTGTCAACTGCTTTTCGGAGAGGGAGGCAGGAGAGTGTGGCGGAGGGGAGAAGAGGGCAGGGAATGAATAAATATCCGCCGACAGAAGCAGGGCCGGGGCTTCGGAGGCAGAGGCTGCGGTGGCAGCTCCACTGACCATGAGTAACTTCCTTTCCACAGAGCATGCTGGCCGCGGAGGCTTAATTTGTCTCATCACAGGGGGCACACAGATTATTGCTGTATTTATCGCTGCATCCCCCCACCCACTTGAGTCCCCTTTACGTTGTTACCTTCCTTCTCAATCCTCCCAGGCTGGGAGACAACAGAGCGGTTCTGTTTCACAAGTGTTTTGTCCTTGTGTCACCTTAAAGCCTGTGTGTGTCTGCTCCAGGCTAGACTCTGGGGGAGGGGCGGGGAGCACAAAGTCAAAGCCACTGCGGCTTCCCCACTGGCTTCCCCACCGCACTGGAGTCCCCAAACCGCCCTCCCCCTTCCTCATTTTTTACCTTTCCCGCACCTCTTAGGTTACTGGCTGGACCTTCCTGGCAGCCCTCCCCAGAGCAGCTTCCAGCCCACTTCTCCCAGCCGGCTCTTGCCGACCAGGGACAAGGTCCGACCTGCGGTGGGGGCGGGGGTGGGCGCGCCCCAGACCCAGCAGGCGTCTCACCTCCACAACCGGAAGACCTGACCCAGGAAGGGGGACCTTATATGCAAACAGCACTCGCTAGTGGCCTTCTCACCCTAGAACAGCCTACCATCCAGGCAAATCTCTAACTCAAAGCCTCAAGAAACCACTGAAAGAAAAAAAAAGTTGGGAGACCTAGATTCCAATTAACGTTGTTATGGCTTGCCACCTAACTTCGTGTTATGTGCCAAATACTGGCTTTAATAAGTGGGGCAAGACTCTAGAAGATTAATGAGGCTTGTGAATTTGTGTTCTACTCCAGTTTATACAATCTCCTTTCTATCCAGGAGAGGGCTTATTTGGGGGCAGGGGGTGTGGACTGAGCAGGAAGCATACAAACCTCGGGGAGCCTGCGGTTCTCTAAAACCCGGGCAACCTGCTTGCTGGACCTTCTTTGGTTTTTCTTTCCCTGCCACCATCACCAAGTGACTGTCCCTTGCTCCCATTCCTCCACAGTCTGAATTTCATTAAAGAGCTCTGGCTGCACTGTTAGCCTGGCGGTCAATTAAACCAGCCCACAGAAAACACTCTAGATTCCCATTCAGAACTGATGTTCTCAGCAGTGTGGCCGGGGAAAGGGTGCCACATCCATTGGCTCCTCATACTCTGCATATGAGGGAAGTCGTATGTAAAACTCTCCACACCAAATTATACACGCTAATGGTATAAAAAAAAGATCATATACATTTACTACAAATGCACTACCAGTATCCATCAGCTGCCTTGATTTGCTCTAGCTTACCCACTCCTAATGTCTCTGAAGTTATGGAAGAAGTTGTTGGATAAATGAAGTTGACAGAGTTCTCAAAATTCATTTTAAACCACTAGTTAAAATCCTTCAGATAAGCCTGTTAAAAAACAAAATTCAGCTGAGTAAACTTAAAGATCTAATTGGCTCTACTAAATGATTCATGAGTTGGGTAGCATCCCTTCTAGCAAGCAGAGGGGAGCTCCAAAGAGCTACAGAAAGGGAAAGATTATCAAAGGCAGAACAAGGAAGTCAAGAACAGAAAAAAAGGATTATTTCAGGAGAGGTCACCTTCCTCTGGGGACAACAGGGTCTTAGTAGATAACCTCATTTTCCTTTGGGTTATGTGACAGATTACCTTACTGGTACTGACCAGAAAATTCCAGACTGACCTGGTAAGACGACATTTCTGGGGGAGGTTGAAAGTGCAAATTATATTAGGTTAATTAAACCCCAGTCTGGTGACCTGGCCTAAGGGACGCCATTTTGGGCCTCTGGTTTTCTTGTTAGCAAGCCTTACACAAAAGTGCACACACTGCATTGATTCCATGTAGATGAAGTTCTAGAACAGGTGAAACTAATCTATGGAGGTGGGAAAATTTCAGAAGAGTAGTTGCTGGGGGCAGGGGGCAGTAAAGAGTGACGGGGGGAAGGGGCATAAGGGAACTTCCTGGGATTATGACAATACGCTGCATCTTGATAGGAATCTGGGTCACATAAATGTCCGTATTTGTCAAAACTCAGGGAATAGTAGATTTAAGATTTATGCATTTCATTTTGTATACATTTTACTGCCCCTCCTCCCCAAACCCTATGAAAAAATATCTATCAAACTCTAGTTAATGATATACAACATGGTTAAACCGTTTAGGGATGAAATGTATGATGGCTACTAGTGACTCTGAAATGCATCAAAAAATAACCAGTTTTTAAGTGGACTGAGGGATGGATGGTAGGAGAGAAAACAAGCAGAATAAAATGCAATTACAGAAAGTAGGCTTGAGGTGGTGGGTAGACAGGTACCCATTATTCAAGTCTCTTTCAAGTTAGAAAATTTTCAGGATAAAATGCTGGGAAAAATATTTCTTTCAGGATCAAATCTTTCAGAGAATAGTAAATTGTAAGGTCAACACTGATTGAAGTTTCATCAATTGTAATGAACTCTGCTCTACATGCTAATAAGCAGAGACAGGCCCAGCAGGCAAAGGAAACAAAGAGAAAGGAATGTGGGAAAGCTGCTTCACCATTAGTCCGTGTCACCAAGCATAGGGGTGAAGGGCCTGAGCACAGCTTCTCTGTTGTGGTGTGGCTTTCTCTATTCGGGAACCTAGGCTCACCCTGGTCTTGACAGTCTGAAAACTCAATTATCAGTGTTCCCAGGGATGAGCAAACCCTGGGAAACTGGTTCGTATTAATCCGACTCAAAACACACTGATCCCTCCACCAGTGACTTACTTCAGCACGGTAAGCACCACATTAGAATACTCGGCTAATGGAATGCATTTGTATCCTCTAGAGCCTGAAATCAATGAGATCAAATCCACTCTCAGAACACTGAGGGAACAAGGGAAAGGTGGGTGGACTGTGCTGAGAGCTTATCAAATTATCCCTTTCCTACTTACGGAGGGCCTCTTTCCTGAAAATTGAATTCAGGTGCTCACAGCAAGGTACACTTCTACTCAGAAAGTACTTAAAAAAATTTTTTTTAATGTTTATTTTTGAAGGAGAGAGAGTGAGCAAGCGAGAGAGCAAGCATGGGGGAGGGGCAGAGAGGGAGACAGAATCAGAAGCAGGCTCCAGGCTCTGAGCTGTCAGCACAGAGCCTGATGTGGGGCTCAAACTCACGGACCCGTGAAATCATGACCAGAGCTTAAGTTGGACGCCTAACTGACTGAGCCACTCAGGCGCCCCTCTGGAAGTACTTTCGATCAACAATGTTAGCACTCGAGCCTCCCAGGGTTGTTAGGTTCTAGGGCTGGGTTCTGTCAGTGGAAGCTTTCCCTGTGGTTTGGTTCATCCTCACAAGCAGCCTGGGGGAGAGCTCTGATTCTGCCCACTTTACAGAAGAGGAAACCAAATGTCAAAGAAGAAAAACAACGTCCCCCACGGTCAGAGCACTAGACATATGTGACCCGTGCCCAACTCATTAGCTTTATAATTCGTGACATCCAGCTTATTTAGAGCCTAGCTTCTACTCTATTAAAGCTCAGAACACAATTTCAAATATATGGGACTGGGAACATTGCAAAGATTCTGCAAAGTGGAGGAAGGAACAAGGATTCTGAAATAAAAAAATGTGCATTTAAAATACTCTTAAAATTAGCTGTGGAACCTTAGACAAGTCATTTAACTTCTTGTTCAATTTCCTCTTCCATAAAGTGTGGAAGAATCCTCCCTGTGGGATCACTGCTAAGGGCAAATTACTTGACCCCTCTTCTTCAAGACTCCGTGTCTTCAAACAGGGCTGCGGTAAAGATGTGAGGTAACGCACATTGGGTCCTAGCGCCAGGTCTGGTTTCTAGAGGGGCCGTAATGAGGAGTTTGTTTACTAGGACCCTGGAGCAAGCTCTGTCTGAAAGACGTGGGGTCTGGGGCGCCTGGGTGACTCAGTCAGTTAAGTGTCCGACTTTGGCTCAGGTCATGATCGCTTGGTCCATGAGTTTGAGCCCCGCATCCAGCTCTGTGCTGACAGCTCAGAGCCTGGAGCCTGGTTCAGAATCTGTGTCTCCTCTTCTCTCTGCCCCTCCTCCGCTCACACTCTGTTTGTGTCTCTCAAAAATAAATACATGTTAAAAAAAAAAAAAAGATGTGGGATCTTTGTGGGATTCATCCATTTCCTGAAAGACCTTGTCCCACAGGTGAAGACAAGCTTCTTGCTAGTATAAGCACAGAAAGGGAGATTTGCTCCTTCTCCAAAGGCAGTATCTGTCTGCCTGTTACTGGGAAGTTTTGGTCCCTGCCAGTCCAGGGGTCATAGCAGTAAAGTACCCAGGAGTGTTTTAAAATTCAGCCCTCGGACAAATAGGGTTGAGCCCAAGAGATCTTGGACCCACCTGACCCACTTGTAAGTCCTGCTTACACTGAGAAGCCTGTGGTCCTTGTGAAAGCTTGTTTCACTTTACAGAGATTAGAAAGGGTTTGCACTCATGATTCACATTCATCTGGTTCCAAAATAAACAGAACTCTACCTAAAAAACAAGTTAATCAAAACTCAGGTTCCTTTGTTAAAAAAAAAAAAAAAGGACAAAGCAGAGGGAAAAGATTTCCTTCTGGCAGAAAATGTTTAGAACATGCTGTGTGAACAATAGTTCACTTCCTGGACACTCAGCTGGAGGCCGCTTCTGCATTCAGGACAAAAAACGTTTCATGTGAGGGGGGCAACGCCTTTCTACCAGGCAGCTCCTCTGCAAGAACACAGGGTGGGGGGACCCAACCAGAGAGCAGGACGGAGGGAGGAAGCAGGGTCTCTGCTCAGGCCTGCTCCCCTCCCCCACAGAGGTAGCGGTGAGGGCTGGAGGCACGGTGCTGACATCACGTCCCTGGCCCCAGCCTCAGAGAGCCAGCTCCTACAGGGCAGGGTCAGCGGGCAGGGAGAGGCAGACTGTGGAATCAGCAGGCCCCAACTGACACCCCTCCTTTGCAAGTCTGTTAATGACTCCACCTGACCTACCAGGCCGCACACCACCTAGTTCCTCCATAAACCTGCACTCACGGTCCCTGCTGGCAGGGTTCTCTCAAGCACACCGGCGGGTCCCCTGCTTCTACCCCACTGAGTGCTCCGCTTACCAGGCAGTAGTTGGGATCATTTCCAAAACTGGTTTAAGATGGTTGTATATTTGCTGCCGAAAACAGGGAAGTTTAATTAAATGTTACACAAATGAGGAAACGTGCACAAAAAAGAATAGTCTCTGACAGAAGACGCTTTGAAGAGACTCAGTAACAGGATAATGCTTTTACTGCCTTTGAATTAGGTGTTGTTGGAAAAATAAATTTAAAATTCTAGAAGGATTTGGTACTCACAAGTAGCTAAATTCTTGCTTTACTTTTAAGAAACTCAAATTAACTGCAAGTTTAACCAGTGATGTTTTATGGATGTGATTCATGTAATGAAGAGGATGGAGAACTCCAAGTTAGTGCGTCAACAGCGGAAGAAAAGGCCTAACTCCACATCAGGAGGCACACCTATTCATTTGGGGTTAAATTAAAATGTCTGTGTTCTTTTTATTAAATTTTTTTAAAATTTATTTTTGAGACACAGAGGGAGAGTGCATGGGAGTGAGCAGGGTACAGGGTAGAGGGGCAAGAGCGAGGGAGACACAGGATCCTAAGCAGGCTCTGCATGGACAGCAGAGAGCCCGGCGCGGGCTTGAACCCATAAACCGTGAGATCATGACCTGACCCAAACGAGCCACCCAGGCCCCCCTGTTTGTGTTCTTCTTAAAAATGACTTCCTCCTTTAATAGAGTTTTGTAATTAACCAAACAACCCCGTCCCAAGTGCCCATGCAGTAAGCCCCTATGGGAAGCTGGCAGGAGTGCCAGATAAACACTAACCTCAGTCACAGATGCCACACAGTAATTTACAAACAGCTTTCCTTCTCAGGTAAGTCTAAACTACCAGAGACATGAAGCCCTCTTGGGCTACTTTGGGCTACTCTTTCCTGAAAAGCCAGGTGAATCCCAGCATCCTGTCGGCCCTTCCTGGCCCTTCCTTCTTCCTCATTGCAGTTCCTGTTTGCACAATGCATTATGCTTTCACTGATCACTGCCAGGGGCCAGGGCCAATCAGCCAGGGCTGTATGAGTTACAGATCAAAGGCATTAGCAAGTCATGGGCTCCTATATTCTATCAACTCAGAGACTACCTCATGCAAGTCAAATTCACAGCTGCCACTTACTCACACACAGCATTTGGTAACAGGAACTCCTAGCAGCCCAGATCTCAAGCTCCGGAGCACAGAGACGGAGTCGCCAGGTTAACAAAGACCCTTCCCTGCCCCCCCCCCCCCCCCCCCCCCCCCCCCCCCCCCCCGGCGTACCATGGCAGACCATGGGACAGGGAGACAAAGCAACTCGAGTCCTCTAAGTTTCCTAGATGTGTTCTGAAGCTCATGGACATCCAAAGTCATCCTAAAAAAAAGCCTGAGCTAGGAACTAGTCTGTGTCCTGCCCTACCCATCAAAGGGCATAAAAAAACAGGAATGGCATCCTTATGTCCCCCAAATATACTCACAGAGGATAGGATACAAGTACATGGAGGAGAACTGCTTTCTGGGTAGGAAAGCAGAGCCTGAGACTGCAATCGTGGGATGCCTGACCCTGGCCAGAGGCCTAAGGGTGGTGCCTATGTCTTACCCCACCCCACCCACCAATCTTCACTGCTGCTCCTCCGGAGAT
The DNA here is from genome assembly GCF_006229205.1 of Suricata suricatta. Taxonomy (NCBI): domain Eukaryota; kingdom Metazoa; phylum Chordata; class Mammalia; order Carnivora; family Herpestidae; genus Suricata; species Suricata suricatta. The sequence continues at coordinate 32,695,964 of NC_043706.1, read as the reverse complement.
TCCTAGCCCAAGCTGGGCAGGCCTCTGCCTTGTCTGCAACCCCCAAATCTTCACCCTGTAGTTCTGTCCAGAACAAGATCAAGTCACCTGCTCCTTCCTCCACATCATGGGCAGTCTGACATAAAAAACGTTTCCAGGGTCAGAGCAAGGCTTTATCCTTGGTTTGTCCCTCTGGCAGAATACACAACCTACCTGGACCTCGTCTGTAAATATGGATGATACCTGCTTCTCCACACGACATGGGGGTTAAATGCGGTAACACAGGCAGAGGGGCTGGTGCACAGCAAACGCTGGATAAGCATTGGTTCCCTGCCAGCACCCTTTCCAGACGGACTGCATCTAAGGATCTTTGGGGCAGAGGCAGCCCGGCTGCACTACATACTGAGGCAAACACGCTCACACACACGCAGTCCAAGCCCTGGTCCTTCCGCACACCACGCCCAAGCTTCTTCCGTATTTCCCAGTGGGGCTCCTAGCAGGTACTGAGCACTGGGCGGGCTTAGTCAATACCCAGTGGAAAAACACACAACGAGCTTTTAAAGTGGTTACATCTGATTCTCAGGGAGGGATCGATTTAGGACACACATCTTTCTTGGATCTGAGATTTTTTTCCCGAAGAGGAAATGACTGGAGGAAAAGTGCTGGCGTTCCCAGATGTGTGGTCTCTCTCCACCTAAAATTCCTCCGGCTGCATCTTCACTGTCTCATTGCTGAGTTTCTGAGTCAACAACCTCTATTATCAGTCCGATGCTAACCTCAACCACAAGCAACTGTGTTCTTTCCTCTTTAAAAATGAAATATTTATTACATTCCAAAGAGTATATTTTATGATACTCTGATTTCAACACCAGTAAGAAATGACCCAGGCACAAGCCCACCACCTGGTGTAGGAAATAGAACATGGCTGCCCAACAGCATGCCTTTCCTAGGTCACTGCCTTTTCTGAGGCCCCCAGCCTCTTGAATTAAATGCGATCACCGCTTGCTTTGCTTTGGAGTTTACCATCTACATCAGTATTCCTAAATGATGTACGTTGCCATCTCACTTTCTTGGCCTAGTGGACAGGGGCACAACTTGATATCCTCGAAATAGCCCAATAAATTCTGGGACCAGAGCTCAGGGTCGGTCAGGTGCCCCCTCTGACCACAGAAGGAGCAGGAGGCTGTGGAAAGGACCCAGCATCTGAAGAAAAGGCACTGGTAAGGAGAGCAATAAGCCCTTGTTTCTTGCTGGGCTGGCCAAGGTCACATGTCCTCTGGGACTCCTGAGAAAAGCCCATTCCCTAGAAGGGCCGTGGCATGAAACTGCTGTGGGCTAACCTTCATGTTGAAGTATACAACCACACCAGATAACCAGAAAGAACTTGGCCTTTTCAAAACAGCCTCAGTGAAGATGGCCTGCACCGGGAGAACCCCTGTGGATTTGCACTCTTGGGCCTGTTACTAAGGCAGTCTTGAAATTACAGAGTGCACGAATATGCTCAGGAAGACCATCAATAAAAGCTGCAAATGGGGAGAAGAAAGGCAGAAAAGATGGGTATGCTATACGTGCCACATTGTGAAACCTTTGCCTTGGGAGATCCCTGGGCTACCTACCAAAAGACCTTCTCCAGCCTCCACCTGCAGGGAGATTCCAGAGCAACTACAACCCACCAGTCTCAACTATTTTGCAAGCATTTATCACCCTCAAGAACTGTCCTCTAGGAGTTTTGTGTGCGTTTTATGTCCTTCCCTTTGGAAAAGGAGTGGGAGTGGGGGTGGGGGCGGGGGGAAGCTGTAGCCTCAGGACAACAGTATCGTGAGGGAAAAGTCAGACAGTGGAGCCAAGGAAAGACCTAGTTTATCGATGTTTGAGTAAGACCCAGGACAATTATTGCTTTAATATTTCCAATAACTTTATAACACCTCCATTGTCGACTATCTTCTAGCCTCTCAGTTTCCCATTTCTGTTTTGTTGGCCAAACAGTGAAAACTTAAAAGGAGACTGTGTGCCTATTTCAGCCACAGTAAACCTGCGGAGACCTTGGAAAACTTTGTCACTTCCCCACAGAGTGCTGGGATAAGAGGAGGTGGGATGGGGTGGGGGGGAGCAGGCAGCCTGCGCAGGTGCGCCAATCCCTTAGGTCTACAGGAGAGAGTAAATGGGAGAAGGGGAAGCTTGAGACCTTCAAGGGTCCCTGGCAAAAGGTCAGGGGTCCTAGGCTGGGCTTCCCAGCTACGCTGTTAACTGAGGCACGAGACCCTGTATTAGAAGATTCCACCTCTTACTGAATCAAAGGCTTGAGTAACAAATGAACTAGTATAGAGAAAGGGTAAGTTCAGGCTGAAGGAAAAGGAGTGCCCACTGTAACCATGATCAACAAGAAATCTAATTTTTTTTCTCCAGTATCTGTGGGCTCAGGCTGTACATGTGTGCAAGTCTGTGTGTCTCTGCGTGTGGGCACACCCATCGGAATCTCAAACATGCTCCTACACAGTTGAAAATAAACAGGATGGCTCTAGTCAAAACTGTGAAGTACAAAGCCTCTAATCTCCTTTTTAAAAATGCTTTGCTCCCAGAAGTGGGACTAAGTGAGTCCAGCTGGTACAAGGATCAGCAAACTCAGCAGTCCGGCCCCACCGCAACGTCAATGGAAACAAAGGATGCGAAGATACAGACGAATCTCTGTTTGGCCAAGTAAGGCAACGGGACGCTCAGAGAGGTTAAAGAACTTGACCGAGGCAACGAGATGGGCAACAGAGGGCCTAAACCTTGTGTCTCGCCTCCCTGCTGAGATACTCCACTGATTCTGCAAGTCGGGGAAGCGGCAGAACACGGAGCAGCCTTAAAGCCTCCAGAGGCTGAACCCTGAAGGCACACGAGGCACAGATGAGCTCTCTCACCCTTTGCTCTCTGCATCCCCGGGTGCTGGCCTCGCTCAGGAAAATGGCCTCTGTGCAGAGCACTGTGCTGTCCCAGTTCAATAAGGGGACGCAGGGCAGTGGTCCCTCAACTGAGTAGGTGTGCAGGCCATTTCCCCTCCTGAGATAATGGGAATGTTTATCCAACTTTTCATCAGGGCCAGAAAAGGACTTTAGAAATGAACACGACAGAAGTATGAGGAAGAGCTGTGTGACAGAGCAGTTCCAGTCTTGATCGTGGTGGCGGTCACACAAGCCTACACTTCATAAAAGCGCACAGAAATGCACACACGCGTCAGACTGGTGACACATGAATAAGGTCTGCGGGTCATGTCAGCATCGCCTTCCCAGGGCTGCTGGTGTACTAGGCTTCTGTAGTGTATTACCACGGGCAGAAGCTTGGGGAAGGATTCTGAATAAAGGACCTCTGTGTACTATTTCCACAGCACCCTGTGGATCTATGGTGATTTCAAAATAAAAACATTTGAGTAAGGGGAAAAAAAAAGTCAAGTTCACATGAAGACTATCCCCTTCATTTTACCAAGGAAAGGACAACTGAGGCGTACAAACGGAGGGGCACGGTCAGAATGAAGGCGGCCGGCAAATAAGCACCATCAGCGCCACCACGACCCACATCGGCCTTCACTTTCTTCTTTTATCACGGACCCGGCAAAACCGGCCAGGACTACCTGAGTAGGAGTGCAAGACTCCAGTTCCTCCATCCTCCGCAGCCTGGTAAACCACCATGGTGTGCCAAGAGGTCCACCCAAAGGGAGGCCTGGCACACAGCTCCCTTTCTTCTCAGTCTAGTTGGCTTCTGACCCTTCTTTGCAGCCTGGAGGGACTGGAACCCAAGGGTGGGCAGAACGAGAGTGCTGTCTGAGGTCGGGGGAAGGGGCATGTAAAGCTTTGCTGACAAGAAAGCGAAGTTTCTCTTCTGCCTTCTCCTCCTACCAGTGCCCAGAGCCTCTGCTTTTCCTTTTCTTCATCAGAGCAGAGACCCCATGTCAGCCACTTATAGCCCTAGATCTTTTTTCATTTACTCCACCCTGCCCTCTTCCTGGCTCAGACTCGAAGACCCAGAGTATTCTCCCAGGACCTCTTCCATCCTCCTGAAACTACCCTTTGCAGCTGCTTTCAGGCCCCAGGGTACTTGCCTGCCACACTCCCCCAGAACAGGGACCCCAGGAGGTCTGTCTTGGTAAGCGCCACGAGGGAGAGTGGCAGGGCTCCACAAAGCCTTCCCGTCACGGAGAGGGGGACATCCAGGAAAGCCGGAGCCACCTCAGCCCAGACCACTGATGGGTGGCAGGGTAGGTGCCGTCAGTCCCTGCCTGTGTTCTCCTGGCACTCATCACTTCCGAGCCTGCCCACTGCACAGTTTGTTATCATGGGGTTACCACTCTGGGCCCTGGGGCTCAGAGCACCCACAGCACTCTGAGGGTTCCTCTCTGGCCTCCCGAGCGAGCCCTGAGTAGACTGGAGGTGCCAGGGCAGTAATGTCCTGCCCCTCTTCCTGCTAAGGGAGCAGCTCTCACCCACACTTCCTGGAGGTGGTAAAGATCCCAGAGCTCCCTCCGCCCTCAAAGGGGACAACTGAGGCCATCTGTCTGAATTTCCCAGTGGGGCTGAGCCCCAGGGCCCAGAGTGGTAACCCCATGATAACAACCCCTTCATTGCTTCCCTTTCTCATGACCCCACTCCCCTACCAGTGCTTCCAGAGATCACCTCCCAAATAAACTACCTGCACTAAATCCTGCTTTGGAGGGGATCTCAACCTTAGATGATCACAGGGAACCCCAACAATTGGGAAATTAGAGGCAGACTTCAAATATGAACAAGTGTGGTCTCTGTGGGTGTCCGAACGGTGTACATCTGTGTAATGAGGGAAACTGCCAACAGCATGGCCACGGTCAGATACTAGAAAGCTAGCTAAGAGGGGGAAACTATAAAAAACCTGATTTGCCTGGGTAATACTCATAACAGCCATTTATAAGAACTGCTTTTCATTTGCCTAATTACCACTAGCACAATAACTACCATAGATATATTAAATGTGTCAGATAAAACTCGCATTAAATTGTGACTACGAATGTCACACCATCCCACACTGCGGGAAACCCTGCCAAGGCAGCTCTTAAAGCGGTGGTTGCCAAATATCATCAGCAAGTGAGTCACCTCGTCCATTGGCTGCTGCGTCTCCCCCCAGAGGGTCAAATTCAGTGGGTCTGGGAGGAGCAGAGGATTCTCATTTCTACCATGTTCTCACGTGTGGTTGATGCTTGCTCGTCTGTGGTCACACTGTGAGGACCATTGCTTACAAGTGCCACAAATGAGGGCAAGAGTGATAGAAGGTTAAACTTTCCCTTTGGCATGTGCAACATGAAAGGGGGATACTCTATTTCAAGAAGACCAGTGGAATCTTCTAACACTCTAGATCAGTAACTGAACCCAAAGGCGATTTGGCATGCTGACGGTTTGAACCAAAAAAAGGTAAAATGAACTCCGTGACTCAAACAAACTCCAGGAGATCTGGCTTTGCTCATTTATTCAATGAGCGACAGTGCCCGTTCTGTCCCAAAGACGTTGCTAAGCAACAGAGGTCTGGACGCTGTCAAAGGTCTTGTGAGATTCTGGGAGGCCACATCCTCTGGGGACCTCAGTTTACTAACTTGTAAGAAGAGAACTCGTATTTGGGGGACTGTCCAGCTCAGACATTTTACAATGAATCAAAGGAACATTGTGGCTCGAAGAGAAAGTATTCTGCCCGGCTGGCTGGGCGGCATGATGAGAGAGAACGGGGAACATCTTAGCCACTCCAGAGGGCCAACCGTGATGGGGCAGGAAAAGCCCTGCCAGCAGGCACGGCCCCGAGACCCCTCAGGCCGCTCCGTCCAGCCAGTCAACGAAGGCCCCAGTTCAAGGTGCTGCCAACGTGGGTCAGGACTATGGCCCACACCAGCCAAAGACTGTGAAAGCACCCAGCATGAAATCCATGTTCTTAATTGGTACTCCCCTGACAGAGTATGACATCTAATCACTCCAGCTGCTGAGGGGGAAACCGGAGCCACTCGCCAGAATGAAGGAGGCTGTGATCACCTCCTCCACCAAGGTTTTAAATGAGCCTTGTACTAACAGCTTTCCTGCTCCGAATGCAAAGCAGGACGCAAGTGGGGAGGGGTGGGGGCAGCCACCTGTGAAGGGCAGCCACTGGCGACACCACTGTATTTCTGAGAGGCCTGCCTGGTGAGCAAATCTCCCGGTATGTCCGAGGCAAAGCAGGACCTTCCAGATTCCATGGGGAACCTGCAGAAGCATTCTTGTTTTATCTCACTTTACAGAAGGAGAGACTGTTACCCAGAGATGACCGTAATGTGTTCAAAATCACCAACAAATCAACTGTGGAACTGGGAACAGAGGGAGGTGGATTTTGGACAGACCCAGGTTGGCAACCTCTGATCAGTATGCAGCCAGGCTTGAGGTAGGAAAGAACTCAGTGTAACAGAAAACCACCCCAGGGCCCAGATGTCAACATGGCATGAAGATTAAGCAGGTGGAGGGGCACCTGGGTGGCTCAGTCAGTTAAGGGGCCGACTCTTGAGTTCTTGCTCAGGTCATTTTGTCACGGTTCATGAGATCGAGCCCCGCACTGGGCTCTGTGCTGACAGTGTGGAGCCTGCTTGGGATTCTCTCTCTCCCTCTCTGCCCCTCCCCCAACTCAGGCTCTCAAAATAAATACATTTTTAAAAGTTTTTTTAAAAAGTTTAAACTGGTGGGAAATGGGAAACCAGCAATGGCAGCCTCAAGGAAGGACACCACAGGGCTGGGGCAAAATTACCCTCCTACGATCTCAACAGTCCCTTGCCAAGGCAACCCAGACAAAATTTTCTTTTATACATAAACAGCTAACATTTTCTCAGTCTCACATATGGTATAAATAAAAGCATATTTAGAACTATTTTGGGGGACACCTGGGTGGCTCAGTCAGTTAAGTGTCTGACTCTTGATTTTGGCTCAGGTCATGAGCTCCTGGTTCAAGGGTTTGAGCCCCACGTCAGGTTCCGTGCTGGCAGTGCGGGGGCCTGTTTTGAGGTTCTCTCTCTCTCTCTCTTTCTCTCTCTCTGCCCCTCCCCTGCTCTCTCTCTTTCACAATAACTAAATAAACTTAAAAAAAAAAAAGAAACTAGGGGTACCTGGGTGGCTCAGTTGGTTAATGTCCGGCTTTGGCTCAGGTCATGATCTTGCAGGTTCGTGGGTTCGAGCCCCGCATCGGGCTCTGTGCTGACAGCTAGTTCAGAGTCTGGAGCCTGCTTCAGATTCTGTATGTCCCTTTCTCTCTGACCCTCCCCTGCTTGCACTGTCTCTGTCTCTCAAAAATAAATAAAAAACATAAAACATTTTTTTAAATAAAAATAAATAAAAAATAAAAAAAAGAAACTAGTTTTACTGATCTAACACATAAAACTTAAGTAAAGACAGTGAAGCTTATTAAGACAAGCCTTTAGTCCCTACTTCCAATCAGACTGCTGCCCCCAAACCCTCCTTCTCCAGAATTCAGGGGCCACCCCCGATGTCCCTCAAGGAAGCTCCCCAAGAGAAAGAACGGTGTCCTTTATCTGCACCCCCTGTACCAACTCATAGCACAATGCCTGACACACAGCGGGCATCTAAGAATTACCTGCTGGTAAAGCACACACTCTCAGCCAGCCTGGACAGCCGCTGGCTGCATGGCTGGGAACTGGGCTCCTGGGAGGCCAGCCTGGGCCTTTTCGCCTGTTACTCCTGGTGACATCGTTCCTATGCCAGCATACGCCACCAACTCACAGGGTAATAAGTCCCACAGGCTTACTGTCACCTGGGTAAAGTGAATGGCTTAAGGAAGGCTTGTTTTAACACAGCACCTTTTTTTTTTTTATGTTTATTTTTGAGAGAGAGACAGAATGTGAGCAGGGGAGGGACAGACAAAAAGAGGGAGACACAGAATCCAAAGCAGGCTCCATGCTCTGAGCTGTCAGCACAGAGTCCGATGTGGGGCTCAAACTCACAAATGGTGAGATGGAGACCTGAGCTGAAGTCGGTCAGACACCTTTAATTTTCTCCATCTGTGTGTTACCTTGTTAGGCTAGGATTCAGAAGCAAGGCTGTGACTGGTCCTGGGGTGATTTCACAGGTGTCAATGACATGCTCAGCTCAGCTTCCTTTCCTTGAACATGGAGTCCTCACCTTTGTAGATTTGATTGTTTCTAACCAACCTCACTTCAGATTTATGATGCTGTGTTTCCTTTTCTAGCTCAACACTGAAGAAATATAAACACAATTGCCACAGGACATAAAATGTAGCAAAGGATGCAATGACCCAAGTAATGCCAAAGCCTACAAACATCTGGAAATACATCTTAATTAAGCCAAGTAGGAAGCATTGTCTAAGCTAAATCCACAAACTTGGTAGGGGTACACAATGCTCCCCAAAGGCAGGTGGCATTTTCCACAAGCTATGTTAAGACCCAGTAACTGCTGCTTTGTGTAATGACTGACCGAAGGAACTGCACATGTTAACACCACTCCAAATAAAACACCTCTCTCTCCCAGGAATGGGGTCTGAATAGGCAGCAAAGTCCAGCCTGCTCAGGTCCATCTGGGCAGGGAACCCATTCCAGGGCACAGAGAGACGGTAAGGCATCTCAGCACGAGGGCCAACAGGCTTGTTCCTCGTTGAGATCAGTCTCCTTTTCCATCCTCAAGGGCCCGGGAGATTTCACATTGACATCTTCGTCAGCAGTGAAACAAGTGAGTCCATCACGAAGCTCCGGCCTTAGAAACTGGCAGTTTTCCAGTTGGTGCCCAGGATGAATAAAGGCCAAATTGAATTGAACCTTCAGGAGGAATTTAGCACAGAGAAACAGCATTATCTGAATTGGAGCATGGCCAGATCTCTGGGTTAATGCCCTGATAGGGAAGGACTCCGCTAGGACCTTATTTCTAGGTCAACAGCAATATTTCTGATTTTTAAAAAATAGGCTTCAGGAAATTTGTACTTCAGCCAAATCGATTCCACCAGCATTCATGTAAGTCAGAGATGCTAAGTAACTCTTCTGCTCTATTGAGTGAGTACCTATAAAGCCTTGAAATGACTTTAAACACATGGACCCAGCTAAAGGTTTGTTTAGTTACGCATTCACTCTACCGCAGCAAGTCCTTCTGGAGACCTGCGGGGACAGATGGAGCGACCTGGGCAGAAGCTGATATTTTAACCAAAATATCCTATATCTGGTTCGGCTCCTTCCTCTTCCCAGTCTAATTTAAAGGAGGAAGGGCCAAGAACGGACCAAACCTATTTTTCTTCTTGACGTAAATATATGCTACTTGAAAGCATTAAGTGCTGTAACAACCCACTGTGACATTTCCAAGGGGGCTTCTCTTTTCAATATTTTTTATAAATGTTAACTCCTTTACGTATAAGAGGGCAAGCAGTAAATGGAGCTTAAAACTTACATTGGCATTTAAATGTCAAATTCAACCCTCCCTTCCAAATCAGAATGTTTTAGCAAAACATTTTCAACTTAAAAAAAAATAAGGGAAGGGCCTAATCTATCAAACTGAGAAATCCACAAAACATTAGCAATAAGCCTCTCCTGAAACCCATAAATTGCTATGCTCCCATTTGTGAAGCAAATTATACCACATATTTTCTAGAATCCTTCAGTTGTGGTGCAAAAGGGCTATTATTTGTTACTAGAGAATGAAAAAGAAAATTCAAAATTCAAAATTTAAGGGTGAGATGGAGAAGGACTTAATTATTACATTTCCCTCAAGGAGAAAAAGAAAGATATCTATGCCAGAGCATGGCAAGGTCTTTAGGAAGTCAAACTCTTCAGCTCTTTGGAGTGACCGTGACATTTTAAGGACTCAGGACCTCTACCATCTGAGACCCTTGATCACTGGCTCCCATTTCTAAGTGCCCATTCTGGGAAGGGGAACCTGAGGGCTTGCAAAAGTGAACTGTTATTACTACCCTTGAAATGTCTCTAATCTGATTAGGGAGACAAGCCATGCACGAAAAAACCAGATCAGCAATGCCCAGAGTGCCAGTCAGTGCCTGAGGAGTCCACAGCCAAAGGGGACGCCTCTGTAATCGCGAGGTGCCGGCAGGTAGTTCCCCTGGTCCCCACCGCTGTTTACCAGCCTAACTCCTTCAATCCAAATGGGGCCTACCCCCTTCCCACCCCGCAGAGTACTACATACTTCTTTGAGAGCACTTATCTTCGTTGTGAAATATTTTTTGTTTCTACGTGTCTACTATCTGCCTCTCTCTTTAGCCTGGAAGTCCCTCAAAAACTGTCTGTGTGCTGCGTCACCTCTGTACGCCCAGCACCCAGCCCAATGCCTGCCATACAGTGGGCTCTCATGATGCGTTGGATGAATAATTCAGCGAGCCATTAAGGATGGGTGGAATTTCAAAAAGACATTGAGAAAGCCATGCCAACAGGAAAAAAGGTTATAAACCAAAGTGTAGAGGAAAATCGTGGGTAAAAGAATTGCCTGGAGCCAGAAAAAAAATCAAGTAGAAGACAGGAGAGAAAGCCAGGTACAGAAGCTGGACCCTGAGACCATTCTCTGGAGAACCATGAACTCCAGAGCAAAGACTAAACTTGATACTGGAGCAATAAGGGACTAAAAGTGGTTTTTAGTCAGAGGAGGTAATACAAAATATTTCAGATCGTGAAAAGCAGCCACAAGTAAGAAGGACTAGAGGAGAAGCCCTAAGGCAAGCAGGAGATTACTGAGGAGGTAGCTACTGAGGTGATACTGGGAAGCGGGGGTGGGAATGGAAGGGGAAAGACTGGGGAAGAAACATGGTGAGTGACACAGGAGGGAAGAAGAGGAAGAGCTCAGAGTCAAGGGTAAGTGAGGGCTCGAGACACTCTTAAATTTTTAAAAATTATTTTCTTTAATGTTTATTTATTTTTGAGAGAGAGCATGAGTAGGGGAGGGTCAGAGAGAGGGAGACCCTGAATCTGAAAGAAGCTCCAGGCTCTGAGTTGTCAGCACAGAGCCCGATGCAGGACTTGAACTCATGAACCACGAGATCATGACCTGAGCCGACGTCAGATGCTTAAGTGACTGAGTCACCCAGGTGCCCCTTAAATTATTTTTCAATGTTCATTTATTTTTGAAGGAGAGAGAGAGAGACACAGTGTGAGTGGGGGAGGGTCAGAGAGAGAGAGAGAGGGAGACAGAATCTGAAGCAGGCTCCAGGCTTCTGTGTGTCAGCAGAGCCTGATGTGGGGCTCAAACTCATGAGCCATGAGATTGACCTGAGCCAAAGTTAGACACTTAACCTACTGAGCCACCGCGGCGCCCAGGCTTGAGACACTCTTTCCAGGTCCTGGCTAGGGGTTATTTATACAAAACAGGCTCTTCTAGTCCCCATCTATCCTATTGATTTTAAGCGAAAACTCGGTACAAAAGCATCTTTACCTGCAAATTACAGGCAAGGTGAGTCCTGGACCTGCTAAGCAATGGCTGAGAAAGGCTCAGGGACCCAGAGCAGGATGATTCTGCTGGTAGGTGGGCAGCAGTCACAGGCATTGTTCAGTAATAGGGCACAGGGACGACCTACATGGATTCTGCCAAAAGGCACAACAGGGGAGAGGCTCGGCTGTGTCTCCCAGGCAGCAAGCACAGGCAGAAGCTTCCCGAGGCAACAGGCAGCCCTCAGTCACTTCAGAGAGCAGCTTTCCGTAAGGCCTCCTGATGGCAGTGGGGGGGAGGGGCTCTGCAGGGGTCATGCACACAATCCTTGATTGGGGCTCACTGACAGACTCATCCCTTTAATTTTTCAGGAGAGTAAGGAGGCAATCACACTCCTTGATGAAGCATTATCAGGAGCCATGTGGCAAGTAAAATCTCATCGTACCGTATAATGCAATCTGAAATGATGTCATACAACTTCAGGAGGACTTGATGACCTGGATGCATCAACGGCCAGAACACATGCAGTTTGAGAACAAGAAGTCATCTGAGGAAAAGGAGAAGGAACAGGGGTGCCTGGCAATGAAACACGAGGTTTGAGAGCAAGAGGACAGAACTGCAGCCTAAAAAAAAAATTTTTTTTTAATGTTTATTTTTGAGAGAGAGGGACACAGAGCGCAAGTCGGGGAGGGGCAGAGAGTGAGAGGCGCACACAGAATCCAAAGCAGGCTCCCGGCTCTGAGCTGTCGGCATAGAGCCTGATACGGGGCTCGAACCCATGAACTGTGAGATCATGACCTGAGCTGATGTCAGACACCTAACCGACTGAGCCACCCAGGCGCCCCCAGAACTGCAGCTTTAAATCTCAGAATGACTGTTTAGCAGGACTGTGTGCATGACCATCGAGGTAGGACCAGAACTGAGAGGTGGAAGTCACCGATCTTAGCTGGAAATGAGGAAGGATTTTCTGAGGTTTCACACAAGCAATGGCGGACCACAAAGGCAGTTGCTTGGGAGTTTCCAAGGAGAAGCCAAAAGTTCACTTTTAAAGAGCACGAAGTGACTGTCCATAAGGCAGGTGGGTGACACAGTAACCCAGATTTCTCCCAATCTCTTAATTTGAGAAGTTCCTTGAAATCACCAGATTGCTCTGCAGGTCACACAAAGCAAAAAGAAAAGCAGAAAAGAACCTAAACCTAACAGTCCTCCATCTGGGACAGCAGGAAGAGGAAGAAATGCTTTGAGCTTTAATAATGAAAAGAAAAACTCATGCTTTCTCTTAGGAGTCCCTCTCTCAAATTACTTCCTTTATATACATCATGACAAAATATTTTCCTGGAGTTGGGGGGAAATGTAAGATAGAGCTGTAATAAATTGGGTCGAAACAAGAGGAACTGGAAAACAATTGTGAATGAATGTGAAAACAAAAATTCCAGGTTTTTTGGTTTGTTTTTTTTTTTTTTGAGGTGACCTCACTGGGCTGGCACTAGTGGGAAACAGGCTTTTCTGATTCCCCAAGTGCTTGTCCTTTGTCTCCTCCCAGGTGCTGAGTATTTGCTGTAACCTTTTTGGTCCACTGGCTGGGAAGCTAACAGCCATGCTGGCCCCTTGAACCATAGGTGTCAGAGGCCAGCACTGATGCCACTTATCTCATATGGCTGTGATGGAAAAGAAGGCAAGCTGCTGGTGATTTCACTGCACCCGACCCTCCCTGAGCCCGAAAATAGTTGGCCACTACTGCATTCGAACTGACTGCAAGGGGAATAGGAAAACTCTGCCAGGATGGGACATTGGATAGGAAGCTATAGAACTCCAGATGATGCTCCAGTTGGACCATTCTAGCTGTCGCTACTCTCCTTTGGATGACAAAGAATGCTAGATGTCTCACACCTCCTTCAATGTCTCTATTTAACAGAAAGAAGCCAGAATGGACTTTACCCCTTCTCTCATGGCAGCAAAAGGTTCCTTGGCTCCCACAAACTGACTTTCTCTAAGTCTCCTATAGCAACTTGAGAATCAAGAAGGGGGCTGGGGGGGGCGGTGAGAGGGAAAGCTGGTAAATGGAAATAAAAAGGGGCAGCCAGATGTACAAGGCCGAGTACTCTTCTTGAATGATTTGGCTTCTACATTCTTGCTTGTCTCTTATATCAGCTAGAAGTCATTAACCAGTAGCTTGACTATACTAATCCCACCCAATCCAGAAGCACATATGTATAAAAAATGAGTAAAACCTGAGCCAAATGCTCAGACTTTGCAGGTGACTCTGGTGAGCCAGGACTGATGCTAAATAAACAGGCTTTCTGATTCCCTGAAAAAAAAAAAAAATTCCACTCACCTATATTCTAAATTCAATCTTATTAATACATAGAAGCTGTAGTTCCAACCGGTCTCCCTCATTTATCAACTCTAACACCTTAAGCAAGTCCTCTCAACTCTTACAACTTTAGTTTCCTTTCCTGGAAAACAGAATTAAACAGTCGGCTAGCTCAAAGAGTTGCTAAAAATTAGCAAGATATTTGATCTTGGCAATTTTCCAGATTTGACACCAAAAGCAAAGATAGCAAATGCAAAAACAAACAAATGAGACTATATCAAACTAAGGAGCTTCTGCATAGTGAAGGAAACTGTCAAGAAAACAGAAAGGCAGCCTATGGAATGGGAGAGAATATTTGAAAACCTCATATCAGATAAGGGGTTGACGTCCAAAATATGCAAGGACTTCCTACAACGCAACAGCAAAAAACAAAAGCAAAAAACCAAAACCCAAACAAAACAATTCAATTTAAAATGGGCAAAAGATGTAAAGAGACATTTTTCCAAAGAAGCCACACAAATGGCCAACAGGTACATGAGCAGATACTCAACATCACTCATCATCAGGGAAACGCACGTCAAAACCACAGCGAGTGGTCACATCACACCTGTTGGGATGGCTGTCATCAAAAGGCCGGAGACAACAAGGGCCGGGGAGGACGTGGAGAAAAGGGAGCCGGGCACACTGCTGGCGGAAAGGCAAGCTGGTGCAGCCACTGTGGAAAACAGTACAGAGGCTCCTCGAGAAACTACAAGCAGAATTACCGTAGGATCCAGCAATTTCAGTTTTGGTTTCTGTTTTATATCCAAAGGAAATAATCACTATTTTGAATAGGCACGTTCACAATGGCATTATTCACAATAGCCAAGGTATGGAAATAAGTATTGGATGTCGGATAGATAAGGAAATATAGTACTGTGCATTTATGTATGTATAATTTATGTACAATTATACAGCAGAACTTAAACTGTTCTCACCAAAAAGGAGGAGGAGGAGGAGGAGGAAGGGGTGGGGGAGAGAGAACCCCACTAGGGGCAGAGGGAGGGAGAAAGAGAGGAAGAGAGAATTCCAAGCAGGCTCTGCACTGTCAGTGCAGAGCATGAAGCAGGGCTCGTGCTCACCCAAAGCCGGGCTCACGAACCACGAGATCACAATCTGAGCTGAAGTCAGATGCTTAACCCACTGAGTCCAGCCACCCAGGTGCCCTGCTGTGTTACTTATAATTAGGAAAAACTAAGGAACATCCAAAATATCCATCTAGACCAAAACTTTTAAAATAAATGATTAAGTATATCCATACTGTGGAATACTATGAAATACAAAAAGGACAAGGAAATACTATGCACTTAATTAGAATGATTTTCAAAACTATATTCCCAAACGAGAAAACCAAGGTTCAGAGTAGATGTAGAATATGGCACCTTGTGTTAGAAAAATACTTAACATGTCTAAAATGCTTATGAATGCACAAAACATTTCCAGAAGGATACTCAAAAACTCAAGAGAGGAGCTGGGTGTCTGGAGGACAGAGAGGGAGGGAGGCATTACAAAATTATATATTCTTTGGTAATTTTAAATTTCAGCCATATAATACTTGGTATTATAACTTAAAAAAATCCCCAGTGTATAAAAATTCCATTTCCAGGCTGGGCTTTGTGGGGGTACCCACGTGCAGTTCAATATGCAGGCTGATTCCCGCCCAGGCCACAGGTCAACACCTTGGGTTTGGAAGCTCCTGCCCTTGAAGCGCACTCCTCTACCACCCCCGCTTCCACAGTTGTCCCCTCCTAACCTCTGGGTCAGCAAAGAGGACTCAGCGAGCCCCTGGAGATGAACTCCCCCAGGGTCACCCACCTTCTGGGTGTCAGTGAGGGAAGTTATTCCCCCGCAGCAAACTCTAGGACTGCCTAACAGAGACAAGGCACTCCCCATGGGTTTTTGGGGCAGCTCTGCTGAAAATAACTAGTTCCAAAGTGGAAAGGGACCGGAACATTTACACAAACCACACCATTTCAACTGAGTTCACGATGGCTTCCTGGTTGTTTAAATCAGGACAGGCGAGAACAGACTGCCAGACAAATTGTCATTTGTAGGCCCCCAGTGAGCTCAGGCAGTTTTCCACCTGTCCAGACAAATAAACATGTTGCCATGAGTTATGGACAGGTGGGCCCTGTGGCACCGGAGACTGGGTCATTAGAGCGCATGAGGGAGAAGGAGCAGGATGCATGAGGAACTGTGCTCAGCATCTCAGCCCTGCCCGCAATCTCCAGGCCACAAATGTTCTTCTTACCCACTGGCGACTCCCCTGGAGGTATCAAAAGGGAACATCTACGGGAGAAAGCAGGACAAAGAAAAGGAAAGGAACCCTAGGCAGAGAGGGCAGCCATCCAGGAAAACATGGAGCTGCAAACAGAGAGCATACTTTGAGGGTGCTGGCCCAACGCTGGGGTGCAGGAGAGAGCTCTGTGTTGCGGGTGAGGTCCAGATTAATTGCTTTCCTACAGTCTTATTAATAAAAATGCCTGTCTCTCACTTTCTGGCCAGGTAATTACTTAGCTGCCACTCTGACCACATAGCGCATCTCTAAACAAATTAAACTTCTCGGGGGCCTGTTCATATCATGGAGGTAAAAACACAGACACATTGTTGTCCGGTGAGAATATACTGAAGCCAGCTTGCGTTGCTATACTTCACGGGGCTCTGGCTGAGCTGCAGACAATGAGGGCTAAAACAGTCAGCAGCAGGTCATCTGGGCAGGAGCAAGGCCAGACCAGAGGCGTTGCAAAGCCTGGCGCCTTGACCCTAACCAGACCCAAGCCCACATGCACTACCGAGTCACTAATCAGGCAGCCGCAGTCCCTGGGCAAGGCTGACAGAGGCGTCCCCCACCTATAGCTGGACATGCCAGAGGCAATGTAATTCACCACCTGAAATAACACAGAGTCCACACCCACACACATATGTGCACGGACGTTCACAAAGATGACCTCCATACCTCGTGTCTATGAAGCTCCCTTCACAGTGACCTCCGTAAGTCCACCCAGGGTCAGAGAATGTTTGAGGCCACCAGCATCTCCTTCTCTAACTGGCAGCAATTATCTGTCTGGAGCCTGCAGGCTTGACTACCGAGAAGAAGCATTTCAGATTCGTCAGGCCATCGCCTTTAAGATGCCTGTCAGGGGGCATCAGCACCATTTCTGAGTTCCAAAAATGATGGGGCTGATAGGGACACTCACCTGCCCTGACTCCTTCTCTCACAGGAGTTCTGTATTCGAGATTCCTGGCCATCATCTGCTCTAAATAATTTTGGATTTCCTTCCCCTTGCTTTATAATCCGGTTTTTAGATTTTATTTCTGCTTTGAGCATGCGATGCACCCATGAAAATGGATTTCCTAAGACAATGTCCTAGAACCCAATGTCTCTACTACCACGCACTCAATGATACGTGCCCGGGATGACAACAAGGACAAGGATCACGTTTGGGAAATTCTTACAAATTCAGATTTCATTCGATAGCTTAAATACGGTATGGAGGGTGCCCGAGTGGCTCAGTCGGTTAAGCGTCGGACTTCGGCTCAGGTCATGATCTCACCGCTTGTGGGTTCAAGTCCCGTGTTGGGTTCTGTGCGGACAGTTCAGAGCCTGGAGCCTACTTCAGATTCTGTGTCTCCTTCTCTCTCTGACCCTCCCCTACTCGTACTCTCTCTCTCTCTCAAAAAATGAATAAACATTAAAAAAAAAAAGAAATACAGTATGTACATATGCATCTATGTGTACACATATAAAAAGTCACCCAACACAAAATAATGGAAAAAAAGGCAGAGGAAAAAAAAAAGATGAGAAAAGAAGCAGGTGGCAATAGTGGCTAAAAGGAAAAAGAAAGGAAACTAAAAGTAAAAGTCAAGTAGTAAGATATATTTGTAAAACAAT
Source organism: Suricata suricatta (assembly GCF_006229205.1). Classification (NCBI taxonomy): domain Eukaryota; kingdom Metazoa; phylum Chordata; class Mammalia; order Carnivora; family Herpestidae; genus Suricata; species Suricata suricatta. Next base: position 32,678,347 of record NC_043706.1, on the reverse strand, counting down.
GGAAGTGTATCTGACAGGGAATTCATCACCACCAGAGAAAGCCTGATGGCTCAACTTGCTCAACGTGTGCCTGGCCGCACCCCTCCTTCTCCAAGGGCCCCTCCCTCGCAGCCCCGCCCCATCTTGCTCATCCCTCCTCTTACCTTTATTTTTCTCATTAGCACTCTTACCACCAAGTAGCATACTACAACTGTACTGACTGTCTTCTCTACCCGCCCCATCTAGCTTTCTAGAATGTCAGTTACAGGGGTACAAGGAATTTTGTCTATTTTTTCACTGCTTAGACTAGTACCTGGAACATGGCAGGTATTCAACAAATTAGTTGAATGAATGAAAACTTCTAATAAAAATACACTTCAATTTTATATTATTGTCGATTATGTGAAAATACCTCTACTTGATTCTCAAACACAACTGCTTAGAATAAGATTAAGTAGTATTTCCTAAAGTATATAAAATAGTCTGTATCCAACTGATGGCATTACCAGAAAAAAAGAAGGCAGAGATGCCAGACCAGAAGCAAAGTATATAAAGAATGTCCCAGAAAATGTTCTCAGCATTTGTATGCATTGGCATAAACATCAAATTCTTCTCATATATTCACTGACATTCACTGTCAGCCACGCTTTTGGTCTGATGTTTAAAACAACAAAATGTGAGGCGCCAGGGTGGCTCAGTGGGTTGGGCGTCTCACTCTTGGTTTCAGCTCAGGTCATGAACTCATGGTTTGCAGGTTCAAGCCCAGCTGTCAGGCTCTGCACAGTGAGGAGCCTGCCTGGGATCCTCTTTCTCCCTCTCTCTCTCTCTGCAATTCCCCTGCTTGTGCTTGCTCTCTTTCAAAATAAACTTTAAATAAAAAAGAAAGAAAGAAAGAAAACATACGGAAACAAAAAAGAGGAAAGAAGGGAAATTCTCATCTTCTGGCAATTTCACAAATAACCACAAATCCCTACCTGGTCCTTGATGGTGCTGTCCTGACGGGGCTAAATACATTTACGAAACGACAAGGGCAGACAGTGTGGCGTGGTGGCAGGTGGGGAAAGAAAGGAGCAGTAAAATGCTCCGCAGAATAGGAACACGAGTGAACACTGGCACAGCTGTTAAAAAGAGAAAAGAAAAATCTTTCAGGTGGAGAAGGCTGGGGAAAGACCTTGATGCCACCAGGAAGCATAAAGAATGAAAAGCAACAGTAAATGAGGAAAGTGAGGAGGAAGAAAGTGAAAGGCTGGAAAGAGCACTGATGAACAGGGAAGAAAGAACAGAGGGGAAACAAGGAGACAGAAAGAAAGAAACACGAGTCAGGAGGTAGGAAATGCAGGGAAGGAGAAAGCTGGAGAGGAGAGGAAAGCATGGAAATGAGGACAGAGCAGATAAAAGCCAGGCCTCCCCAGACTCCTGTGCTAAATGAAGTGGCCGCCGCCAGGAGGGCGCCCTTCCAGGCCAGGTGCCAGCTGGCCCACCCTTCCCGGCAAGCTGTCCACTAGGAGGCATGATGTCACCAAGAGCGGCTGGGTGGGGTGTGCTGGGGGTCGGGCACACCAGTCCCTGCCTCACTCGTGGCAGAGCCAGGACTAACTCTATGTATGGTGTTCTGTCAGAATTGAGGCCATGGAAATGCCCATATATGCGCTTTTAAATCTGGGCTAACAAAAATCACTTGGATTTATCACACGGAAAGGCAAAATTAAAATTGTTGATTCAGACTGTCTAAAAAATAAGTGAGATTATTTTTAAAATACGGGGGGGAAAAAAAAACAAAGCTTCCAATCATACCAGACCACTTAAGACCAAGGCAAATTTCAAGGTTCTAGGATAAAAGCTGTGACCCCTGCATGTACCAGGAAGCAACTTAAACAGACACTCCAGGCTCCAATTTGTCCCCAGAGGTAGGAGTCTCACATTCTTGTCTAAAGTGGGCGGGCCAGGCTCAGCAACAAGACGATACAGCGTGCTTGTTTATGTAATAAAGAACAGTACAAACTGCAGACTATTCGTGTAGGAAAGTTTAGCCACAGTCAGCGGAAACTCAAGCTCAAATCTTTTTATTTTATACCAAAGTCTTTTTTTTTCTAGCACACCCAACCCTCAAGGGTTAACAGCAACCAAAGCCTCTGTGGAGTTGAACCAATCAGCTAGTCTCTTGGTGACATCATGCCTCCAAGTGGACAGCTTGCTGGGAAGGGTGGGGCAGGCCAGGGACCCAGCCTCGAAGGGCGCCCTCCCTGCTCCTGCCCCTTTTTTCTCACTGAAGGACGCAAGGGCCAGGGGTCCGCTCAGCTACCATTTCAGATGAAACCGGGGACATCTCCCAAATCCCCGGCCAGAAACTGTTCTCAGTTTGTACAAAATGCAACAGAGCACGTCATCCCTGATCTTCACCCGTTTCCCACTTGTTTAATATTTATGAAAGCTGATTACAAAACACACATTTATCACTTAAGCCTTCAGCCAAGTTTTAAATTACTCAAATGCTTATGCTAAGTAGACAAGCAGCCTTCTGTGGTTTTCTCTTTCATGAACTTCAATCCCACTCAAAGGCAGGTATGTAAGAGACCTATTTGACCCTGAAAACTTTATAGACATTCAAGCCACAATGTGACCAGAAAGTTATTTTTGTTCTTCTTGCAAGGTATTTACTTCGGACATTAACTGCCACGGCGTGCACTCGCAGGTGCAGAGGGTGTGTGCAGACACAGGGGATGGAAGGGATCTAGGGATGGGGATTCTGCTGACACTGCCACGGCTCTCTGGAAAGGAGAACGGGCTTCTTCCCTACAGCTGGAGGTGGGACAGACTTCACGTCAGATGATGAATTTCTCGTTTCCCAGCACCCTGAATATCCACACCTTCTGGCTCATCTGCAAATGAAAATTAATTTACAATTTATATGCACACGCCATGTTTACTGCTCCAGCACACAGCCATCTATGCTTGCTGACACCGGACGGAAACAGTGCTTAAAAATGGGGGTATCACCTGGGGTCCCCTCAGGAAAAAATTGGCACATTCAATCGGGGCAACCAAAGGAGCCTAGTAAAGAGACTATTATTTTGTTTTTAATATTTATTTATTTTGAGAGAAAGAAGGGGCAAAGAGAGGGAGGGAGAGAAAGAACCCCAAGCAGGCTCCATGCTGACAGCATGGACCGAGGGGCTTGATCTCACAAACCTGAGATCATGACCTGAATTGAAATCAAGAGTCAGAAGCTTAACCAACAAAGCCACCCAGGTGTCCCAGGAAAGGGATTATTTATACAGGTTTGGGTAGGATAGGGAGAGAGTGTAACAGAGAGAGGAAGCAACAAGGGAAGAGAGTAACAAGGGAGGAGAGGGAGTCACAGAGAGGAGCCTCAGGCTGTACGTGTCTAGGGGAGGCACTAGTTACCAGAACCCAGAGAGAGCAGCTTTTGGGAAAGGTCCCTCACAGGACAGCAGGTCTTCAGTAGGAGGGACCCAGCCAACCCAAGATTTCTCTGGCCCGGTGATGCAGTCCACACAGCTCAGCTTTCTGGGGCACACAGGCAGGTGGAGAAGGGGGGAACATACCCGAAGGGCAGTTTAAACAACAAACAGACTAGCCCTACAATATAGCCACGTAACAGAATACTATGCCTCTCAGAATTCACATCTGAGTCTGGATCTTATTGGCGGTGCCATGGTAAGATACACACAAAATGCAGAAATTAGGTAAGAAAAACAAATTACAAATCAGTAAATATACTAAGACCCCAAATCTGGACATATGTCAAATGCTAATAGAAGTTAACAACATGTAGACAGATGTAGGTGATTTTCCCATTCCGAACCTATATATTTTCAATGTTTTATTTACGTACAGCTTTTCAGTTTAAGTCCTATGATGCCCCTATTCTATCAGGCATCATCAAGATAACAATGAGAGCCTTGATTTTTGACTGGTAAACAGAGAAAGTATCTACTAAAGCTTGGATTTAGATCTCCTCTGGGGCTGAGCTCTTTTAAAAAGCAAACTCTTTATTTTTCGTTCCTGAAAATCTAACCGAAAATAGGAAGAACGCTAGTATCATAATGGACACCATCTCAGGTTTACCTTCGCCAGGCTAACTTCCTCAAGTCCCCTTGAGAGGGAATCAGCAAGGGCTACACTAAGCACCTGTAACGAGCAGTCTGTATTTGGAAAAAGTGACTCAATCTATCAGCTGTACAGGTTCCCCAGCTATATAACATCAGCCCCAATAGCCAACCAATCAAGTAGCAACTGCTGGCCATTATGCAGAAGAATATATTTGAAATATAAACAGTAGAGAGGGCTGCAGATTTCTTTCCGACCTCTCTGCTCCTCTCAGGGAGTTGCTAGAAAGGCTCATTAACTTCTCAAAGAACAATGGGGGGCTACTGCCCTACTTGCTCAGGCTGGGCGCACTCTTCTGTCTCTGAGGTGGGCCAGAGTCACGCAGGAGGTCACGGGGCAAGGGGCTTGAACTCCACTGCTTCCCGGCCACTCTGCCAGCACCAGACAACCCCCCGAAAGTTCTGCCTTTATTAAGTTCTGAAGACACTCTGGGCCTCAGTTCCTATCCTCCAAAGCTTCAAGCACAATAATAGTGCAAATGTCTACCATTCACTCAATACTTCTTGCATACTAGGAACTGTGCTAGACACTTAAACAGATATCTAACTGGTAGAAATGCCTCCGAAACACAGATTTGACAGCCTCTGTTCAATAAACACGAGTAACAACACGGAGGATTCCTGAGGCCCCTCGTGCACCAAGGAGTGGGCGCTCAAAGCTGGATCTGCTGACTCTGGAGCCTTAGCCCTCTGGGTCACCCAGCGCCACCTTTGAGGAGCAGCCTGGCAGACTCGACCGCAACCCCATCTGTGCTGGGATCACGGCTGCCTGGGTCCCACAGTGAGCTGAGCCGGACCCATGCTCCTTCAGAACCGCTTTCCCCACCTCCAGGGATCTGCAGATGAAGAAGAAAAAGAATCAAGCACAAGCTCCAGTACAGCAGCCTTCAGGCACTGGCCAGGGAGAAGGTGGGGCAGCTGTTAACGAACGCCCTGTTCTGGGAGTGGCAGCCAAAGCCCTGCGTGGAGAGCCAACCACTGGGGGAAATACTTCTGAAGTTTCTCTTTGGACAGAGCTATCCACAAAAATCCAAGTGTAATGTGACTCAAAAACAATGATGAAGGATTCTGCATGAAGGGCTCTGTTAATATTCACTATTGAAAGCAAATCTTGATCTTCTGAATTCTTTCCAGTAAGACCTCAGCTGCCTTCGTTTTTCAAATTTAAAGTGTAACACCGCTTCTGGTGGTTCAGTCACAGTATGGACTGGCCCAGGACACCTGGACCTCAAACAGTGCCTGGGTTCACCGTACCTACCTACAATCTCTACCTGCCATGGAAATGTTGGCTTATGAACCTTCTCTCACTAAGGTGCCCAAGAGACGACTCGTGTGTTAACCTGAACAGCCAACTTCAATTAAAAGCGAGGCCGCACTTCAGTGATTCCATGTTTCTCTTCCAGGAGGAAATGGTGGAGCCCATATAAGACTGCCTGGCAGCGCTGCATGGTGACAGAGCACGGGTATCATGTGGTGTGTCACCCAGCACTGTCCACCTCTTAGGTGGGAGAGGTATGCTCATGAGAGGAGGACAAAACGAAGAGATAGTTGGGTAGACTGGTAAAGCTGTCTTCCAGCCCATTTGGAGGATTCTGACATGCTGCTGTCACATCAAATCAAAATACTCTATTTTCAGCCTCATGTTCAGGCCCCTCCCACTCTCTGGTCCCAAGCTCACACTCTTATTTCTTTTTTCTTTTTTTTCTAAGACTTTATTTTTTTATTTTATTAAAAAACGTTTTTCTTACTGGTCATTTATTTTTGAGAGACAGACATAGTACAAGCAGGGGAGGGGCAGAGAGAGGAGTCACAGAATCTGAAGCAGGTTCCAGGCTCTAAGCTGTCAGCACAGAGCCCCACACAGGGCTCGAATGACCTGAGCCAAAGTCGGACGCTCAACCAACTGAGCCACCCAGGAGCCCCATAAGCTTTTGTTTTTTAAGCTATCTCTACACCCAACGTGGGGCTTGAACTCACAACCCCAAGATCAAGAGTCTCATGCTCTTCTCGCTGAGCCAGCCAGGCACCCCTCTACTCTTATTTCTTATGCTCCCCTATACAAATTCTACACTTGATAGAAACCAAACGACCTAAGCTCTCCCAGCTCCACGCCTTTGCTCATGCTATTCTCTTCTCCAGTGCCCTTTCTTCATTCTTCTAGCTTCAATCTGGTTTTCACCAAAATACCTGGCTCTTTAATTCCACTTCTTTGTGATCAGTCCCTTCTACCCTCTCTCCCTCCTTGTCACTACCCTCCCCGTCCCCACTGACATTTATTCTCCATGGGCCCCTTCTGCCATTTCAGAGCACATTGAACTTATCTTACTTTTTTTATATATAAATTAAAAAAATTTTTTTATGTTTATTTTTGAGAGAAAGAGACAGAGCACAAGCCAGGGAGGGGCAGAGACAGAGAGAGACAGAGAATCCAAAGCAGGCTGTAGGCTAAGCTGCCAGCACAGAGGCCAACATGGGACTCGAACTCACGAACTGCGAGACCATGACCGATCCAAAGTCAGCTGCTTAATCAACTGAACCACCCAGGTGCCTCTTTTATAAATTTTTTTTAAACGTTTATTTTTTGAGAGACAAAGAGTAAACGGGGGTAGGGGTAGAGAGAGGGAGACACAGAATCCAAAGCAGGCTCCAGGCTCTGAGCTGTCAGCACAGAACCCGAGGTGGGGCTCGAACCCACAAACCGTGAGATCATGACCCAAGCTGAAGTCAGATGCTTAGCTTAACCAACTGAGCCACCCAGGCACCCAGGACTTATCTTACTCTTAAACTGCCTAACCCTACACTTGACTGTACAGGAGTAAATTGTTTTGAAAGACAAAGGCAGAGCACAGATTCCTACAAACACGCAGGCTATGTGTGTCATATCCCACGGGCCAGGAGTTCTCTCACCCAAACTGACTTTCCTCAAGTGGCCAAGAGTCTAGTATGGGCTCACCAAATCTTGGCTTATGAACCAGTGAAAACTTTCTACTGCACAGGATACCTCAACCCCTGACTACACACAGACCAAAAGCTCATCTTACCTGGAGAGAGAATGTGGTAGGAATTGCCCCCGCCCTGTTCCTACACCGGACCGCGATTCACTCTGGTTTACATAACTTTGCAGCTGCAACTTGAATAGACTTGGGTAGGGCATTTAGTCTACAGATTGCTCAAATGGACGTGTCAGCTGCACTGCTCCCCTCCTCTCCAAGAGCTAAATTCATCTCTTGAACATGTCCCTGGGAGACAGACCCAGTCCCCTTCAAAGGCAGCTTCCTCTCAGCAAGAAGCCTGCAAGGGGAGCACTCTCACATTCTCTGAGCGTTTACCAGTCTTTGAGAAACACATTCTTCTGCCCAGTGAGATTATGTCACAGGTCACTGAAAAATATTCGGGCACATATTTCTAACTATTCTATAATAATGGTTATGAAAGGAACCTGGGCCTCAGACTCCAAATGTTTTCTCCTCACTAATCTCTCTTTGTGTTTGGAACTACCTAGCCCTCTGCCTCATCAACCCGGGAATGTGGGACGGGCAGAATGCTTCTGTGGGGAGAGGTGTTTGGTCTTCAGGGGAATACAGTACAAATAATCACAGAGGAGCACCCCCCATCCCCTTTCAGCAGGTTCTCCCCAAGCCCAGCCCCCCTCACCCCCTCCTGGCTAACCCTGGAGCCTCCCTCTTCCTCCTGAAGGCTCACACAAGGTTCTTCAGCCCTTCTTAACCATCTTTAGGGTGAGTATGACTCCCTCCAGGCTAATGGGATCCACAGGTTTCCAAACAGCAGGTCATTTCTAGGAACTGCCTCTTCCTCAGACCTGCTCTGCCTGGGGCCTCCACCCTCCAGTTTAACCGTGAACAGACCTTTCCTCTGCCATCTGGGCCATAAAATCCCCTGCCCTGGCAACGAGGGGCTTGCCACCTCACAGCTGTCAGAAACACTCTGGTCACAGTGTGAAGGAACCAGGGCAATCCTGGCCTATGCGCCCCGGTCCTGGGAGTTGGCCCACGGGGGGAGCCGTGGTGGGCCAAGGCCAGCTTGGCTCCCCTGATGTCACACGGCCTTACCTCATCCCACTCCGAGGCAAAGGAGGGCGACTTCTCCAGCCTCTTCTTCCCGATGCTGCAGTTGGACAAGGACTCGCTCCGGCTCCCCATTGTAGCGTCCTCCGTGGGTGAGCAGGTCAGGAGATCAGAGTCTGACTTGGACAAGCTGCGGCTGAGTTTGAGTTCAGCTTTGGGTTTGCTGGTGGGAGGGGCTCGGCTTCTAGCCCCGCTCCGGTCTCTCTCTTCCTCGGCACCGCCAGGGTGTTGAGATGCCGTGGGAGTCAAAGTTTCGGGGTGCGATTGGCTGTTGGTGGCGGGCAGGCCAGCTGGGTAACCCACTCTCTTACTCTGGTCCAGGACACTGGGCGGGGAGGCTCCAGGAGCGTGCACACCCGTCTCCTCCAGCTGCATGCTGGCCTCGTGACAGGCGCCCTGTGCGGGGGACCCTTCTGGATGGCCCTGGCCAGTGGCAGAGAGCAGCTGGAAAGGGTCCTGCCCCACCTCACACACCGGGGAGGAGCCGTGGAGGAGACCCGAGAACTGCCCTGGGACCTGCCCGTCCTGCCCCTCCGCAGAGTCCTGGCTCCGGCCGCTGCTGCTCCGCCTGTGGTCTTGGAGTGGACGGAGAGACAGAGAAATAAAAAATTAAACGTGGCAAAAATCAACAAAGTTCCAAAGCAGCGAGCATACGGCAGAGCTGAAGAACTCAAAAACAAGGAAAGAGGGAAGCTGGATGGGCTGGAGAGAGGGCAGACGGGAAGAAGAGAGGGGAAGGAAGAAAACAGTTTCGTATTGTTCTTAATGTTCAGTTTGTACCCAAAGTTGGAGCATTTATGAAATTCCAAACACTGGCCTGATTAATGCTGTCTGGCAGCCTCCCTGTTGCTAGGTCTCTGTTAACATTAACGACCAGACCTTGCTATATAAGGTTAGCCGTGCTGACTATATCCTGCAGAAAGGACACGAGTAAGGAGACAGAGAGCAAACACGGAGTAAAAGTGGGAAAGAAAGAGAGAGAGAGTGCCAGCGAGCAGGCGAGACTCACTCCTGGAACATCTGATACATTTTCATAAAGGCCAAAGTGTTATTTAGAGCCGACCGCCCTCCCTTCCTCTGGCAAGCAGCAACAGAGGGGGGAAAAATGGAGGTCATGATCCACAACCTGCAACTTCTGGAATTCTTTAACGGAATGTGCAAAACAAAACAGCAGAGAAGTAACTGCTTCCTTCCTCGCGGCGGGGGTGGGGCGGGGGGGAGGGGCGCTGTTCAGGGTTCCACGCCTCATCCTTCCTTCCTCGGGGAGCACACACTTGACTTTTCTTTTTCTTTTTCTTTTTTTTTTTTTTTTTGAGAATGTGCACATCTCACTCCTTCCAAAGCCTCCCAGTGCTCCTATTTGTTTAAGTTTAACCTCAGTTGGTTGATCCACTGAAAACAAAATGGTCTAATTTGTCAATGCCAAGAGATATTTGCAGCTCTTAAGACATCCCCAACATCCCCGAAATCTGATGCTACTAGCTCAGAAGCCCAACTACTACTGTATTTTCACCCAAGATATCAAATACCTCTACCCTGAAGTGGCATAAATAATTGACCAAATCAGAGTCCAACATCAGGATCACACTGGGACACCCAAGGAGCTCGTCCTGCGTGAACTCAGATCCATTAGAGATTTTCACACACATCAGCAGCCCTGTGCCCAGTACTAGCTCACATTCCTAAGTAATACTCAATGTTATTTCCTTTCTAAGTGGCATCTACGGTATAGATACCAAATGATTCCCCAGTCTGCCCAAAGCTCCCAAGTACTGTTCATGAGATCAGAGAATCTTAGAACCCAAACGGCCAAGTTCAAATACATTTACAGATAAGAAATCTAAGGCCCTCAGGCCTTTGGTGGCTTTGTCCAAGGTGGTGGGGAAGAAGACTTTCACCTAGGCTTTTCTGAACACCTGGCTCTGGTTCTGGCTGTGCTGCTCTCTAGCTGTGTGGCCTTGGCACTGATGTCACCCTGCTGGGCTTCGGTATCTAAAATAAGTAAGATGGACTTCCTCCCTGTTCTTTAAAAATCCCTTTTATGTTACAGCAGTGATGAGAATCAGGTCTCCACCATGCTGTGACGGCAAACTTCTCCTCGGCAGGTGCTACCTGCCTGGGTGCCTCTCCTGTCACTGGGTGCCTAGCACCCACGCCCCCTCACCAGCCTGCCCACAGCCCAGGGTCCCTTCTTGAAGCTCAGTTCCACAACTGAACGGGGCCATCAGGTGAGGAGGGGAGCACTTTATAAATATGATGCACTAAAACAGTTTTTGCCACCCCTGCACAATGCCAGTGTCCCACAAGGCTGGCTCTTTCAGCGTGGCCTTTAAGGAAGGATCCCAACAACCACTTCTCATAAGGAGCCCATCACCCTGAGGTCTGAGCAGGGATGTGGTTCCATTCACCCCACTTTCTCAAGAAGAATGGTTCAGTCTCCAGTCTGTTCAGCTTTTGGCCAGCCTGCAGAGGCTTCAAGGCGGGCAGCCAATTAGTTCCACGTTATGGTTCTGATTACTTATCCACAGGAGCCCAGAAGTATGAACTTTGGCATCTCCTTCCTCTACACTTGACTGCTTCAGGATTTTCACACCCCTAACTCACAAACTCTGTATCCCAAAGGTCAGGTCCAGAGCACTACACAGCTTGAATTATTTCTCCAGGGAAGAAGAAATGCTACAGATGTAAGAGTTCCATCCAGCTGAACTCAGCCGCAGGAAGCCATGACTTCAGGGCTACGAATTCCACATATGACAACTGGCAGCACGAACAAAGAGGCCCCGTGGTGTTGCGCAGTGGGGCCAGAGAAGATGACACATGACCATCTTACGGTGGTTCAGACCACTTCCTAGAAGAGGGTGGTGGGGAGAGTCAAAATTGCTACCTTTAGGACCCTTCCCTAGTGGCCAGTTTCCTACAGATTCTGGCCCAAGGTGCGATGTTCCCCGGACTGCACTGGAATACAAAAAGAGGACTTTGGTAACAGGAACACAAGCTTCCACTCCTTTGTGTCAGCATCTAGCTCCTTATTTAACAATACTTTGGGGGAGGGAGCGGAGTCCAACAACAAAAGAAAAACACAAGAGTCCAGAACTGGGAATTAGGCTGGCTCACACTGCCTGGGTGGACTCAGAACCCAGGCTGCAGAGAATGTTCTGACTGTCACTGTGGGAGCTGACAATGAAGGCTCTGTCTAACAGCCACCCATTCATGCTAGGCATCAATGAAGAAAGAGAGACAGATGCCAAAAGCTCAATACCAAACAGATGCTTGGGGAAGGAAGTGGGCAGAAAGAAGGAATGGAAACTTATGGAAGGAGGAAATATGTGAAGAGGAAGAATTTCTGAGAGTCATAATCCCATTAGAGAAAATGCAATCTACCAATACTTTATGGGGTATAAGAAATCATGGAAAGGGATTCTTATAATTACATGGCTTACCCAGGCAATTCCCTAGGAAAGACACCTTGGTATTTGAAAAGCTTGTCGAGATCTAAGATCCTCAGGATTTTAATAAGCTGGTGTTCTCTTCCCCATAAAAAACTACATCCAAGGCTAAGCTAGATTTCCTGGCAAATCAACAGGCAGGAAAAGAACTACACAGTGGTCCTTTCCTTCTGTGAAGTGAGGATAATACTGGGTCTCTTAGGGCCAAGGTGTTAACAATATAATGCACTGATCATGAGCCAGATATTGAGCAAATTAACTTCTCTGTGCCTCGTATTCTCACCTATAATTTTGGAATCATAACGGTGTGTACTTCCTAGGATTGTTGTGAGAATTAAATGTGTAAGGCACAGAGTACCACACTTGGTACATGCCAGCTCTCAACAGATATTAACAATTCTTGTTCTCCACACAGGGCCCATTACAGCATATTTTGCTCACAGATGAGACCACTATCTTGTCTGTTCCTCATAGGTTTGCGCAGAAGCTCACCAAAGACAGTGTATGTGACACATACAGACATCCATTGCCTTCATCACCCTTACAACTCTTTGACAGCAGAAGGAAGAGACAGAAGGTAATGAAGGCTAAAGTGAGAAACAGGCCCCAGAAGTGTGACTGTAACTACCCATTTCATCAATAAGCCCATGCAAAATGTTTGTCTTCAGGGGCCACCCAAGAGATAAAAAAGATGAAGATACCAAGTCTGCTCAATGGACTTCCCAGCTCGCCAAAGAAATTAGCATATACACAAATGACTAGAATTCAACACAAAAATTAATAGATGCTTTAAGAAAAGTATAAGCCAAATGCACAGTGAGCAGAAAGGAAAGTGTGATTGCTTTGAGCCAGAAGGATTCTCAAAAGAGGTAGCTTTTGAGCAGGTATTGAAGGAGAAGTAAGGTCTTAATAGGCTTAAAGTTCAGTGGAAATACATTAGAAAAAGCAGAGACAGGAAACTCGGTGCCTGGGCACTCACAGACTCTCAGACTCGCAGAGGAGAGTCCTCAGGTCTTAGGCTTTCTCTGACTGGGAATCACTGTGCTCCCACCTTAGAACTACGCAGCTTCTGGGGCGTCTGAGTGGCTCCGTCAGTTAATGTCCAACTCTTGATTTCAGCTCAGGTCATGATCTCATGGTCCTGAGACCGAGTCCCGTGAGGGGCTCCACACTGGGCATGGAGCTTGCTTAACTTCATTCTTTCTCTTCCTCTCTTTCTGCCCCTCCCTGGCTCGTTCCCATGTGCACACGCACAAGGGTGTGTGCACACGCACGTTCTCGAAAAACAGAAAACAAAAAAAAAAACACCACGGCTTCCAGTCCTCCTCCCATACTGCCTTTGGCAGCCCCCACAACCTGCCCTTCTAGGAGAGAAACAAGGGGCCAGGACACAGGCACAGCTGTTTCCTTACTCTCCCCAGATATCAAGGCCATCTGCTCTATTGAGTAGCACACAGCAGCATGCTAATTCCCAGCCCCTTCAACTTCCAATCTTTATTCATTCTGGGTGTTCATTTTCCTTTTACCCTGTGAGCCGCTGAAGCAAGGGGTCTTGTGCTGCATTTTAATTACTATGATGATCCATGGGGGATCCCAAGGGCTTCTGAATAATAACATTTTAACATTTACACATTTTTCAGTCACCCCCCACCCCCGTCTGTTTAAATTAGGGCAAAAAAATGCAGCGTGTGTGAGAACTTGCTAAGTCAAATCAACCCTCAGACACAGAGGGGAAGGTTACTCTGACCACCCAGACTGTTCTGCTTTCTTTGTTCCGTTAGGACTGGAACCCTCCAATTGCCCGGTGACCAGAGTGAGCACCAGAAACTGCACGTCTCCAGACGAACTCCTAAGTCCATGGCTACTTCTGGAGAGTCACCGTGTTTTCCTCAGAAGGAAGGTGCCGACTAGGTTATGCAGGCACCTGCTGGCGACCATGATCTGGTAAGACAAGTAGACCTAGGTTCCATTCTGTGGTCCATGGCAATCAGAGAAACAGAAAGAGACCTGGACTGTGATCTGGGAGGTCCTAGTTACAGTTCCTCCCTGGGTCTCTTCTTAAAAAAAGGAATGGCGTGATGCATTGTCTACACCTTTGACATTTCGTATGATCTGACACTGATTAGATGAACTAAGTTCCCGTCTACGTCTATGAAGCTAAGAATGTGAATAGCAGCAGGGCTCTGGATGAAATGGTTTCACCTTGTGATTAAACAGGCTTTGGATTCAGCTGGACTAGGACTTAAGAACCAGCTCTAACACCAAACTTCTTCCTCATCTATTAAACAGTGATAAAAATAGCTCCCACCCGGAAGATTTGTCATGAGATATACAATGACCTAATCAGTGTAGATGAACTCAGCACATGGCCGCCCATAAGAAGCACTCATTAAATGGTAGCTATCATTATCATCATTTTTCATTTACAACCATTTCCGAGCTGCTCTTCATGCTAACACTGCATACAGAGGCTGGTTTCTTTTCTCTCGACTCTGCAAAGGAGAAAGGTTTCTTCTAAGTGGCCCTATAGACTAGAGAGAACAAAACTCAAATGCCAGAGAAGGGCCAGCAGTCCTACAAGTTTAGTTCAGGGTGATGTGTGCCAGCACAGCGGAAAGCCTTTGGGTCAGGAACCTCCACCCACTGCAGCACCCACAGGCACAGCCCAGCTTTGGGACTCAGACTATTTTACCTTGACTTGGTCCCAATTATGTTACATCTCTCCCATTTCCTTAAACTCCTCTTGCAGAGTCTGTTCACTCTCTGTGGCCCCTCAAACTTCCCTATTTAATATACTAGCTCTGTTCAGATCAGGTTCCAACCAGCCATGATGTGATACTTAAGCGTGCCTAATTTAACAGCACACTTGCCATCTCTATTTCCCTTGATCTTTTGCCAGTTTCAATGCTGGGTATTCACCACCATTTGCTTCCTCTCCTCCAGTTGCTAGAATGTTGAGCCCTGTTGAATACTCAAGAAACAATGGAGTCCTCAGCTGGCTTTCAATAGCTGCAGTGTATTAGGTACTAGTTATTCTATGCTGGACGTGCTGCTAAGGACTTTTTTAATATTCACTACAACCAAGAGGTAAGAATTTGAAACCTTACTTTACATGGAGAAAATGAGGCTTAAAGAAGTTAAATGACTTCCTCAAGGTCACCAGCCAATAAGTGGTAGAGCAATAATCCCAAGTTCACTACCGGGCCAAGTCACCCTTTTATTCATCTCTTGAAGACTATGGTATCACCACAAGATTGATTACTCATTTCTTCCATTCTTTTTAGACTGTCCTCTTTCCCACAGTACCTATACTCTTGGGCAATCACATCAATTTCCCGAGAAGACTTAGATCAGACCAACTTCCTTACCTACTCTCAATACCATGCACATCAAACTTGGGGATAATTTGATATCTTCCCACCTACCTCAGGGAAATATCTCTCTGTCATGAATTTACCAATAGCCTTCTAACTGCTGAACTCTTTTTCTAGTCTTCATTGCTTCTAGTCATCCTCGGTACCCACTCTCCCCTTCTTCCTTGGTTTCGGGTTTTTTTTTTTTTTTGGATTGTCCCACAGTCACCTACATTAAAGACTACATTTCCCATCTTCTTTGTGGTTAGGTATAGTCACATGACCAAGTTCTGGCCAATGGGTTCTAAGAGAAAAGGGTATGGGCAACTTTTGAGATCTTTAAAGTTCTCTCCTTCTCTCTTTTCTTCCCTTCTCATGCTGACAGCTTGAACCTGAGTCATCTTGAACCATGAAATAGCAGAAAGAGACCAGTTCCTTAACCATCATGAACTACCAAACTAGCCCTCAACTTCTTACTTCTAGACTTCCATCTTATTTAAACAACAGTTATTTTGGGGTTTCCATCACATTCAGCCTTGGCTTCTGTGATGCTGCATTATCCTGGTTATCTTTCTATATTTCTTTACCCTTGTCTATATTTTTGATTTCTTCTACCTCTCTAGTTTCTCCCTCAGCAATTGATTATCTTATATGTTAACCACCATCTCCACTTGGATGATCCCTGAATCTGTATTTCTAATCTTTCTATCTCTCTTGAACACTAGACCCACATTTCTAAGTTATTTATGGGGCATCTTTCACAATATTCATTATCTTGAATATCCTTAATGTATTCAAAATTGAACTTAACATCCTCCTGAATTCAGACATGTCCCTCCTCAAGCCCCTATTTCTGTTAGCATCACCATATTTTCCCAAAGAACCAGGCTTAAAACTTAAGAATCATCCTTAATACCCCCTCTTTCTGATTCTTCCACATCTGATTGTAAGGTTCCGTTAATTCCACCTTCTTAATACCTATACCATCTATACCCTCCCTTCCTATCACTTCCTACTGTCCCTCTAGTTTGGACCCTAATTTCCTTCAAGAGATTCCTTGAAGTCTCTTGATTCAAGGTATTCCTGCCTCTAGTTTCTTCCAACTGCAATCAAATATTCCACAATTATACGCATGTAAAGCATGGCTTCAATCCCGCCATCTAACTCAGAGAGTTTCAACAACACTGCACTGTCTTTGTAAAAATGACTGACATTTGAGATCCAATACTCTACACAACCAGTTCTTTATTTGAGCCCAACTGCATTACTTACCATTCTCCAAACATGAGCTCTATCATCTCCCAACACTTTACTGTTGTTGGTACCACTCCCTCTGGCTGGAATGCCCTCTCCTCCCGCCTTACTTCTGCCTACCAAATAGAATTCTCTATTTTGGGGTTTAGCTACTTCCTTTATAAAGTCTTCCCTGATCTCCTGCACTAACACAATTTATCCATCTTTTGAACTCCCAAATTACTTTATACCAATTTATAAAAATTTAACATATTCTGCCCTTTCTTGTATTTTATGTGTGTCTCACATATCCATATGTGTATATGTATATATTTTATGGAAAAAAATACAGATGTATAGCTCATAAGACTTTCACAATTGAAAGAAAAGCAAACTACTCCAACTCAGAAACAGAAATTGATAAAAGCAAGGCAGTTATAACAGTTTGGCTTTTGGCAGGAGCTCCTCTAATTCAAGAAGATGAGAGGATAGTAAGCTGCTAAAGACAAGGCTTAATTATTAAGCTGTCTCATATATTTATTCTATTCTATTCTATTCTATTCTACTCTACTCTATTCTACTCTATTCTATTCTATTCATTGCCTTTGGGAAAAGCATTCAAACTTACTCCTGGGACTCTACCATTAAAAGCTAGCATGGACCTCCAAGTAAAGATGGTGGATTGAATACAGGTGCCCACTTAAGTCTTCTTCCTGAAGTCTTACTAAACCAAATACAAAAATGGGACTACAGTTGGAAGCATACCTGAGAATGTCAGGCTGGCAAAGGGAAAAGCCAAGGCTTATACTATGAATTTTCTAAAAGCTCAGGAACTGGCAGTGCTCAGGGCATGGGAGTAGAGGGAGAAGCTAAAATAACATTTCCCTCCTCTCCAAGTGGATTAAGGTCTTCGTGCTCATGCACAAACTTCACTTAGCTCTAAACGCATGGCTCTCAGGAATACTGACTTCCTTCCATCTCAAAAAAACCTCAGGGTTTCAGCTGTATGCCAGAGAGTCCACATGTATCACTGTCTTCAGATAATCATTCATCACTGTCCTAAGCTAAGTAACCACTTCACCTAGACCTCAGCACTATTAGCGGATGCTGCAGACAGCACAGAACAATGATTTTTAGAGCTCTTGGCTACTTTCCCATTTGCTGTCACACCTGGAAAGTTGTCCAATTTCTCTGAATAGTATGTCCAGAGTGTCCAGTGCAAGGAATTAAATGCGAAAGAGAAATAAATGACTATGCTACATGAAACTGGAAATATGCTTTCATTGCTAGTTATGCTAGCCCTGAATAAGGATTTCAGAAGACTTCTGTGTTGGAGATAATTTAAATAACAGAGGAGTACCTAGTTGCATAAAACTATCATAAAACCATCTGGGCCTAGTGCCTTTGTAGAGGGATGAGTTTTCTGCTTCATTGGCTGCTTTCTACTTCTGTCAGTTTTTGTTTTATCTACAGACATAAATGGCAATCTGCCAACTACCAGATTACCATGCATACATGGTCATCAAGATGCTTAGTCACCAAGCACTAAATGCTACTGGAAACCCCACCTCAACCAGTCATCGTGACGGACAGGTATAGCTCCCAGACAATTCGTTCTAGGCAGATGGCAGCAATTTAACTAACCACAAAAATTTATTCCTATAAATTCTATTATTTTAAAAGTCTCTAAATCTGTGCTTATATGTGTTCTTTATACTATTCCTATATGTTGTGTTTTTTTTCCCTCTTTTCTTGATCAGAATTGTCATAGATCTTTAAAAAAAACAAGTTTTCATTGTAAAGGTCAAGTCTATTGTTTTTTGTTTTAAACTTCATCATTTCTGCTTTTATTTTTTTCTTTAACACACATGTGACACACATACCATAAAATATATGAAGTATACTATCTGCTTTTATCTTTACTGATTCCTCTGTTACTTTCTTTTGGTTAAGTTTTAGTCTTTCTTGTTTTATAACAAATAAACTGAAGGATATAAACTTTCCTCTGAGTTATCACTTTGGCCAAATATTATCAGTATTTATATGAAATGTATCTGCTACCGTTAATTTCTAAGTAGAAAAATAGAAAAGAAAAAAGAGATAGGCCACTCATAGACTATATAACGCTAATGAACTAGATGCTTAATTTTACTAGATCAGGCAAAGGCCAACTGCAAAGGACACTTTTTTGGCTTACCACGGTGAAAAACATTCACGAGTGCTAATACCCCAAGTTGCCAAGGAAACGGGAAAGTGTGTGTTCATAAACCATCAAGGGAGGGCAATTTAGCTCCACCAGTTACATCTAGATCTGTACCTGTACACTGGTTAATTCTTTCTATCAATGTCTTTTAAGAAATACTCAAATAAGCATGTAAGAATAGGTGCATATAATGTCCACAGAAGCTTGACTCATAACAGAGAAATACTGGAGGCAGCATAAATATCCATCTACTAGAGAATGGAAAAATGAGCCATGGGATATTTAACAACCATTAAAAAAGAATAAGGTAAGGGAGATCTTCAAGAACTAAAAGAGGGCACCTAAGTGGCTCAGTTGGTTGAGCGTCAGACTTCAGCTCAGGACATGATCTCATAGCTTGTGGGTTCGAGCCCTGCGTCAGGCTCTGTGCTGACAGCTCAGAGCCTGGAGCCCGCTTCCAATTCTGTGTGTCCCTCTCTCTCTCTGCCCTTCCCCTGCTCATGATCTGTCTCTGTTTCTCAAAAATAAATAAATGCTAAAAAATAAAATAAAATAATAATAATAAAAATAAATTGTACCCATGATACACAGGTAAATTAAAAACAAACAAGTGTGAAAAACAGTTTGTAAAATACATTTTAGGTTAAAAATAAAACAATCTCACATAGTCACTTTTTTTTTTTTTTTTCTGATAAAGACAACAAATGTCCTGAAGCAGATACTATACTTTCAAAGTATGGTCTTCAAACAACTGTGAGTAGCAGAGAGGTGAAAAGACTTGAGCATTTTACTTGTATTCACTTCTGTATTGTTTGATTTTTTTTCCTGTGAGCTAATACAAAGGTACTCTTAAAATGCAATTCATTTATTTATTTTTTTTAATGTTTTATTTATTTTTGGGACAGAGAGAGACAGATCATGAGCGGGGAGGGGCAGAGAGAGAGGGACACACAGAATTGGAAGCAGGGTCCAGGCTCTGAGCTGTCAGCACAGAGCCTGGAGCCTGCTTCCGATTCTGTATCTCCCTCTCTCTGACCCTCCCTGCTCACGCGGTCTCTCAAAAATAAATAAAAAATGTAAAAAAAAAAAATAATGCAATTTAAACTATCTCCCATCCCACCCCTCATACTGTTCTTCAATTATAGTAAGAAGGGTTGAAAGCTCTGGTAGTCTCATTAACATGGCCTTTTCAGAATGGATGAATTAATTTCTAAAAGCTGCCTTAAGATAAGGACATTAGTGAAAGAGCAGAAAAGACTGACTACGTACTAACTAATCCATGATATCGTCTCCGGACTTGCCTCACATTTACCAACTTCAGCAGGCATTCCCTTCCAGGCTACAATAAACTGGCAGAGCCCATGTTCAAATTTAATGCCTCAACTCCTTTGTCGGAGAGCTCTTTGAGTGATCAGAGCAGGTTGCCTGGAGGCAGGCACACCCGAGAGGCTGTGGTTCAATTAAATCTGCTTCCAGCACCACTCACTCTTTTAACAGCCCAGTACTGCCGAGCTAAAAGAAACCAAAGCAAAGGAGGAAAAGATGGGAGGCCTTAAGTCCTCTGTGGCAGTTCCCTCCTTAACCTAGAGATCTCTCTTGACTTGGGACAGAAAATTCCTGCAGTTCAGGCACCTGGGTGGTTCAGTCGGTTGAGCATCTGACTCTTGGTTTCGACTCACGGTTTTATGAGTATGAGCCCCGTGTCAGGCTCTGCACTGGCAGCATAGAGCCTGCTTGAGATTCTCTCTCTCTAGCTCTCTCTCTGCACCTCCTCCACTCTGTTTCTCTCAAATAAATCAATAAACTAAAAAAAAAAAAAAAAAAAAAACACCTGCATTTGGCAGCCAAGGAGACCAGTTCTCATTTATGAGGTTTGTCTTTCTCTTTCTTCCTTCCAAAGGCTAAGCCAGCTACCTTAGAGGGTCCAGATTGAGCCTCTGAAAAAGATAAAGAATTATAATCTCCTTCCTCCTTGGTACTAAAAACTCTCCCGAGAACCAGTTTCAAACAGAGCATTAAATTAAATACTTGCTCTTTCAGGGTTTATTTTTTAGTATGATTTATTATTAAACAACAAGAGAACGCATTGGTGCTCTACTCTACTTGCTCTAAATGTTGTAATTAAAAGCCCACCAATGTGATTAGAAGACTCACTACAGTTAAGATAGCTCCCCCAAATTGTTAGATAGAGTCAACACAGCAGGACGTTTCATAGAAATCAACCAGCTCACTCTAAATTTTTGAATGGAAAGATAAAGGAACTAGCCTACCTAATACAATTCTAAACAAGAATTACAACATGACAAAGGCAAGAAAAGGATGGTCTTTGACAAACCATGCCGAAACGACTGGATACCATGTGCAAAACAATGAATTTCTACCATACTTCACACCGTATTCAAAAATATACTCAAAATGGTCACAGATCTAATCATATTCTTAAACCTACAACTTTCTAGAAGAAAATATAGGAAAAAATAGTTGTGACCTTATCTACATTGAACTTCATCAAAAACGAGAACCTCTGCTCTTCAAAAGACACTGTTAAAGGAACAAAAGGAGAAATCATAGACTAGGAGAAAATCACGTATCTGATAAATAATGTACAAAACATACAAAGAACTCTCACTGCTCAATAATAAGAACACAAACAACCCCATTTTTTAAACCAACAAAAGAGGTGAACAGACACGTTATTGGCCACAGGGACAGCAAACAATCACATTAACAGGTGTTTGCTCCATGAGTCATTAGGGGAATGCAGATTACATCCATAATGAGATATCATTACACACCCTATCAGAAGGACTATAATTCTGAAAACCTGACAATATTAAGTGCAGGGGAGGATACATAGCAACTGTAACTCTGATGGAAAACCAAAATGGTACAAGCATTATGGAACATGGTGTGGTAATTTCTTACAAAGTGCACCCATATTCACCTAGGACCCAGCAATCCCATTCCTAGTGTTTCCCCAAGAGAAACGAAACCGATGTTCACACAAAAACCTGTGTGCAAATGTTTGTAGTAGGTTTTTTTTTTTTATTTGTAACTGCCAAGAACTATCAATGACCCAGACGCCCCTCAACTAAAGAATGGATAAACTGCGGTGCGGCCATGCAATGGACTACTACTCGGGAATGAAAAGGAGTAAGTTACTGGCACGCAAACATGGATGAATCTTGAATGGAATTACGCTAAGTGAAAGGGGCCTGACTCAAAGGTACACACTGCAAGGTTCCCATTTATAGGACGTTCTGGAAAAGGTGCAATTCTTGGGACAGACATGAAAGCAGTGGTTGCCAGAGGTAAGGGAGGGGTGCGGGACTGACTATAAACGGACACAAGGGAGTTTCTGGTGTGATAAAACCATTCTGTGTCTTGATCGTGGTGGCAGTTATATAACTGTATTTGTCAGAATTCACAGAATTGCACACAAAAAGGTTAAGTTTTACTGTATTTAAATTATAACTTTTTTTTTTAAAGCTCCAAATGGAAACCAAAACAAAACAAAACAACCACTATAAAATGACCACAAAGCTTTTGCATGCTGGAAGAGAAACCTCTTGAACAGGACCATTAAAAACAAGGTCAACTGCATCATGCGTGCACACGCACACATACACACACACACACACACACACACACACGCTCTCTTTGTCACCCCTACCGTGTGACAGGCTCCGCAGTAGGCAGTTCCACAGAAACCATTGCAACCCCCATTCTTACCGGAACCGCAAGTATCTTAGCGTTGAAAGGAGGCACAAATAACACCCCATGAAGGACCTGGTACCTGAGAGCTATAAAGGGCTGGGAGGCCACAGAAGTTCCTTCAAACTGTAGGGGAATGGCACTGCCCTTTCTTGCTCTTCCTGAGAACGGAACTCTCACACACTGTCCGGTCACCTCTGTCGTGACTGTGCTTACACCGTCTGCCTGGCGGTTGGTCCTGCAGCACTCACTCCCTCACGGAGGAAACAGAATTTTGCAGAGGCAATGAAAGTAGGCCAAGGCGACAGAGCACTCTAGTTACCGGGTGGCAGCCAATCACGGGCCCCTCCCCAGGAGTATCTCACTCTGAGGTCAGGACTCAAAGCAGAGCCTGTGCCGTCAGCCTGCACCCAAAGGGACTGACTTGTTGGGCTTGTTTTTCCATAGCCTTAACTTGAGGGTGTATGACTTGAGACCCCAAATCAACCTCTGTGACACTGCGGGCCGTCTCTCCTTCCGTGGTTCTCACTTGGTCTGACATAACCACCTCCTTGCTTCGAGTGCCAAAGGGTAGTGAGCCAACTCTAACACAGCACACTGACAGCGAAAGGTGATGATCAACACCCACCACCTCCAACTGCTAGAAACCCAACTTCCAAAGAAAATCATCCTCTCCTTCCACTCAGGACCACAAACTTTAAAAATCCTTTCAAGGTTGTTTCTGCTGGGAGCAGGGTGGGGCTGGGGTGTACCTTTTGGTCTACCGTCCACCAGCTTCTTCGTTTCTGCTGTTAACAAGAGCTCGTAAGGATGCTCATCCTCTTCCCTGGCTGCACCTGACTGAATCCAGGGTCTCATGGCCAAGACCTAAGAGAGAAAATACCACAGAACTTCTTATGTGGGTGGCTAATACCAAGGCAGATTATGTTGAACAAATTCAAGATCGCTGGCTCCTTTTTTCACCAGGGAGGAAGAAGGGGGTTGGGAGGAAAAGCTAAATAACTCAAGTGTCACATGGAACCACAACCACTTTTCTGGATATGCACCTGCACCTCGAATCTCAATGGCCTTTGATTAAAACACTCCCCTTTCCTCACCTCACTATATCCTCTGAAAAGCCATTAATAAAATCCAAGGTCCTTCCTTCCCTTGCCTCTGCCAGTATTCTGCATGGTCTTTTCGGGGTGGACGGTCCCTTCCAAGCTGTTTTTAGCTATGGGACATCACAAAGGCCTCCTTTCTCCACGATTCTTTCCTCATGCGCACACATACTCCCTAAGGCTGGAATCCTTCCCACCTTCTCAGGAGGGCATCAAGTGACTTCTGACTGACCCTGAATGACTGACCTTTACTGGAAACAAAGTGCTCTATTGGTCCTTTTTTATTTTTGTGAGCCTTTCTCTGCAGGTCCTGGGGGTTACAGGGAAGTTTCTCTCAAAAGCCGGCTTCCTACTGCATTTATGGGAATATAAGTTTAAATCAATTCCACCCATCTCTGTTCTGAAAAGAGTCAAGTGGCTAGGCAGTATGCATTTGTGATAGGGCACCTATCTATGGAGAAAAAGCAGCTCTATCTATGGAGAAATCCCTGACCCAGGCAGCCAAGTCTCTCTGCAGAGAGAACTGGCCCAGCACGGGCTCCCACACCTGCCAACCAGGTCAGGCAGCCGAGGCCCTTGTGGCCACAGCTGGTCATGGTACCCAAGTAGCCACACCTCCTCCTCACACTGGGCCAGAAACACCATCATCGGTGCTAGGGTCACACTGAGAGAGGGAATGGAGAGCCTCGATTTAAAGGACAATTACACCTCACTTGTCCTAAGAATCCAATGTATTTCATAGGCAAATTAAGAATAACATATACCAGCTTTTAGGAGAGCAAAGTAAAGCACAAAATGTCCTCTTGAGCACTTTGGCTAGGAGAAGTGATATATTATGAACGGAGGGGTTCAGAGGAATTCCCAAGCCCACCTAACAAATAATGGTGCCCTATCACAAAGAATGTGATTCTTTGGCACATGCAGAAGCCTGTCCTTCAGACATGTCCCACAGCTCACTGGAAATGCACCAGGTTCGTGACTCATCAGGGTCTTGCCTCCTGGAGATACAGCTCACTGCCTTACAGCCTAATGAGACATCACTGATTCTAGAAGACTCAGACTAAATGAGAGACTGCGGCTCCGGTTTGTTAACAAGGCTGCCACTCTAAAGGCAGATTGAGAGTCTCTTCCTGAAATTCTGCTAAGCACAGCAGGAACCTCCACTTCCTGAAAGCCACCTGGAGGCTAAAAGCTATTTCACTACAACGAGCCATTTGCCTATATTACTTATTCCTTTCGCCTCTTCATGGGAACACAATTAAGGGAACAAAGAGGGACCATTAAGCAGTCCATACAGTGTCAACTTAATACCACCGGCTTTACAGACAGGAATTTGTGTTCTGCAGGTCTACACACCAGTGGCCATCGCTGAGCGAGAGCCCCGGAAAGCCGCATCTGTGAGTGTTCTGGACACAGCAAGGACACTGGTAGAGCCCCCGGCATGCTTCTCTGAAAGGGAGTTGACAGCCCGGACCACCCCTTCTTCTCAAGCAGGACAGCTGATGACTACCATCTGGAAAACCAGGCCCACTGGACCAAGTTCCCTCTGTGCCTGCCCCTGGGCATGACAACGAGAAGCAAAAAACCAGCAAACGCTAGAGCCAGGAGGGACCTGTACCATTAGAGTCACAGCTAGAGAGCACCCGGCTCCAGCTCTTTCCTTCTGCAGATGCCCAAACCCAGTTCCAGGGAGGTCTAGGGACTGGCCCAAAGCTTTACAGAGCAACCAGCAGGGCCAGGGCCATAAAATTAAGTGCCCCTGATACTGGACCAAGATGGTCTCATTTTTTCCTGAGATCTAGGACTTTCCATCTAATTTGGAACTCTTTCCCGCCTTTAGCTCTCTTGTGAGAGTCCCCTGCTCACATCCAGACGACTTCTATGGTGAGCTTTTCCTCTTAGTCCTGGCTCCTGCCAGCTGTGGGATTAAAATCTCATAATAAAGCAAGAGACTGCTTTTCTTGGAGCCTTCCTAACTCCCACTCAAGAAGTCCGTGTCATAGTGAATATGGCAATAACTGATTTTTCAACAGAGAAGATTCTGCTTTTTACTTAATTATTCCTTCATCTTTTCTCCCCTTTCTTCTAGGGCTGGCAATAAATCAAAGCAGCTGCCTTCTCTGTAACATGGAAAGCAACATCTCTGCTGCAAAGAGAAGCTGCTAGCAGTCACCCCCTAACTGTGACCGAGTGACCGGTCGGGGGTGGGGGGCAGTCTTCTGGGAGGGGACACCATAGCAGCTGCAACTCCCCATGAATGTTTAGCACATCTGAACACAGAGAAGGTCGTGGTCAGTCTGATGCAGCTGGCAGCCCGTTTGGCGGGGCAAAAACATCTCAACAGCATGTGTGCACATGCACGTGTCTCTGTTTAATTTCCTGAAGCCAGTTTCATGACCTGGTCACTAATCTGATAAGCTCTTCTGGACACAGCTATACTCAGCTTCCCTCAAAGCCTTCTGTGGGTCATCTTGACAGTGACAAGCCTCAGGAATAGGGCACAAACACTGACGCAGATTGCCTGCCAACAGAAGTCTAGACTGTCATGAGCCAGTATCTCCCAGGATATGAGGTGTAGGGTAGTAAAGCTCTGGCAGTATAAGAAATAAAGGGAGTGAAGATTAGAGTCCACTTTTGGAGAAGATCTATTCATTCAAACCAAAGCAAACAGAACCTGCCTTGATCCTTGCCACGACAATGGCCCACAGGGCATCACCTCTGTATTCAGGTACTTAAACTCACTAAGTGAGCAAAGCCGGGGTTCTCATGGTCTCCTAACTTCTGACTGCAGTGGTCCAACTGACCCAGAATTCCAGACTATTCAGAAGCAAGTCCTAGAAGAAGTATCTCAGAGTCTCCCACCCAGGAGAGAAATGGAGATTTCTTCCACCATCTCTTGACCCCGTTATTAACGAATTATATGCTCCAAAAAGCCTCGGGAGAATAGAAAGTCCTTGTTATCTAATATTTCTTTAAGAGCCTTGCTCTTATCCTTGGGTATTAGAAATTTTAATCCAAGTCCTTGTTAAAGAGGTGGCATAAGGCATTCATAGAGACCTAGCCCCAATGAACATGGTCTATATTACCAGGTTTTTGCTTATAAAAAGGGAGTAATGAAGCAAATCTCATAAAAACATGCAGGGATTTGCTCAAGCACTTCTATCTGCTAGCAATGTATTATTACCCTAGAGGCTGTAATTCTAGAGACCTCTTACTTGAAACATGATAAAAAGCATTTTGTAATTAAAGGATAGAAACAGGGACAGACCGTGTACCTAGGATAAAAATTTTCCCCTATTTCCAACCCTGACATTCTTAAAAGCGCTTTCTTGTATTTATACATTTTGTTAAACTAAAGCCATCCTTCTGGTTCCGCATATTCATACTAGATAAAAAAACCTGTCTCACAGGATGGTCTGTGGTAGTACAATAAAAAAGTTAACTCTGAATTCTAGGGATAAAGCGATGAGACTTAACCGACTAGTTTATATTACCTGATTTTTAAATGAAAGAACAACAGGGTATCAAATGAGCTACAAAATAACAAAATTATGTAATACTTTGAATCAATGCTGAATAAACGGGGTCCCTGAATGGTGTCAAGTATTAAAGGAACATTATGAAAATGAAAGATCATGGAAAATACGATTTTTTTTCGTATAACCTTGTGAGGTGGAAGAACTATTTGCCCTAGTATAAGATTTCTTTTTTAAAAAAGTGAACTAGTCTTCTCAAATAACCTTCTTTCTTTGATTTCTCCCACCTCCATGACTCTTATTTCTCTTCTAATTGGGTCTTTATGACATTTTCCATGTTTGTCCTGGTGGATTCTTCATGTGAAATGAAGAAGGAAAATTCGAAAACAGAAAGACGACTTTTGGGGCAGAGTCACCAAAGCTTGCTGATACGACACAGCCTACAAGATGATGATTAATTAGAGGCAAACTCTACATTTTGGGTCAAAAGATGACACAGGTACGAAAACAGAAAGGCAAACTGCGTAGACACTGGAGCCAGGGGAATGAGCGTGGTTTGCTTTCAATGTGTGAGGTAGATCGATAGCTGGCCTGTCCTCTAGACAGCTCCATTAAAATTCTCTGCTTACTACTTCTGAGTGAGTTTGAAAGATGTTGTTCCAGACTACTGATGCACACAAAACAAAGTGACTAATCCCAAAGAGGCGCTAAGAAAACGAGAAAGCGAAGGCTTCTTTAAGCACACATCTGATGGACCTTCCGAAAACTCGCACTTCAGTGATGGCAATAAGCCCTCAACCCTCTACCTCAGAAGCTGTCAATGGAAAATACTTCTTGTCTATGCGGTCTTCCTCCTCTTCGTCAGGGGGTGGCTTTGCTGGAGGCGGGGGTCGTTCCCTCTGTAGAAGAGAAAAAGTATTTTGTGATCTCTTTTTTCAAGTATCTAACTTTCTGACTTATTTTTATTTCAGCCCTGGGAAACGAAAAAGAATAATGTAAAGAACTCCCTTGAGAGACTAAATTTAAGGACCAGTATCTGAACGTGTGTGTGCACGCGTGCGCGCACACACACACAACCCCAAACACAAAATTCAGTCAGGAACTCTTCACTTTTTGATGTTTGTAGCAGAGGTTACACACTTTTTTCATATTCTAGACCACAGTGAGAAATCTCAGCACTGAAAGCACGCAACTGCCTGGTCCGAAAATGTCCTTCATAACACTAATGAAACTCTAGCCTAGGAAAACCAGCCAACGGTCAGTCTATGCCAACGAGAGGAAACAGTAAATCCAGAGAATCACCTTGTTAAAGAGTTCTAACCCAAGCTATCAAGGAAGTAATGAGGAAGGGAATCAAGGACAAAAACACCAATTCCTGCTCAAACTTTAATGCTACTCACAATTTTTGGTTTATTCCCTAAAGCTCAGAACTGGTCTCTTATCCTTGGTCACCTCCTTCAATGATTATTATGTACCATTAGCATATGAAAATCCTATTTCTTCTTTTTTTTTTAATTTTTAGAGAGAGAGATATATATAGAGAGAGAAAGAGCAGGGGCAAGAGCTAGAGAGGGTGTGTGCGCACACAGGAGAGGTGCGGGGGGGGGAGGGAGAGAGAGAGAGAGAGAGAGAGAGAGAGAGAGAGAGAGAGAGACACACACACACACACACACACACACACACACACACACACACACACACACAGCATGGAGCCTAACACAGGGCTCTATCTCACGACCATGAGATCATGACCTGAGCTGAAATCAAGAGTCGAATGCTTAACTGACTGAACCACCTATGTGCCCTAGAAAATCCTATTTCATCTGAGCCCATTTAAAAAAGGAATATTTGTCAGTTACCTTCTCAAGAGCAAGCTTTTTCTTAAAGGGCCATCCAGTAAATATTTTAGGCTCTGCAGTCAACCCTGCTATTGCAGTACAAAAGTAGCCATAGAAAACATGTCAACAAGAAAGGCTGTGTTCCAATAAAACTTTATTCACAAAAATGGGCAGGTATTTATGGGCCATACTTTGCCATTCCCTACCCTACAGCAAGAAACACCCTGAAGCAGAGATTAGTTAGGTCAAGGGTAGACAATTTCAGACATACATATAATCTTTGGTGACAGAAAGCTGAAGAGAGGTTTGCCATTGTACCTGCAGTACCTGCAGTTACTGCCAGCATCGTTTACAGTCCAAAGCCCCAGTCATGCTTCATGATCAATGTTCCTATAGGGAAAGGAGCGGGAGCCTGAAACGGGAGCTGGCTTGCAGGCGCGTTCCCCGGCTTGCACGTTAGTTCACTGCATTGCTAGAACAGCAGTATTTTTGAAAAGTCAGAGTGGAGGCACATGCCGAAATAGAGGAGAGTCTCAGAGATGTCTGCAAGCTGTCTCCCACGTCTCAGGAGCCGCCTGGGTTAGCTGGCATTTGGCACCCATGATCTCTCTCTGCTAAAAAGTGCTTCTGGACTCGGTATTCTAGCTTGACCGTTCAGTCATTCCTAGAGTCCCTGGAACCAGGTGGATGCCTGATGGCAACCACTGAAAAACAGGTTCATATTTTCAAGCCAAACAAAGCTATTAGATCAGATTTCCCACTAAGTCCCGCTTTCCCTATCCGTCTTTTTACTCCAGAAGTACAGAAACAACTTTGGTCCCTTACGTGTGCCACCTTGTAAGGAGGGGAACAGCAAAAGGAGCAGGCCTATAATCTACACCAATTATCCATACTTGGGACAAAAATACCTGTGGAAAGGCAAAATGAAACACAACAATGTCCAAAAGGACCTATCCTTAGGAGGCTTAAGACTAAAGGAACCTAGAAAGGACAATATGAACACGACTTGCACAAGAAGTGGTCCCCAGGGACGCTGGAAGAAAAGAGAAGCAGCAGCCTCTTTTTTCTAACGTGGAAATTTTGGCCGAGGGATCGGTAAGTACAGAGCTGATGTATACACCCCATCCACCGCATTTGTAAGATGTAGAACAGTGCCTTGGCCACAGTTAATTACCAAGGGCCAGGAAGGTAGTGGGATAGCCACAGCATACTCATGTAAAAATGACAAAGCGTGCACCCCAAGAGGCATCCGTTTCTACTTAGCAAGACTAGAGTGGAACGGAACAAAGAGACTATAAATCAGTGGCTAAGCCCACAGGAACTTGGTTATTCAAAGCTTTCTTCGGGAACTCTGTGTTGTTCTTGTAAAGCCTCTAGCTCCCTCTAATGGGCATGACCTGTAAGTGCCACAAAGCAATGCCTTCCTCCACAGGTGAATTTGCTTAATTCCTTGCACCTAAGGTGAGAGTGAGACGTGCCAGGGTGCTTGGCATACGCATGTGCTCCCACCACTCACAAGGAGTTGTATCAGCCCTTGATAATACCGACTACTCCGGTGGGCAACCACAAGACTGGTGGGCTTTTCCAAAATCCACACAGAAATGCTGTGACTATTCTAGGACCAC
Source organism: Suricata suricatta (assembly GCF_006229205.1). Lineage (NCBI taxonomy): Eukaryota > Metazoa > Chordata > Mammalia > Carnivora > Herpestidae > Suricata > Suricata suricatta. The sequence goes on along the minus strand of NC_043706.1, from coordinate 32,648,165 downwards.
TCTAGGAGCCTAACAAAAAAACACTAAGAAACATCTGGCCATTCCCAGGGCACATCTGAAAAACCCAAGGATCACCCCAGCAACCAAAGGCTCATCAAAATGGTCATAAGGCAAATTCAGACAAAAAGGGAAAGGCCAGCCTGTCCAGTAGGAAGAAGTAATATGCACCTGGAAATATACCTCAAGCGAGGAGCCACGGGGGTTCTATTTGTGCAATGGCCAGTGTAGTAAAAATGTGGTGCTCAAAACCTCACATTATTGTGCCTGGCCATGTAGGAAGGAAGTTCGATGGGACCACTGATTGAGGCTTGGGCTCAGAGGAAAACCGTGAGGGAGAAAGGGAATAAAAAGGGGTTTTTTTGTTTTTGTGTTTTTTAGAGAGAGAGAGAGAGAGCGAGCAAGTGCAAGCAGGGGGAGAGTGGCCAGGGTGCGGTGGGGAGAGAGAGAGAGAATGAGATTCTTAAGAAAGTTCCACACACACATGGAGCCCGACACGGGGCTCAGTCCCATGACCCTGAGATCATGACCTGAGCCAAAATCAGGAGTTGGACACTCAACCACCTGAGCCACCCAGGCACCCCGGAATAAAAAGTCTTGAGAACAATCTACGAGAGTGGAAGCAGAAGTCCCAGAGAAAGCAGCAGTAAGATGCGAAGGCTGCGAGCCCCGGGCCACGCACAGGTCTCCCTCCAGCCGGTTTCACTCCCGCCGCCTCTGCCTCCTTGCTCACGGAGTCTTGGTCAGACGATCGCCCGCTGGCCATGCTGTCCAACGAATGGCAGGAGACAGCGTTGTACAGCGCCTCGTAGGGACCCTCCTCTTCAGCGTTTGTGTCAAAATCAATGACCAGTTCGGTCACGGCTTTCTCCGTGTCACCTGAATGGGTGAGAGAGCAAGAGTCAAGGGACAGAGAGCACAATCTCAGATTTCCAACCACTACAACCACCCAGAGCCCCTTTATCAACCTGAACTTGACAATCAATAACCAAAAGCAGAAAAACTACTTTGCTCCACGGATAGGAATGAACAGAGTTTCAGTTGCTCTTTATACCCTGACACTTAAAGAGGTTTCTCTCTAATTCAACTACGGCAAATCCATGACATCTAGGAGAGATACCTCCCAAGACCTTCATAAATTTCCCAGAACCTCAATAGCATAATAGAGTAAACTTAAACCATAAAATGTAACAAAGCATAACTGGAAACTTAAGTGATCCTTTGAATTCTTAATAAAAACCTCCCTGTGCTCAAGCAAAATAGAGGGCCACGAAGCCTTTCTGAGATGGAGGCACTGTGCAAGGTTCAACTCGATCCCCAGAAAACTACAAACCTCAGAGCACCTGGGGTCCAAATTTGTGACCCCGAAAAACTACGGATTGTTGTGGAGCAGAGATCTCTGGGTCTCTGACAAATAGTCACACTGTAATCGTAAAATCCTTGAAAGCTAAGAGCTTAGCCAACACCTAATCCCATTACTAGTAGATTATGAGGTCAAAGAAAAAAGCGGGGGTGATGGAGGTGGGGGTAGCAAGGACTCCACAGGAGAGACAGGCTGAGCACCCTTTCACCTTATAACCTCTGCTCTCCTCTGAAAAACCCCTTTCCCTTTTCAGGGTCTGGCTTTGTTCTGTTCCTCTGGCCTCCTGGCTTTCTTTACTGTGCTTGTGTGTGAGGGAAGGTGTCTATCAGTCCTTTGTCCTTCTCACTCATCACACCTAGGACCCAAAAGGCTGCTCAAGAAATCTGAGGAGGTGGATCGTGGCTAACGACAGAGAGGCTGGACTGTCTAAGGAATGCTCAGACCACATTTGTTGGCCAAGTGACATATTACCAAAATCAGCTTTTTACATATCTACCAACCAGATGATACTCGTTCAATGCTGGATATGGGCCAACTATGCTCAATGCATGACAGTGTGTGTGTTAGAAAAGGGTTTCCTTGAGGTTTAAATTCACCTTGAGATCATCTCACCTACAATACCTCCCAGAATAGACCTCATAGAGCCAAGTGGAAAAGTGGAGAATAAAATAAAGTAGGAAAGAAGAGGTCCAAAGTCAAAGCCCTAAGGTATGTTCAATGAAAGTTCCTATCCTAGCTGGAAAACAATACATTTGGACACGAGCTTGTTAAGTGCTCCAAACCCCCTGAAATTATTACTTAAATGAAGAGGTCTCCATTCTACCAAAGCCTGTTCAACTCTTCGAGCCGAGAGCACCTGCCCTGGCAGAGAAAAGCCACCTTACCCTGAGATTTCTGGGATATGGAGTCCATATTGGAGATGAGAGGTCCCTGGGAGGTGGGGGTTTTATCTGCCTCTTTTGTACTTCTTTTTCCAGTCATGTGATCTACACGGAAAGACAAAAAAGAGCTGCACCAAATACAAATGCCTTGGTTTGGCCAGTGTGTCCCCTGGTCGCCCCAACAGGCAGATGAACTGATACCTTCAATCAGTGCTGCTATGTGCTGGCTCTTTTGAGAAGGGAGTTCCCGGACAGTGTCTAGGGCAGTCAGTCCACGGTTATCTTTGATGTTGACATCAATTCCTAGAAAGACATACCAGGTGGACCAGGGGAGTGAGCAGTTTCAAGTCAGTCTCAAAGAGGGTCAAATTCCAGGACACCCAATGCTCCTAGTAGCACAACTGATATTTTTCATCCAAAGCTACTTAATCCAGCTATTCAAGAACAATCCATACACTTGCAGTCAACCAGTGGAGACGTACGTACATGGGGTTCAGGTACAGCCAGCAAAAGTCCCCGTCCGGGGAGGCTAGGGAGAAACAACCCCAACCCTGGCGTGCTGTGTCAACAAGAGCGCTGCCGACCTCTCACCTGCAGCCAGCAGGATTTGCACCACATCGGTCTTGCCAAACAAAGCAGCCTCATGCAAAGCACTGCCCTTCTCCGTCTGGAAAGCAAACGAGAGCGCAGAGCGGCATGTCATCAGAACAGTGACCTGGGTCTGGCGTGGCTCCACACGGCAATCGGGATGTGGACAGGAAGGGACGGGAGAATAAAATAAACCACACCAAGTCCTTAGTCATTATCTTTCCCACTTTTCTTGCCTGGATTCCGAAACCACAATTGTGGCCCATATGCAAAGTGTGTTTGAAGTGCCGCCAGCAGGCCACACGTAAATGACTGCATGGCAACTCTTGGAGCCACCTATTGGCAAAACTCCTCAAAAGTCCACCTTCCCGGGTGGCAGGGCTAATGAGAAGAAGAGCACATGGGGCGAAAAACCACCTCAACTGCACACGTGGTTCGGCCAGCGTGAAGCCTAAGGAACAGCCATTTATCTGAATGGAGAAAGCTAACACCCCAGGGAAACACCAAGTCTCCCATTGGCGAGCTCAAGTTCATGGGATTTTGCAGGAGGCAAACGCCGGCGGTGGGAACGCCTGTATAGGAAGATAATGAAATTTTTCTAATCTTCAGAGAGAGTCCACAAGCACATCTTTTCAGGGCATAATGACTATAGATTACCCCTGAAAAGAAAAAAACAAAAAATAACAGACTCACTTGAGGAGTTTGTCTCTGAAGTCTCACATTAAAATGAGTCAACGAATGGAAGCATCTGACAGGTGGGGTGAAACGTGCTAAATAAGAACACAGCCCAGCAGCATGGTACTTGTGCCTCTTCCAAAACGACTAGGCCCCCTGAGCCTGGGGGGCACCCCCGCCCCGCTACCTGGTAGTTGCTATCCATGCCAGCATCCAGGAGGACCTGGACCACGGCTTTGTGGCCGTTCCTTGCTGCCAAGTGCAGGGGAGTATGCTTCTTAGTGTTGCAGCTCAAGAGGTTGGGGTGTGCGTTCAGGAGCATCTTCACCACCTCCAGCCTCCCGTACAGCGCAGCCAGGTCCAGCGGGGTCTCGAATTTGTTGTTGCGCATGGTGGGGTCTGTCAGCTCCTCTAAAAGGACCTTCACCACTTCTGTGTGGCCGTACTGTGCTGCACAGTGCAGGGCCGTCTCGTTGTCGTTGTTCTAAAGAGTTAACAAGCAGGTCACATCAGAAAGGTAACTGGCCGACTGGCGTGTGACCGGGGCGATCGCACGTAAAACCACTGAAGTTTAAATGAAAAAAATAGCAGCGCTAGTTGGGGACTACGAGGCGTCAGCTGGAATCTAGACGGACTCCCCGACGAATAAGCCTGACCGCTCCAGTCGGTCACGACGTGCCCCGGTGACTGCCGCAGGGGAGCCGTCACCTCCTCCCGCACACTGCTTCCTCGAGTGTGCCATAAAGGAAGCGTCTACAGACTGGAGGGAGAGTGAACTAGGGAGTGTAGCAGTCCCTGGGCAGACGCCCTGGCACCCGTGAATGCCAATCATATCACTGCCATTGACTCATTCTAAACTTCGACTGGTTTTACGATTTATAGTCCGTCAACCCTGTAGTTTGGATTCTGGATTCATTGATATCCCTTGCCTGACACACAAGCTTTTTCGAAAGAGCTTGTCATTTGCAAAGCGTCTTACATGCAAATCAACCAGCCAACGATCACAGTAACAGAGCGGAGCACCAAAAATCACTCTCAAGGTATCAGCCAACAGCCATTTCCAGGGGAGGGAGGCACTTGAGCTCACTCCCAGAGGAACATGTCGCCCTGTGCCTACCCCAGGAGCTCGCACCAATCAAAGCATGCAGAATCTACTGCGCAAGGTAGTGTTTTTTTACGTCAGAAAGATTCAATCAGACCCAGGAATGTTTTGTGAGAGGTGCAAAATATTCAAAGTTGTAACATGGCCATCCACTCAAACCCACACCCCCCCACGGTCCTTTAATGCCAATTTTGTTTCAAACTAAAGACAGAACCTGGGATGGAACGAAGAAGTTTGTGCTTCATTGATCATGAGAAGCAAAATGTTAATCATTCCAACGGTGCTTTTTCCTTCACCACTGCTGACAACATATAAGTAGAGCAGGAACAAAGGAATTTCCATGACCTCTCCTTTTTTAGATGCACTAATGAAAATAATTCTCCCACAAGATTTTGAGATTGCTAAATTTATCCAGGAGGCTTCTGCCACCTTAGAGAAACAAACCTTACGGGGTGGTGTGTCCAAGTCAATATTGTGCACCTTTCAGTGATCAAAAGGTAAAAATGAAATGTCTCCACAACTGCTTTAATTCTATTAATTATATTAAAAGTCACAGACCAGGAGCCACCCAAACATGCATGCAATTCCATCTGCTTTTGATCTGGCATTTGACTGCATCATTTTTTCCAGCTATGCCAAGTGTACCAGAAAGATCCAGAGGTGCTGGGACTGAGGCCCCAAAAGGCCAGAAGGATAGCAAAGAAAAAGTTTTTTTAATGAAATAAGGACAGACAAGGTGGGAGCAGGAGGCACATGCAAAGACAAATGCACACAGATAAACAGAGGGAGCAGCACTGAGCTCAAACAGGCGCAAGAAGATTGGCAGCTGAGTGCAGACAGCCTGCACTGGCCACAGGTCACAGCCAGTCAGCATGGCCTCCTGTGTTCTAACTGCGCCCAAGGGGCAGATTCCACGTGAACCTAAAAGTCTGGAGGAAGGGGAAACTGAGCAGAAAGCACCTCTGTGGGGTTCCCGGGGTCAAACCAGCCACTGTGACACCCATTTGGAGTGTCCATTTCCGACCGAGTGTGAGCTCTCTGAGCCGACTTAGAGCTGTCACTTCACTTTCTCAGGATGAAAGGCGGCTACGTCAACAAAACGCACCGGAGCTTTCTTTTCAGGGGTTCCAGAGCAGAGTGGCAACCCAAGGAAGCTGTAAGAGGATTCGCAGGGTTTTACATCTCAAGATTAGCATGACAGCAGGGCCAAGAAAGTCAGCTTATTCTTATTAAAACTCCAATCCAGAAGAACGTGTTTACTCTGAAGCAGACACTAGTGTCTCTTTTATATCCAGGTTGTCGCCCCACAAGCAGAATGATCTGTCCTCAATTTTGTAAAAAGTATGCCATGAGGGCCTGAAGAACTGTAAGACTCTAAACTATCCAGAAGGAAGAAAAAAGAAAATCTTCTGTTTATTTTTTTTGCTAGACCTAAGGCAGCTACCACAAAGCTGTCTTATTGAAAGCAAGGTCTTGATCACTACCAAGCAAATTTCCTGCCTCTTAAAAATATCCTAACCACATCTCTGCAGAACGTGATACTCAATTTCACACTGTGGAAAGCATCTTACTCATGCTTCAGTCTTGCCAGACATGGTCTGGTAACTAAAATGCTCAAGTCTGTGGTTACCCCATCTCTTGACTACTGAACCCAGGCCATCACAATGAGCTCTTCCTACCGCTTCCCCTTTTAAGCCTGACAACCATTAGGGCAGAAAGTCACTAAGTGCTGATTCATGAACCCCGAAGAAAGGGAAGGGTTCCAAAGGAGAGCGCAGACACCTAATGACCCAGAATCCTTCTCTTTCACATTCAAGAGCCCCTCAAGAGTTCCCAGAATCCCATTACTATGCATCTGGACTGAGAAAGGAGACTTAAGATCAAACACCCCAATTTCCCCGCAAATCTTTGCACAAACTGTTCCATTCCTGCCCATCTTGAGACTGATTTTCATTTCCCCTTGATAGAGTCAGTACCTCTAAGAAAAAAGATCCCCTTACCCTTTACATAGGGAGACCTCATTTAATGTGTAAATCCATTATATTTACACATTGTCTATATAACATATGCATAAACTTCAAGCAGCAGAAAACTATATAGGAACATTTCCGTGGCCTTTTTCCTCTTGGAACTATTCAAAGCTATCACTTCCCAGTGCTTAGATTAAAGCCCAACTGCACTCTTGTCCGTGGTTGATAGACACCTAAGTTAGAAACACCTAAGCTTCAGCTCTCTGTAGTAACAATGGTATAGGTCCCAGAAATATACCAAAATTGGAACAGAAAGACAAAATGGGCCTACTGAGATTTAGAAGACACGGGAGAAATGTGAGAACTAAGTCCCCATAGAGGAAGAGCTAGGCTCACTCTACAGTGCTCTGGAAGGCAGAACTCTAACCAACAGATGGAAGGTTTACAAAGACAGATATCAGCCAAGCATAAGAAACCAAACATCAGTGGAATCCAAAAAGAGGCTGCCAAGTAAGAAGCAGACAAACAAACAAACAAAACAAGGGGTAGATAGCTCATCTTTCAGGTGAGAGAAAAGGATTTCTGCTCCAGATGGCAAGTTGGCCTAGACAGTGCTTCTCCAACTGGCTTCATTTTGGAATTACATGGGAGCTTAGGAGTAACTGAGCCTCACCTCAGACTTGCCAAGGTAGCACCTCAGAGGGTAAAGCCTAGGAAGACTATTATTAAAAGGCTTACCAACATAGCATGCGTCAACCTGACCAAGCAATCATCTATCATCGTAAAAAGCGAGATAAACTGACATCATGTCCTTGTGACGTGAAGCAGGTCTACAAAGTAGAGAATATACCCTTGCTCCTGTGGCATTCCTGCTAAAGCTGTCCAGCCTGCATCTAGTCATAGGACACAAATGCAAACTGAGGGAAAATCTACAAAAGGACTGGTCTATATATTCTTCAGAACTGTCCATGTTGCAGGTCTCTGTGGCAACTCGTTAGCATGTTTGGCTATTAACTAAAAGGCTGGTGGTTTCGTCTCACCCAGGGACATAATGTTTGCAATTCAAAAAAAGTCAATGTCACAAAAGACTACAAAGGCCTGAAGAATTGTTCCAGATTATGTATGATCCTGGATTGGATCCTAGACCAGGAAAAAAAAAATGCTCTAAAAGATATTATTGAGGGGATTGGTGAAATCCAAACACAGATTCTATATTAGATACCAGTATTGTATCAATGTTGAATCTGCTGCATCTAATAACCGTACTGTGGTTATACAAGTGAATGCTCTTGTTAGGAAATACAGGCTGAAGTATTCGGGGTTAAAGGGTCATGATGTCCATGACTAAATATCAACTCATTAATTACAGCAACAATATACATATATATTTGAGAGAGAGAAAATGTGCATGCAAATGTGACAAAATGTTAAAAATTAGTGAGTTTAGGTGAGGAGTATAACGCAGTTCACTGCAACTTTTTGGAAGTTGAAATTTTTATTTCAAGATAAGAAATTTTCTAAAAGCTTGCTAGGGGATTCAGATGCAACCAGACGGGCTGATCAGAACATAGCGCCAACTGGTCACGACAACTTCTGGGTCTCTTCTGGCTCTAAAACTCAATTATTTTTAAGTGTACAGAAAACCAGATCTACCCTAAAACTAATCTGACTGTTGCTCACCTTATGACATTCAGACTAAGTTAAAATTGCTTTAAAAGGGAGCAAATGCACAATTCTAATAGGTCCACCTTCACTAAGGATGGCCTACATTCTAGACTGGTTTATGCGGGCTTGCTGCAGAAGGAGAGACTCCATATGTTGAGGAGGAAGATGAAAGCTCATGAAAACGGCCTCTGCTCCCAGGAAAGGCACCTGAGACTTCTTAGTTTCTACAGGTGTCTGACAGGACTTCATACACAAATGTGCTTTCACAAAACAATTCCCAGACACAATCCAGGTCAGTAAAAACCCTCTGAACCAGGAGGTTGGATTTAAACAGCTCAAGGAGAGTCTGCATTCGTAGCAAAACCCAAGTAGCTTTATCCCTTAATGCAGTATGCATCATTTAGCCTTTGGTGGGTGTGAGGGAGGCAAAGGCCAATATTTCAAAAAAAAAAGAAATATGTTTTTATTCCATTTAGACCAATTTTTCCTTTATGTGTGGGAAATCAAAGGATAAGAAAAAGTGCTTTCAAGAACCAATGACTTACCCTTTAATCAGAACTTTATAAGCTAACTGAACGAACCACCAATGGGAAAATAATCACTTCAAGGTGCCTCCCCACAAGACAAAACCCTGAAGAGACTGAGTGATATTTCATTAAGCATCAGCCCACTAGTAACAAAGAATAAATTCCAAAGTGCTGTTTCAGAAATACCACGCTATCATATACTTCTTAAAATTCAGATCTTGAATATTATTAGTTACCAGATAGTTTTACTTAGTATACATTATCTTAAGCTCCAAAACAATCCAGCAAGGTAGATGGTATACCTGACTTTACAGAAGAGGACACTGAGACTCACAGAAATTAAGTAACTTATTTAAGTAAATAAAACCAGGAAGTGGCAGCACAGAATTCAAACTCAGGTCTGACTTGAAAGACTGTGATCTTGACCTTTCTGAGTTTTCTCTACTATAACATGTCCAAAAAAAGAAGAAAACTATGATGGGATATCTTCCTATTTTGAAATTAGAAAGCAGAACTCGGAGAGTGGGCCTAACAAAAGCTAACATGTCCCACTACCCCAGATTAAATGCTGCTTCTCCACCACCAAGGCCCAAGAGCTGAAGAAAATGGTCCATAGAAGCTGCCTAGATCCAGGCCACGGGGAGCTTCGTTTGCTAAATCAGTATTTCTCAAAGAATATCTGCCTTGTATTCGGAAACCTACAGAACTACCTTATGTTTCCCTTCCCTGAGGCTACTGTATTCAGATCAGGTGAAAGGCAGCTAATGTGAATAATGCACTGACTCAACCAAACCCCAGATTGGTGCCAAAAAGCAAACCTCGCCTGAATGAAAACTTGGCTCAACACCAGTAGGTGAGAGCAAGAGAGGCTCATCATCACCAATCCACAAGTTCTGCCTCCTGATGTGGTGAGGCCCGAAGGGGTTGGGCAGTTCACGGCCAAGAGTACCAGACCATTACTCGCCCCAGCCTCACAGCGTGGGAGACTCGAGGCCAGTGTCCTGCTTGACCCTGAGACTTCATTTCCTATTTCAGAGCTCTTCCAACAGCCAAGAAGTGACCAAGCAGTGAGACAAGCTAATGGCTGGGGAGAAACAACTCAGGCTTTAAAGTCCCAGGAAGAAATGCACAAACTCAAGAAAATAAGGAGGGAGTCACAAGCGACAGCTTTTAAGAGTAAAATGAAGGGGTGCCTGGGTGTTAAGCATCAGCTACGGCTCAGGTCATGATCTTGTGGTTCGTGGGTTCAAGCCCCGCATCAGGCTCTGTGCTGACAGCTAGCTCAGAGCCTGGAGCCTGTTTCAGATTTGGTGTCTCCATCGCTCTCTGACCCTCCCCTGCTCGTGCTATTTCTCTCTGTCTCTCAAAAATAAATAAAAATCATTTTAAAAAAATTTTTTAAAGAGTAAAAAGGAGTCACTATGCCCCATCCCCAACACCTCCACTACCAGCTTCTGAAAATGAAATTCCACTTCAAAAGAAAACAGACTAAAAAGATTTTTTATCTAGTAAGTACAATTTAATCATTTTCTGTGCTTATTATAAAGTAAGCTAATGTATTTGACATCTTGTCATTGAATTTTTCATTTTTGAATTTAAATGATTTTAGCAATCACAATGGTAAATTGTGCATATAATATGGTTCCTTCCATTTCCCCATTTCAGCCATTTCTAAGCTTTTCAGACATTCCGGGAAAAGGACCCAACCTTTCCAGAATTAGCATGGGTTTTAAAAATAAAACCCAAACCCACTGAAGCTGCAATTTCCCATTCCCAGACAAGCCAAAAGCAGATGAGCTGAAGCAGACAAAGTCAGGGTGATGATGAGGAGCCTGAGTGGATGAGAGTGGAAGCCAGAAGAGCCCAACGAGGGGGTGCAGCTTGGAGAAATGATGCAGAGAAATTCTGGCGGCAAAGTACACACCTTGGCATTGATATAAGGGTCAAAGGGGCCGTACTTTTTGAATTCTTTGATCTCAAGAGCATTCTATAAAAAGGAGAGGAAAAGAAAACGTGATGATAAAGTGGATGAAATATATCAAAGCAATGCCCAGCCCTGAGGGGGCCCAACACAAGAACAACTTGGATGTGCCTTCTGGGTGCCTGGAGAGGAAGTTAATGGGGAAGACAGCCTTGATGGCATGGCACATACCACCCCTTCTCATTAAAGCATCCAACTGGAACCACATTAATGGTTTTTAAATAAATCAATGTGGTGCTATGACCTAGATCGACTAGGTTCTTTAAGCGACTGCAGACATCTTGCCCAATCCCTGCCCCACCCACCTGGCTGCCAGATACTCAACACACAGGGCTGGTGTCCCACCTATCAACAGATACTCCAGGTAGGGGGCAGCTGTGAGCAGGGCAAGCTAGCACACTCAAGTGGCTCAAAAATCCAAGCAGCTGTGTTCCAAGGCAAAAGTGAGCAAAGACAGGATTAGAAAGGGTTGCCGAAAATTTCTTAAATGAGAAGGACTTTAATGGGTGACTAGATTTTTCAACATTGAGGAGTATTAGTTAAAAGCAAACGTCCTTGTAAATTTCCTCCAGCTAAGAGAAAGTACACTCACTTTAGCCAGGAGGAGTAAAATTGCGTTTAGCTTCTAAAGAGGCAATTCTAAAGACCATTCCTAATGTTAGAAAACAAATACTCTCATTGATGATCTTAAATTTCTGTTGCTTACCTATCCAGAAAATTTAGCCTAAAAGGGGAAAGGGAAGCTGATGAACAGCTGCACACATGCAATCTCCACATTGAGAGATTTGGGAGCACTGCTTTAATTTTCTCAAATCTCAGAGAGTAGCTGCCCTTCTCCGAGTCAAAGTCAAGTTCTTAACAGCTCCCTGAGAATACGCAGAGCCTTGCTGACAGATGGGCTGGCAAGAATGATCTCTTATTTTTTGAGGAACAAGCTGGATCTAATTCTATAGGTAACTTAACAACCTCCTCTCAGCAAAGTCATTAGGCACACAGTCTTGAGCTTCCTGAGAAAGAGCAGCATCTCTCTCCTTCAAGCACCCCGGAAAAGAACCTGCTTCAGTTCAGAGCAGATGGGAAACCAGAATGGCTTGTCACCCCGGGAAAGCCCACCTCCTCTCAAACGGACACACAATCTCCCCTCCGAACACGACATGGCGTTTTAGGAGAGGATTGGCCACAACTTGCATAATGCAAGTGTAACTTTTCCAAAGGAATAAATGTAAAGGAGAGGAGGTGCGGTCTCAGAGTACCTAAATCCATGGCCATTTCAGGGTCTTTTTGCTCAAATGCTGCCTTTTTTATTTTCTAAGAATGAGCTCTCCATTGTCAAAGCTTGGTCACTCTTAAATCAACATTACGGGACCTCATGTAACTGGTTTTCATTCTGTTGAATCACCTCTGACCACCACTCAGACGTTTTCGTGGGCTCCTTTGTCAGCACCGGCACGAGGCCCCTCCACCTCTGTCTGCGGTTCTGACGCAGGCCAAACAACAGCAGGGTCCGCACGGTGCTGACACGCTCGGGGGGGAAGGGGGGGGGGCGATTGCTGTTTACCAGCTAGAGTTGCACTGCCGTGTTGAGGGCATAAGCACAACTTATAATTAATTAGCCCTGCCAGTTTGAAATGGCCTTGAAGCAATTTTGCAGGCTTTGCATTATCTCCAATTTTGCACAGGAGGTATTTAGATCTTTATTATAGCATGACGCCGAATTTGCACGATTCAAACGCATGTAAAGTGCGTCCCCGGGGGTATAAGATCCCCCTGATGCACTAGGAGGAGTCGTGCTGGGAGAGGGGAGCCATTTGCAGGGCCTGGAAGAGCCGGCTGCCTGAGAGGTGCACTAGGGAACTGACACAGTGCTGGGGCCAAGGTCTGGCTGGAGATGAACAGAAGAATGCTTCTCTTCCTTCCGACCTGTTCGTTGACTCTGGTGTGTGAGGGCCCTTGATGGATGAGCAACCGCACTATCTGAGCGTCTCCCTTCCAGGCTGCCAAGTGCAGAGGGTAGCAGCCTTTAGAATCGGCCACGTTGGTCAGCGCATCGTTCCTCAGAAGAACCTCAACCACATCCCTAGAAGGCAAAAATCAATCATGAGTTTGCGGAACGAATAGCGCTTTCCATCTGTGCAGCACAGAGCCCTGTCACAGATCTTCTCTCACGTGGCTCGCCTCTCTGGACCTGAGCGCTCACCCAGTCTCTTCATTTTATGCCCTGAGCTACTTATAGAGCTGCTGATACGAGGCTACAACATCTTAGGCCAAACTACACTGACTTACCACGTCCCCGTTTATCTAGGCTTTCTAGACAACCCACCTACATTCCATTATTCTGAAAACGTCTGGCCCCGCTGTCTAATAAATCTTACAATGTTTCCTTGTTTGTGATGTTTAAGCAGCATTCAGGGATAACATTTGCATGAAAGTAGTCGTGCAAGACAAATATCATTATTACCACATTATTCAGAGCATTTAGTGATGTGGGAGCTAAAAGCAGACAGGCAGAGGAGAATTAAAGTTGTCGTGAACATAAACCAGACACATCTGGTGTTGTTTGATACGTCAGAGAAGGACTTGGCTTTCTTCGTGGTGACACCGTTCATCAAGCTGATACAAATGTGTAATTACCCCCGTGTACACGAGGTCGAAGAAAACCCCCACTGTAAATAACAACAGCATCTGGAGAGAAACTTGGCCAATGAGTTGCAGTCACTTAAGTTCAAGATTCACTTTAATTCAGGCCACCCCACTTCAATGGGAGAGGGATCCACAGAGTTATTGTCACTTTGTCTAAGGTGGCCACAGAAAAGACATAATGATCACATTCAGTATAATTTGGAAAACTGTGATGTAGAAGGGAACAGTCGTTACCTCTTTTTGGCACATCAGAGTCCGTCTGGCTGGGCCAAATATCACACAGGTGACACAGAATACCACAAGGTGGCAACAGCCCTGGCCCTGGCTCAGCAAAATGGAAAATGGTTCCAATAATCCCTCCTCACGAACACTGGACCTCTACTTCTTATATAACTCCTGGAGTACGATGCCTCATTCTCTCCGTGACACCCTCTCCTCTGTTACACTTTGGTTTCCATTCTTCCACACCCTGGCCAGTCTCCTCACTGGACTCCATGCGGCGCCTGGCCTGGGGCTGAGCTATCACATTCCATCACTTGAAGGGCAGTGCCCTCTGGGAGAGGTGGCCAAACCATTCGAAATCTATTGTCCTCGTCTCTCAGATTCTCCCCGAAGCATAGCTTCTCCAGCAAACTTTCTGCACAAACCCTCCCCTCAAAAACTACTAACCAATACCTGAGAGAATTAAATAGGCCATATGGTTCACGTATCTTTCCCCTTAAGAATGGTTCTTGCTGTCTACAAGGCCAACTTTATTTTTTTTTTCAAGTTTCAGATATTTATTAGTCAGTGTAAACCCCAACATAGTACATCAACATGATTTCATGCATTTAGAGGGGAAATATTTCCTGGATAAGTGGGAAATCGTGCGGATGGCTTCTGGAAGACCTTCATTCTAAGCAGCTTTATAGTGAAACGTTTCATTTAGAAGTCTGGACCTTCTTTCTTCAGTTTGCTGTAATCTACATTCACTGAGTAGAACTTGTACTGATCATTGGGACCCAGTTTGTTCTAGGGTTCTGGGTTATTCTTCCTATCCCAACTGATATCTGGATTGAACAATGCCAGGCGCATGACATACATTGCTGCTCCAGTGCCTCCCGCTCCAGTAAATACGAAGAGGGGGATCAAGCTCGGATGCTTCTTGGCCTGACCGACGTAACACAGCTGTGGGAGCGGCCTCGGCTACAGGAGCAGAAAAGATCAAATCTCTACAAGGCCAACTTTAAGAAGCAATAACGGAGGCAAAAAGAGTAAACAAATAACTAACTACTTTCACAGAAGGGACCACTCAATCTATTTTCAGTTTACCAAAGTGCTGGTCACCTAACAGACTATCCAGCCCCTTCATGGCCTGGCTGTCTCCGTGCGGCCTACACAGTCCGATCACTGTGTGGTGCTGCACCATTTCAAAGCAGAAAAGGACAAACAGAAGAAAAAGTAAAACAAACTTTGGCTGGAGTCTTTTGGGGGCAGAGTAGAGAAGGATGCCTAAATTATACACTAAAGAGAGACTTGGGAATTCTGGATATACTGAATTTAGTTTGTTTTCCCCTGATCCTCAACACTACTGCTTAGTAATCCTTTAGAAGAATCAAAAAAGACAATCCGAAGGCCTGGGTTCTGGAGGGCAGGGTAGGAATATAGCACTTCAATACTCACTTATGGCCGTTCAGAGCAGCATGGTGGAGAGGTGTGTATCCAGTGCTGTCAACACAGTTCACATTCGGCCCTCTCCAGATGCTAGACAGGAGGTAAAGGGGAAAAAAAAAGACTAAAGTCACAAACCAAGTTTAGAGCCAGCTAGCTACTTAGAAAATAATTCTCTGTGGTGTTTAACCAAACTAGTTACAGCCACATGATTCCCGATAAAGGACAAAAGCTATTTATGACAGAAATGCATACAGCGCTGAGGGTACATCATCATTTGCCGAACACGGAGTCAGGTGTCAAGACAACAGTGCTGTCATTTAAGAGCTTGTTCTTCTGTACCCTTGTCATCCTTTTTACTTTTTATGAATCCATTTTCTCTTCTGGCATATGTTTGAACTCTATGGTAAGTCACTGAAGTGTTACATTTTCCTCTGTGCATTTTTTTTTAAAGTAAACTCTATTCCCAACGTGGGGCTTGAACTCACAACCCCAAGAGCAAGAGTCGCATTCTCTACCGACTGAGCCAGCCAGGTGTCCCATGTACCCTTCTCATGTTTAACTACATTATTCACACAGTCTGGCATTCATGCCTCTGAATACTTCCGGGATTATAAGAATTTCATTAAAAGGTCATCAAAAATATCACAGAACCTACCATTCAGCCGGTCATAGGTACTAAACACCCACCTCTATGCTGGGGACTGAAGACTTAAGAGAGACTTCAATATAGACCTACAGATAATCCAGATGATTTAACCAGCAAGAACCAAGATGAAAGAACCCACATTAATAAAAACACCAGGACACATGTGTTAAGATGCAAGAGACAACTGGTCTTTCCTTTCTGAATGTCCTATTGCTAAAGAGAAGAATAACAACAAAATCTGTAATGTGAATGCCATGTTTGAATCAGGAATGCTGTACTAGGAAGGCTGAAATGGGATCTTACTTAATACTCAAAACCTTAATTCTTACTTTTGTTTCACACTTTACTCCATTGGCCAGAGGTGCTTCTTTTTTTTTTCTTTTAATGTTTTATTTACTTTTGAGAGAGAGAAAGAGACAGAGTGAGCAGAGGAGGGGTAGAAAAGGAGGTAGACACAGAATACGAAGAAGGCTCCAGGCTCTTGAGCCTGATATAGGGCTCAAGCTTGTGGACCGCAAGATCGTGACCTGAGCTAGAGTTGGACACTCAACTGACTGAGCCACCCAAATGGCCTTCAACTTCTAAAATAATATTAAGTAGTGGAGGGCTACCTTGTTTTGTCCTTGCTTTCAAAGAAAATGCCTCTATCGTTGGTAGTTAATATGAGGTAAACACTCTGTAACATATAAAGGAAGTATCTTTTTTTTATTCTAAAAATGTTATTAAAAATAGTTGTTTAGGGGCACCTGCCTGGCTCAATTGGTGGAGCATCCAATTCTTTTGAATTCAGAGATTACTTAAAAACTTAAAAAAACAATTGTTTAATTTAAATGTATTTTCTGCATCTGTGAAAATAGTCAGTTTTCCACATTTAACCAACTAACATGTTGTTATCAATACAGCTCTTAATAATGAGCCATCCTCTCTTTTCTGCAATAAAACTTACTTGGCCATTATCCATTATGCCCACCTTAGTGAACTGTACTTAAGAGTATCTACTTGAGAGTATTTTACTTAGGATTTTCACAACTAACTGCATTCATAAATGAGGCTGATCTAAAGTTTCTGCTTTTTGTGTTATTGCTACTAGATGTTAGCAGCCAGTGTTAGGCTTGGTTCACAGACCAGCTGGGCAGCCATCTACCCATTTCTATATTTAAGAATCATTGGTGCAGAGCACTAAAATGATAAAGAATCACCAGTAAAACCATCTGGGCCCAAAGACTTTATGCTCAGATGTTGGAGGCAGCATTATTTATAACAATAAAATTTTGGAAATAGCCCAACAGTCCATCAATAGAGAAATGATTATAATGAGAAACTACAGTATGAAGTAGACCATACTTATACCACAACTTACATTGCTATGTAATTAGAAAAGAGATTATAGTACAATGTTAAAGAGAGGCAAAGAAACAAAATGATTAATACTGTATAGAAAGAATCTATAAGGGAAACTAATCAGGATAGTGGAATCAGCGGGTAAGTTTACTCCATCTTCTGTCTAAAGTTCTAAGAAGTACAGAACGAGTCCTACCCTAGACCGTCAATGGGTAACAGACAAACAGATTCACACAAGAAAACAAGAAAAGATTCATCAAGTAACTGACAATGTTGAGAATTCCTAAAAAGCAGAAATCAGACAAAGTCAGCTCTAAAGAGGCATAGCCTGGAAGAATGAAATTAAAATAATCACACACTGGGGCATCTGGTTGGGGGAGCATGCGACTCTTGATCTTGGGCTTGTGAGCTTGAGCCCCACACTGGGTGCAGAGATTACTTAAAAACAATTCTTTTGAAGTAAAATAAAGTAAAATAAACATACACTACTTTTCACCAATCAGACTGACAAAAATGAAAATAACAAAGTGTTTAGAAAGATCAGGAAAACAAGCACTCTTCTATACCACTGGTATGAGTTTGAATTGGTGAATTCCTTTGGGAAGACAATTGGCAGCATCTACCAAACCAAAAATAGGCATTCACTTTGAGCCAGCATTTCTACTTCCTGGCAACCATTCAACAGAAACACTTGCACACACGCACAAAGGCACGTGCTTGTACAGGACTGCTTCACAGCAAGAGTGAAAATTAAAAACTCCGTGTCCATTGACAGGCGGGCAGTTAAATATCAGGTGTGCCCATACAAAGAATTATTATATAACCATTAACAGTAACAACAAAGGAAAGAAAATGAGTTGGTCAGAAGTATCCTGACACGGAAAGATTTCCCAAGATATGCTATGTTAGGAGTAGGTGAAAAAAAGAAGGCATCGTGTAGCACACAAAATATGAGCCCCTGCTTTAGCTTGTGTACACACACGCACACACGGTGGATGGTGATGTGAAGAGGGCTCACCAAGCGTTGACAGCGGTTCCCTCTGGGAAAGGAAATGCGTGCTGGGGGGCGCTACATGAGGTGAGGAGGGCCTCTCACATTCTCTGTGTTCTACCACACTGTTTAAAATCCAATGAGAATGCATTCATGTATTTTTATAATAGTAATTTCTTAAAAGAAAAAGGGGAAAGAACCTATGCATAGGGAAAAGAAAACCAAGAAAAACATCCAACTGTTAAACGGTTGTACATACATGATCTGTGCTGCTTTCATGAGTATGTCTACATTAGGTTTAAAATCTTGGGATAAATTTTAAGTGGAGAGAAGATATGCATGCTTTGATATCTAGGCTACTTGTTTATTGTCAATTAAGGATGCTGGTGACAAGGTCAGGAGCCTGAGGTACATCCTGGTACCCCCATCCTCCATTAAGCTTGGATTCCTACACAACCTTGCAAACAAAGTATTAAAAGCAATTATATCACTTTGTCACCCATGTATGACAACCTTATTTTCTAAACCAAAAACTGCATGCCCATGCCTGATAATGATGAGAATGGCAGAAAATGAAATGGGTCTGGAAAACCTAATTAGGGACAGTTTTCATGCCTATTTTCAAATTGACCCATCAGACAACACGTCATCATTCCATTAAAACATAGGTGACACCTAAGAATCAAAAAACAAATTGTTTGCCCCAAATCTGTGGCAGATCCCAAACTCCCACTTAGAGAGCTCTAGGCATTTGGCCAAACAAAGACTTGCCAATCTCACTGGGGTGACAGGATGAGGTAAAGATGCAGCAGTACAAGGCTGGAATAATAATCCAACAGCAAGACGACCGGAATAAAGCAACAGGAGTTGGAAAAAAGAAAATACCAATAATGGGTCAGGCAGTCAGGAGCCCAGGTCTGTCAGTCCTCAGATTCCATTAGGAATGTGCCAGCTCTTCAACGATCTCAATCCAGGTGGTGAAGTGACCTGAGAACTAATCTTTAAACTGCTCTCACTTTAAAAAATTTGTTTTGGAATGTTTATTTGTTTTTGAAGGAGAGAGAGACGACAGAGCATGAGCAGGGGAGGAGCAGAGAGAAAGGGAGACACAGAATCCAAAGTGGGCTCCAGGTTCTGAGCTGTCAGCACAGAACCCGACACGGAGCTCTCACTTAAACTGTGAGGTCAAGACCTGAGCCGACGTCCGACGCTTAACCAACTGAGCCACCCAGGCACTCCTAAACCACCCTCCTTTTTAATAAAAAAGGCAGGACTGAGCATGCACTCTTTCACTTTAACTTTTACCTCCATGTCTCTGGTTTAGAGGTGATTAAGCTTGGGTGTCCTATAGCAGCTCTAGAATTCCCTCAACACAATTTAAGAAGCCAAGGAAGAAAGATAAGGACTTTCCTGCATTCAGCGGCAACATTTCCAACTAGTAAGGTCTTCCCCCCTCCCCTGCTTTTTTTATAACTAGCATTTCATCTAAATGCCCATCTATGAAATGAAACCTAAATGAAAACAGAACTGTAATCTCTCTGCTTAGAATTTTTGCTTCAGACAGGATGGTAGGAACATCCCCCTCCACCCAAGTGTCTTCCTTTTTGGCAGCTCAAGAAAAGAGCTATTTACAATCTGGGTCTTCCTCTCCCCATCACAGCTGTCCTCTTAGGTTTTTCTAAAACATTAAGGACCAAAGGGCTGCTCACCAACAATCAAAGGCAAAATAAAACACGCCAAGAAAACCAGAGGCGAAAAACAGTCCAGGAGATTCTTAAAGTCTAACCTATATAGATCAGACAGAAATGCAATGGCTGCCTTTGACATGCAGAACAGGATCTGTGATGGGTCTTAGAGGAGTGCCAGCAATCCTGCATGAAGCAACTGCACAACCCAGGGAAAAGCTGAGGGCTCCGTAGTTAGCCAACCCACGTTATTCAAAGCTTGCCTCTGCCACTCATCAGTTGCCTGACAAGGGACTTAATCCTTCAGATCTTTCTCTGCGTCTGGAAATTCTACTGTGATAGGCTCCATGGGGTTTAAATGGCTCATGGAAACTAGAACTAAACTGGTTTGAACCAGTTTAATTGCATTAGGGTTGAGAAGCCTAAGACGTGTCACAGCAACCCAACCACAGGGACACGGTGCCAGAGGACAGCAGGCCTTGCCTTCTGGGACTCAGAAACTCCCACATTTGGAGATGGCAGCTCAAGACACTGGAGGGGCACCTGGCTGGCTCAGTCTGAAGGGCATGTGACTCTTGATTTCAGGGTTGAGAGTGTGAGCCCCACGTTGCTGTAGAGATTAATTAAATATTTTTGAAAAATAAAGATTTTGGGCAAAGAAGAATATGACTGATGAGAACCTATGGCTTTTGAATCCCACCTCAAATGCCTCTCTCCATTCATTTAACGACTGACTGTACATTGAGCCCTGGCAGGTGGCATGTTGGATCTGGAGCTAGTGAAGAAGAACAGGCCAGCCATACAGACACAGCCCACTCTCTACGGCGAGACCAGTGCCTACTGAGGGTCTGCTCGCAGGGCTAGCTGGGCATGTATTCAACAGACAAGCTAAGTGTGCCCCCTACATGCCAGGCACTGTTCCAGGGCCTGGAAATGCAAATGGGAAAAGACAAAGTCTCTGCTTTCATGGACCCCGAATGCTAGAGGGAGGAAAATAAACAGAAATATGGTGACAAGTAATGTTCAGTGCCATTAAGAAACAAAGGATGCAGATCAGGCAAAGTAAGACTAGGGAAATACTCTCTAAGCAGTCGATCTTGGAGAGAAGATCCGAATTAAGTGAAGGAAGGAAGGGCCTGAGTGTCTGACGGGGACAGGCAGAGAGAGCATCAAATGCAAATGGCCTGAGAAGGGGCATGCTTGACATGTGGCTGGAGAGCAAGAAGGAGCAGGGGCTCTGCATGCAGGGAGCAGGTTTATAGAGGCCTCAGGTGTGCTTGCTCAGTTAGGCATCCACTAAGCATCTACTATATACGTTAGGCTCTGGCCAAAGACACAAAGTCCACACTGAAGGAGAGGGGAGCAGTTACAAAGCAAAAGGAAGGGACACAGACTCTAAAGTCCAAACCATTATGATCGGACACTAAGTCTCTAACAGGGAGTCAGCATTCCTTCCATCTGAATTAAAAGGTCCATCAATGACACCCATATTTAAATCTACGTACCACTCTTCAGACCTAGCAAAACTCAGACAAAAACCTCAGGTAAGATTGCTGAAGTCTCTGTGAAATCAAATAGGAACAGAAAATACAGAGACACCTATTCTATCCAGCACAGTAAGCCGCCCAGTTCCAATGCGCCCTCATCCGTTTTAACACCTTTCATGGCTCTACTGGCTCATATTAATCTCACCCACCTCAGATTTTCCAGATCATCTATGGCACTTTCACCATAGCATTCATCATACTTGACCTGGAACCACAGTGAATTTTTTACGTTGCTCATCCACACCAAGCATTTTAAGCTCTTCAGGGAAATCCCTCATGTTTCCAAGAGCACAGCACTATGCGAGGAATTGGCTTAGGGCTACCAGTCTGCAAATTCTAACACTGGATTTTTAACCAACCTGCTACTTAAATATGACTGGATCTCTATGTACTAACAGACAGGCTACACCTGTATCCTTTAAAAATGGCAATCTCTTAAAGGGACCTACAAGAATACTGCATTTGAGATGTCTGTCCATAAAACAAAGAGACATAAGAAACTGTAAGTAGAACCAAAGTGCCCAGTCCACTTTCACCTATGACTATTCTATGGGATCAGATTTCAGGACCGAAGGATATCCTAAATTGGTTCTGTGCTGGTGGGAAGCTTGCTTGATGTGGCTGCCCAGCTACTTACCTGCTTACTTTACACAGACAAGTAATGGCATCTCAGTGGGCCGGCAGAGTGTGCAATCCAGTTCAATTAAAAAATGTTTATGCATTACCTTCCATATGCCAGGATGCTACACAGTCTCCACCTTTGAGTGGGGAAGTCAGGCAACTAAACAAATGACAATACGGAACAGTGTGTGACATTCTGAGAAGGAAATATGCAAAGGGCAGCTTATTGGAAATGGAAATAGGGTGGTTTTGCAGAAGAGGAGTTACTTGAGCAGAGCCTTAAAGCTTAGAAGGAATCAGTCAGTCAGAAGAAACAAAGAGGCAACACCCAAATTCAAGGTCTTGCAAGTAGCCCCAGCAAACTGACAAATGCATGTAACTGTGAGTGGCTGGAGCTCCAAGTGAAAATGGTGGCTACAAGGATGGAGAAGTAGGCGGAGCCAGTCTATGAAGGGTCTTGGAAACTACCGAAACCCTGAGTGGGGGATAATCAGATGTAGGTTTTAGAGAAATGCTTCTGGTGACAGCTGGGAGATGGGAACCTAGATGGCTAATTTGCTATTCACCATGCTGTTGTGATGGCCTGACAGATTTCAGAATCTAGGGAAAAAATCATTTTGCCAGGCAGTTGTATAGATGATGGAGTGGAAGGTGTGTGACTAGATCCACGGAGCCCAGCTGGAAGTTAGCCATTCAAGCATGCAGGGAGGACCCAAATGAAGGCAGTCATAAGGGCAGAGAGAACAGAAAGGATCTGGTGACTAAATCAGGGTAGGGGCATAGGGTGAGAGAGAAGCGAAAAATTCAGTACACAATGAGAGTAAATTCAGGAGGAAAACCAGGGCCGCTCTCTTTTGTGACTGGGGTGCTGTAAGGTAGGGGAGAAAAGGAGGGAGTAGAGAGAGAAAGTTTTGTTTTGGATTAGTGAAGGCTGAAATGAATTTGGACTCCCACATGTAGATAGGTGGGTAGGAGGGTCCGGAATACTGCGGTTACACGGCCAGTTTAAAATGATAATTTTCAAGTGTTTACATGTGTGCATGTTCCCCATATTTGACCCTTACAACCATACTATGGAGAAAAGTACATCTTATTGTTTCCATCTTCTAGGTAAGAAATTTGAATTTCAGATGATTTGGTGATCATCATACAGTTAATTAATCTGGCACTGAAACAAAATCCCACGTCTGACTGCTCGTGCATGGTTTTTCTAATTTCTCTAGGATCTTGAACTTGACTATAGACAGAAAACAACCTTGGGCTCTATGGGTCTCCTCCTGCATTAATTCTCAGAAGGTCAAAGACTCTTAGAGCACCAAGTCAGGAAAGGGCTTTCTCTATCACTGACTACAAAGAGAGAACAACGGCAATGAACATGAGGGGTAAGAGAGGTTCTGAGCAATCTTCCAACCAATTTCATTAAATTATCAAGGTGTAAACAGGAGTTTGTCTCATCAGCCTTTTTCTGCCAAAGGCCTTCACTGTTGTTCTGTTAGTTATCGTTGCAAAGGCATATTTATCGTTGAACTTCAGCAAGGGCTGGCAGTTTTCCAACACAATGAAACACTGTCCAAAGTCAGTCTAATTTTAAAAAGACTTCATCTTAAATAAATTTGACACATCCTTACTAAAATGCTTTCTACATACTTAACTGTTGGAGGTTTAAAAGAAGATATAACAAGGAGCCCATGAAACCATCCCTGTTGTCAGGGAAGCTTGTGATCTTCAGAAAAAGACAAAACTTACCAACATAAAACAATTAGATACAAAACCATCCAAAACAGTGCAAACCCCCCTAAAATCAAGTTTACTGGGGAAAACTGAACATGTATTTTATTTCTGCTCACTCCTGATCCCCATCAAAATGCAAGTGAGGGGCACCTGGGTGGCTCAATTGGTTAAGTGCCCAGCTTTGGCTCAGGTCATGATCTCACAGTTCGTGAGTTCGAGCCCCGCATCGGGCTCTGTGCTGACAGCTAGCTCAGAGCCTGGAGCCTGCTTCAGATTCTGTATCTCCCTCTCTCTCTGACCCTCCCCTGCTTGCACTGTCTCTGTCTCTCAAAAGTAAATTTAAAAAAACCATAAAATATTTTAAAAACAAAACAAAACGCAAGTGAAAACAAACAAGGAACAGGAAAAAGAGAACAGTAAACATAAATGTCAACTTTTTTTGGAAGATGAAAAGTAGGTAAGTTAGAACTGAGAGAGTGAATGCCTTTTCTGCCTTTCACACATATACACCCTGGGAAGGCTCAGGAATTAGAGGTACCAGGCAGCACACAAGGCCAGGGATATGCAGGGGTTGCAAACAAGAACCTGAGTCAAATGCTGTTTATAAGGAGGCATCAGACCACAAATCTCAAGTCACACCCAAGGCAGCCAGTAGACGATTACACCTGTACCCAGGGGAAGGTAGATCTATTCCGTGAAGAAGCTGGATGGGCTCCAGACTGGGGGACCCCAGGAGCAGCTAAAGGCAGAGAGAGGCACTGTGCTGAAAACTGAATCCCCCCTATGGCTTCTCGGCCTTCTGGCTAAGATCAAGTGTGAAAACCGAATCCCTAAAAGGAAGTCTACATCCTGAAGGACATGATGTCAGCTCTGATCCCAGAATGCTGGCAGCCCCACCCCTACCCCACAAACAGAAGGTTGGAAAATTCTTTCCTGCAGAAACCAAATAACTCCACAGAAAATTTCAACAGATGCAGACTTTTGGGGATTCTCCATCAAAGCAGGTAGGTTCCTGCACAATCATCATATGATATAAAACCCATCCTTGCCAAGTTCTTCCCACCTTTACACAGACCATCCAAATTGCTTCTTAGTGTCTCACTCTTAATTGAAAATGACAACCAAAGACGAGGATACATTTAAAGGAAGGTATTCAACATGAAATGACAGAGCACAAAACAAACGGAATAAAGGGACTTAAAGGAACAGAAACTGAAAACCAAATAAAATCTCAACCCCAAACTAACAACAATAACAAACAGGATTAGAAAAAAACCCTACAACAATTAGTGCAAAGTTTTTGGAAACTGAAAAATGATAGTAAAAATAAAAACATAATTAAAGAACTAGAAGACAAATTTGAGTAAATCTCATAGAAAGTAAAAGGAAAGAGATGGGAAATATAAGAGAAAGGATAAGAAAATTAGAGGACCAAGAGTTCCAGAGAAAAGGGAGAAAGCAGAGAGAAGAATATTATCAAAGAAACTATTGAAGAGATTTTCCTAGAACTGAAAGATTTGAACCCCCAGTTGAAAGAGTCCATCCTATGTTCAGAACAATGAATAATTTTTTAAAGAGACCCATCCCCAAGGCACACTGTGAAATTTCAGAATACATTTCAGAAGTCATGAGATAAAGGGAACACAGTTTCCAGAGACCAAAAAAAAAAAAAAAAAAAACAATTTGCATAGGAAGGATTGAGTGGCATCAGAATTTTCAATAGCATCTCTGGAAGCCCTAAGACAAAAGAGTGACGCTTTCAAAATTCTGAGGCAAAATGATTTCCCACCTAGGATTCTGTAACCGACAAATTATCAGTCAAGTATGAAAAGAGAATAAAGATATTTTTAGACATGCAAGGTCTCAAATTTTACCTCCCCCACACCCTTTTATCAGGAAGCAACTGGAGGATATGCTCTACCAAATAAATGAGCAAAGCAAGAAGAGGGAGATAGGCAACCAGGAAACGGCCAAGCCAAAAGAAAGGCAAAGGGAATCAGCCATGCAGCACGCCTTGCGGGTGGCTGCAGGACACACGGCTCTAGGGGCGTGTCTGTGGGAGGAAATGAAACTGACAAGACCAACTGACGTGTCTGCCTGGGGTGTGGAAAATAACATTTAAGGATTTAAAAAGCATGGTTGTAATTTGGGAATTAAGAGTCAGCTGGGCATAGGAAACTCCAAAAACCAACGAGAAAGGCAGTTAATGGATGTACAAGAAAAAAAGAAAAGATTAGAGTATATTAATTAGGTTAGCAGGTGAGTAATACTAACACACAAAATACAAACATAAACATTAGATACTGATGTAACTAAAAATTGGGATCTGAAGGATGAAGGAAGAGGTAGTGAATGGACAGAGTGTAAGAAAGCTAAAAACTCTTCATAACAGACTGATAGAGGATGGCTAAAACTTAAAAATCAAGAAGCAGCCACATAAAGCATAATAATCTGAAATATGGATGAAATACCTAGAGAGCTTAAAGCTGGAAATGGTTGCTTTCCAGAAAAGAATGCAGGTTCCTTCTGGGAAGAATGTCAGAAATGACTGTGATACTACATGACAGGCTGGATGAGTCCCTGTCAACTATGAAATGTATAATTCTGGTAACCTTGGCTTTTTGTGGCCATGTGTTTGTGTTCCAAGCATGAGGAGAGGCAGTGACTTTGAAGGGTTTATTCCCTCATGAAAGGGAAACACGAGCAGAAAGGCAACAGTCCATTTTAACTTCACAGGTGACACAACTCACACAAGGAGCTCGGAAGGATGGCCTCCTTGTTTGCAAAGCCAGCAAAGAGGGCTCCCCTGCCTTCTGCCAGGGACAACGGTTTCGGACTAGACAATATTGGTTAAATCCAATGTTGCTCTCTACAGCATTCTGTTCTGGGCCCTTCTGTTTCTGGTCGGAAACTGGCATGGACACACCCAATACCACACACACACACACACGTTAAGTCCGCAAGCTGCTTGAGAAGGGGGAGACTGTGAAACCCAGTACACTCACTGAATGACTATAAACGTCCATAGTCATTGCTACCTGCGGCAAGCCTGGCACAGCCTCCCCTCCAAGGACCACAGGAGGGAGCAGAACCTGAATGGCAGGATGCGGGCGCACAAACTGTTGTTTCACTATGGACATGGACGTGACAACCTAGGAGGTACGCTGCCACCACAGGAGAACTCTGCCATTACAATGTATTCGTGAGGGTTGATGTAGAAATCAAATTTTTACAAGCCATATTTCCCCCATGGTTTCCACTACTACTTTGGGGGCCCTTGTCTTTTATTCGATTCAATTTACCTTGGCACAGCTTCTTAAAGCTGCTTCTGTTACAGGGCTGTCAAAAAAAAAAAAAAAAAGGCACAGAACTGCGGAACTGCATGAAAATGGCCCCCCGAGTTCAAGATTCTGATTCGAACTTAGCGAATCATTCAATGCATGCACTCACTGAGCAGAACAGTTGTCATGCCACATGCTCCATGACAGTGGGGACTGTGCCTGTCTCATGCCATCTTCTCAAAGCAGCAATTACACAGTACTAGGCACCCAGATCGAAGAAAGGAAGAGGCCACTGTTCCACTTCAGTACCTTACAATAAATAAGACCAACTCTCTGCTCTGAAGAACTTCAGAAACACAGAAATAAGAAATTATAATGCATCGTCATACGTACTATAAAAGAACTGTGCAAAAGCTAAGGGAACATGGAGGAGGGTGTGGATGAATGGCATTCCATTAGCAAGAAAAGGATGAAAGAGCTTTGTAAACAGCAGGGAGAATGTGTGATCACACTGTAGCCAAGGTGATCTCGTAAAAGCAGACACTTCCCAGTTTTCCACATTCTTCATCCAGGTCTTCTTTCCTAGAAGACCAGGCTCCTTCCTGCCTCTTCCCCAACCCCCCATTTCCAGTTTACCTCTTCAATTCCTATCCAGCTTGAGCAAAGCTCTCCTCCTCCGGGAACGCCTGCCTTCCTTTCCTTCCCAGGCCAAGCAACTGGCTCCTCATGAGCTACTTAGAGAGCTGCTTTTACTTTGCCTTCATTACAAAGATTTCAGTTTAGACTTCTGTATTTGTCACTATTTGAGTCTTTCTCACTAGAATACAACCAACCACATTTACCTCTGTATGCTCACTGCCAAGAAAGCATCACACCTGGCACACATGGAAGCTCAAAGAATAAGAGAAATGTACACCTCAAGGCATGAGGCGGCCTAGCTACTCAAAGAAAGGTATGGTAATTTTTAGATTAGAGAACTCAAATATCCTTTGTCAAGTTAGTTTTTGGGTAAAAAACACTGCACAAATTTTACTAAATATACGTACACACTCATTCCACCCAAAGATGACATGCTACTTAGAAAGAAAAAGCACTGTTTCTTCACTTGGTGTGTGTGTGTGTGTATGTGTGTGAGAGAGAGAGAGAGAGAGAGAAGAAGTGCTTTATAAGAATGATGTGCTCCCTGGCTCGTCAAAGTCCAGGCTTAACTGGGCTGGAGGAAGGCAAGATAGCTTGCTTACTCAGTCACATTTGCAGACAAAGATGCCTTTGCCTTAGGGCAACCATAAATCCAGACTTTGAGACCCCTTTCTTGGAATTTTGACTCTAAAAGGCCTGGAAAGGGACGCCTGGGTGGCTCAGTTAAGTGTCCGACTTCAACTCAGGTCATGATCTCGTGGTTTGTGGGTTGGAGCCCCCCATTGGGCTCTGTGCTGACAGCTCAGGGCCTGGAGCCTGCTTCAGATTCTGTGTCTCCCCTTCTCTCTCATGCTTATGCTCTCTCTCTCTCTCTCTCTGTTTTGCAATAATAAATAAATATTAAAAATAAATAAATAAAAGGTCTGGAAATAACAGCTAACATGAAATGTTTCCCGGGGCACCGGTGTGGCTCAGCTGGTTGAGCATCTGACTCTTGATTCTGGCTCAAGTCATGATCAGAGGGTCATGGGATCGAGCCTGGTGTTGGGCTCTGGGTCTGCACTGAGCATGGAGTCTGCTTGGGAATCCCTCTGTCTCTGCCCCTCCCCTGCTTACCTGCACTCTCTCTCATTCTCAAAATAAATAAACATTAAAAAAGATAAATGTTCACCATGAGCTAAGTATACTTTAATTAAGTGGATTAAATAACCCACCATTCATTTCTCACCAGAACCCTAAAAGGGAACCCAGGAAACTGACAAGTGCAGAGGTGAATAATTTGCCCAGGGGTGGAGAGCTGGAATGAGCGACACTGGGTTTAAGTCCCAAAGCTCCACCACTGTGCCATATACAACTTCTTGAAACACTCTCCTCACTGTTTTTCTCATTCCTGAATAAGATGACTCCCCCATAGCTCATCTTCTCTCATCTCCGCCCTGTTTCACATTCCCCACTCCTTGTTCATTCTGTCTTGCTCTTTTTCTTTCTCGCCAGGATCACAGGAAACCAATAGAGGGGACTGAGAGAGAGAGGTGCTGTGTTCTAGGTGGGAAATGGGTGCCAGAGGCACAGGAGTATAGGTAGTTAGCTGAAAGAGTCCCATTAACATTTCCAGAAATCCAATTAGTGACAAACTTCATTACTTAAGGTAACTATTGAAAGTACTGACATTATAATGAAAGATACAAATTGACTAAATTCATTTAAAGTATTCGAGATGATTATTTTGTTTTAAGGAAATTAAAATGACAAAAAAAGTGCAATACAGAAATAATACATGCAAAAGGGATGAATACCTCAAATGAAACTTATTATTAGATACCAGTTGCTACATACCCCACATATATTTCCTAAATGTCCCAAGCACCACAGACAAAAATAGTATCATGAATGTGGCTAATGATCGTGGCTGAATGTCAAGGATCTCAATTTGTTCACGCACGCAACTGACCATATGCATAAATCCTGGACTTGAGGTGTATTAGCTACCGAATCTCCAGTAAATCACGTAACCTCTATGTAAAGTGGAGATATCACTTGCCCTGTCCCTGGCCTTGAGAGGGTTATTTTATAGAATAAATGGGATAATGTATGTGAAAACTGTAAACTGGAATCTAAAATATAACGGCTTGGTATCAATATCTAAAGAGAGGCCAGGCATTCCAAAGAATGAAAAGTCAGTATAGACGTGTTGACATGAAAAAACATGCAAGATATACGAAGTGGAAAATGCACCTGTATAACAGGATGTGGACTATGATCTCATTTCGGTTAGAATGGTGTATTTTTCTAAGCCTATACTCATATATGGAAGGCTGTATACCGAACTGTTAAGAACTGACGAGTTCTGGGGGTAAGGCACACATTACTTTTGTAATAAAACACAAACACACACACACAAACTGACAAAGACACTCTTCTTGACCAAACTTTAGTCAGGCTCCTGAGCACTCTTTTTTCTTTTTTTTTTTAAATACTTGTTCTATTTTATTTTCATTTTTAATTTTACAGAGAGAGAGAGAGCACATGTGCACAAGTGGGCTAGAGGGGCAGAGGAATCTTAACCAGGCTCCACACTCAGCCCAATGCAGGGCTCAATCCCATGACCCTGGGATCATGATCTGAGCCAAAATCAAGAATTAGACTCAACTCTCAAACTACTGAGCTGCCCGGGCGCCCCATGAGCACTCTTTGAATTAGGCCTGGACTTTGGTCCCCATTCTGTCTTTGGCCCTAGTACAACCAAGTTTTAACAAGAATCCTGTTAAGTAGGTTTAGCAAGAACCTCCCCTCCCCCATATCTGACAGAGTCCCTCATTCCTGGCCTTTGGTGTGGAAGTCCTTGGCCTGCCTTCAATGAAAATCCTGTTTGGTCAGTTTAGCAAGAATCCCCCTACTCTGATGTCTCCTCTTAGTAATTTCCCATCCCCACCCCCTCACCATGCTCCTTGTTATAAATCCCCACTTGCCCCTGTATTTGGCTCTCTCCCCCTTGCAGTGGTCTTAAAGTCTTCCTTACTGCTTCAACAACAGAACAATTTTTAACAGCACACACATCTACTTTTTTTTTTTTAAGTGAAGCCAGATCTAACCCAGGAACACAGGTTTCCATTTATGAGATTCTTTTTTTTTTAAATGTTTATTTTTGAGAGAGAGAGAACACACGCATGAGTGCAAGCAAGGGAGGGGCTCGGTGAGGGGGACACAGGATTCAAAGCAGGCTCTGCATCAGTAGCAACAAGCCCCATGTGGGGCTTGAACTCATGAACTGCGAGACGATGACCTGAGCCAAAGTCAGACATTCAACCAACTGAGCCACCCAGGTGCCCCCGTTTTGAGAGTTCTTAAGGAGTAGGGAGAAAATTTATTTCTGGATTTGGGCTCCTTTTTAAAAAAAACCTCTTGAGGTCTTTGATTTTTCCAACCTCTGGAGGATGAAAATGAATATTCCTATTTGCTTCTGAATGGAGCTCTTCAATTACAGAAGCTAAGAACAAGCTTGCTCAAACAAGGGCAGTACCAGTCCCCAGGGAAGGGGCCGGGCGGGTCAGTGATTTCAAAGGCTAGTGGGTTTTAGAAGATGCTGTAGGAACTGTGCACAGTGGTTATGTACCTTTAGTTTAAGTGACGGTGAGGCTAGGGGAGGTGAAGGAGTCAACAGGGATTTACCAAATCCCAGCTATTCTATATCCTGAAACAGTGTACAAGTTTGTCTCTTCCTCCCCATTTCCAAAGTCACTGCCTTACTCCTGAAATAACCTCCAAGATGATCTCGATTGCCTTAAGTCTCCTCCTTCACCGACGAAAGACAAAAAACACTCTCTACAGTGCTGTCACTACCAACTTCCTAAAATACGTATATGAGCAGGCATTCCTTCCAAAGAGCTCTGGATAACTCTCTCCTGCCTGCCAGGCACTGAGGATCTTCCAAGCTATCCCAGGCACCTTTCTGGCTCTACCACCCTCCACACTCTTGTACACACCCTGGGCACCAGATATGTGCCTCCTGTCTTTGTTCTTAGTATTCTCTCTACTTCATCCTATTTTAATCTCTGTGAAAGCTCAAACATCCTTCAGCGCCCCAGTGAAATGCCACCCCACTTTTCTGGCTGTATTAACTTTACCCACATCTTTTCTTTGTAGTCCTCTACTTAAAGCATTACAATACTCTGTTTTTTTATTTGCTTACAACAAACCTGCTTCCTTCATTGAAAAATAAACTCAAGGGCAGGAGGCCCTGGTTTATTCCTCTCTCATTTTCCAGTTCCTAAAACCATCTTTCCCCAAACCTTTACTTTAGAGATGGGGAAACTAAGCCACACCAAGGAGAACAGATAGCTAGTGAGCAGCTGAACCAGACTGGAACCGAAGCCTTGTGTCTTCCTGTTAAATGTTCTTTTTACTACAACCCCCGCCAGGACGAATCTTCCCTCCTTCCTTCCTCATATGACACTTGTCCTCAGCTCTCTCCTTTCATCACCTCCCCTGCCCTTCTCCCTTTACTTCTTCTCTTCATGAAGTGACGTATCAAGAGGTTTAAACATTCGGTCCAGCAAACAGATAAACGGCCTCATTGTTAAGGCTCAGAGTCATTTTGCTAATGGGTCAATCTCAGCATGAGGAATGGTCTGGAACTGTGAGGTCAGGTGAAAGAAAAGGAGGTGGGGTTTAGTCCACGAGGTCTGCACAGGAAGCTAAAGCATCCTGAGGGGCCTGACACGCAGCTAGTAACCTTCCCTCTGAGGCTAACCTAGTCCCACCGGGCATCTAGTCCACGGCAAAGACTTCTTCAAGTGCCACCACTCACCCTGAATCCAGAGAGTCAGGATACAAGTAACCACCCCCTTTGAAGAATCATTTTACTACTAACCTCCTCTCTCCTTTCGTTCTGTGGAGCCAAGGTTACTTCCCCAAGTAGAGGATTTCCTTTCTAAAAATCACATTCTGTTCTTAAAGAAAACAGGGCAATTATTTCTGAAAACACATACTTACAGGTTATACAGATTTAATTTTGCTGTATTAAGCTTTTCTGTTCAAACTAATTTTTAAAGTCATTTCTCCATAATTTAGTAAGCACTGTAACCACTTAGTTGCAACTGCTGTTAGTGAAAACAGCTGAACAAGGCACATTGCTTTGGAAAAATTTTTAAAAACCAATAACACAACAAAAACTTCTGGCTTTAACTAAGTGCAGGTTTCCTCACTTTTTGAGTCTCTATTTGTGATATGTTTTAAATCTCGTTTAATTCCAGAGCCTGCCTCAAGAGCTCTGCCACAATCTGTATTTAATCAGCCTCTCAAATCTGCACAATTCACCAAATACCTTTCCTAGCATTTCCAAAAAACACCTACTACTCTGTCCTTGGGGTCTGTCCAAAAATAAGCATTCACTCTGGATGACTGAGAACCCTGGCAGAACACCTGACTGAAAAAGCAAGCCCACGCTGTGTGTAATATCTACCAAATGAGAAATAAGAGACTTGACCTTGAAAGTTATCAAAGAAATAGTTTCCCAAACTAGAGGGCTTTCCCACAAACAGCTTTTTCCTACTCGGATTTTAATTGTGCAAGAGGTAGCCATTCACAACAAAAACTCCATATGGAAAGAAATACACCTTCATATATCACTGACTAAGAGGAAAGCCCTATCATCTCCCAAAGGCCTAGAGTATGAAGACACCCATATGGTAACACACCTTTAATGAACCAAATAGACGTTGTCTTTTAGAAATATAATAGCTGCAACCGAGTCTACTAGGTACTAGCTACCATATTAGACACCTTATATTAGCTCTATTTTTCATACTAAGCAGTAAGAAAGAACTTGCATTTCACAAATTTTAACATGCTCACAAAGTTCATTAGTGCATAAAACTAGAGAGGCGAAGCCACTTGTTCAAGGACACACAGCTAGCATGCACAACTGTTCTCCCTGATCCACCAATTCTGTCAATAATGAAAGCCTTCGTTTTATTAATGAAAGTCTATGGACTCTAAAAATGTTCTACTGATATTTCTGTCTTAGAGCCTAATATTAATGCCTTTGTGCACACACACATATATATAGCAATCACTGGCAAAACTTTAGACACTGAGTCAAAGTCAAGGCTTATTATGGCTCTTAACTGTCATATGAACTAAAAATCCCACACTCTCAGCTGTTTCTTTGAAAAGATCAAAAAAATTGATAAATGTCTAGCCAGGCTAACCAAGAAGAAAAGAGAAGACACAAATTACTAATATCAAAAATGAAAGAAGAGACAGGCACCTGCCTGGGTGGCTCAGTTGGTTAAGCGTCTGACTCTTGATTTTGGCTCAGGTCATGATTTCAAGGTTTGTGAGATCCAGTCCCATGTCAGGCTCCATCAGCAAGGAGCCTGCATGGGATTCCCTCTCTCTTCCTCTCTCTCTCTCTCTCTCTCTCTCTGCCCTTCCCCCAATCATGCTCTCCCTCTCAAAATGAATAAACATTAAAAAAAAAATGAAAGAGGAGTCATCACTACTGATCCATGGACTTTAGTAGGATAATAAAGGAATACTATGAACAACTCAATACCTGTGAATTTGATAACTTACATGAAAAGGACCAATTCTTACCAAAATTCACACAAGAAGAAATAGATCATCTGAATGGACTTAAAGAAACTGACACAAAAATTAATAACCTTACAAAACACAAGGCACCAGGCCCAGATGGTTTCACTGGTGAATTCTACCAAACATTTAAAGAAGAAATGACAATTCTCTGTGATCTCCTCCAGAAAAGAGAAGCAAAGGGAATACCTCCTAACTCATTCTGGGAGGCCAGCACTACCCTAATACCAAAACCAGGCCAAAGATATTATAAGAAAGGAAAATTACAAACCAGTATTTCTCATGACCCAGATGCAAAAATCTTTGAAAAAAATCTTTGAAAAAAGACTATTAAATAAAATATAAGAATACACAAAAAGGATTATACTCCATGACAAAGTAGAATTTATTCCAAGTATACAAGTCTGTTTCAATGTTTGAAAATCAATTAATATAAATCTATCATGTCAACAGGCTAAAGAAGAAAAATCATATCCCACCAATATATTCAGAAAAAGCATTTCACAAAACTCCTACACCCATTCATTGTAAAAATTCTCCAAAAACTAGGAATGAAGAGGAGCTTCCTCAATTTGATAAAGAATATCTATAAATATACCTGTAGCTAACATCATACTTAATGACAAGAAACTAGATGCTTTCCCCTAAGATCAAGAAAAAGACTAGGATGCCCCCGGATCATCCCTCCTATTCAACGTGGTACTGGAAGTCTTAGCTAATGCCATAAGAAAAGGAAATGAAAAGTATTCAGATTGGGGCATCTGACTGGCTCAGTTGGAGGAGCATGCAAGTCCTTACCTCTGGGTCATGAGTTTGAGGCCCAAACTGGGGATAGAGATTACTTAAAAAAGAAAAAAAAAGTATTCAGCTAAGGAAGGAAGAAATGAAATAGATAATATGGAAAGTCCTGAATAATAAAAAGTCCTCCTAAAACTCAATAATTATAGCAAGGTTGCAGGACACAAAGTTAGTATACAAAAGTCAATTACTTTCCTATATACCAATAAGGAACATTTGAAGTTTGAAATTAAAAACAATATCATTTACATTAATTAGCACCCCAAAATGAAATACTTTAGTATGAATCTAGCAAAACAGGAACAAGATCTATGAGGAAAACGACAAAACCCTGATAAAATAAATCAAAGATCTAAATAGAGAGGCATTCCATGTTCATGAGTAGGAAGATTCAATATTATTTAAGATATGAATTCTTACCAAGTTGACCTATAGATTCAACACAATTCCAATCAAAATCTCACTGTTATTTTGTAGATATCAACAAACTGATTCTAAAGTTCATGTGAAAAGGCAAAAGACAGAATAGCCAACACAACACTGAAGGAGAAGAACAAAGTTGGAGGACGGAAACTCTCCAACTTCTAGACTTACTAAAACTGCAATTATCAAGCCGGTGTTGTATTTGGCCAAAAAAAAAAAAAAAAAAAAAAGGGACATAAGATCAATAGAACAAATAGCCCAAAAATAATCTCACACAAATATATTATCTTTGACGAAGGAACAGGTAATTCAATGGAGAAAGCATAGCCTTTAAAAACAAATGGTACTGCAGTAACTGGACATCCACATGTGAAAAATGAATCTAGACACAGACCTTCCAGCTCTTATAAAAATTAACTTACAGTGGATCATAGATCTAAATGTAAAATGCAAAACTATGAAACTCCTAGAAGATAACAGGAGAAAATCTAGATGACCCTGGGCTCAGCAATGACTCTATAGATCCAACACCAAAAGCATGATCCATGAAGGAAAATATTGATAAGGTGGACTGCACTGAAATAAAACATTTCTGTTCCGTGAAAAGCACTTTTAAGAGAATGAAAAGACAAGTCACAGACTGGGAGAAAAATCTTTGCAAAACACGTATCTGATAAAGGACATGTATCCAAAACATGCAAATAACTCTTAAAACTCAACAATGAAAAATAATGCAATTTAAAAATTGGCAAAACATCTTACCAGAGGAGATATACAGATAGTAAAGAAGCATATGAAAAGACACTCAGCACCATGTGTTGAGTTAGGGAATTAAGGAATTGCAAATTAAACTACAATTAAATACCACTACATATCTATTAGAATGGCTAAATCTGAAACACAACACCAAATGCTGTTGACGATGTGGGGAGCAACAGGATCATTCATTGCTGGTGGGAATGCAAAATGAAACACCTGCTCTGAAACACAGTTTGGCAATGTCTTATGAAACTAAATCCAGGCGCACCGTATGATCCAGTAATTGCACTTGTAGTACTCAACTGAACTGAATTTATATCCACACAAAAACCTGCGTGCGAATGTTTGTAGCAGCTTTATTCATAATTGCCACAACTTGGAAGCCACCAAGATGTCCTTTTGAGTGGGTAAACTGTGCTACGTCCAAACAGAATATCATTCAGCGATAAAAGGAAACGAGCTATCAAGCCAAAAAGACCCAGAGGAAGCTTAAATGCGTCTAAGGTAAAGAAGCCAGTCTGGAAGGACTTCCTATAGTAAGATTCCAACTACAGTTGACCCTTGAACAACATGGGTTTGAATAGAGCAGGTCCACTTACACATGGATTTTTTTTTTTAATAAATACAATACTATAAATGCATTTTCTCCTATGATTTTCTTAAAATTTTCTCTTCTCTAGCTTATGGCATTTGAAGAACACAGTATGCAGTACATATAGCATACCAAATATGTTTTAATCAAGTATTTATGTTGTCAGTAAGGCTTCCTGTCACCTGCAGGCAATTAGCGGTAGTTTTGGGGGAGGCAAAAGTTTCCGGAGATTTTCGACTATTGGTGCCACTAATCCCCGCATTATTCAAAGGTTAACCAGTAGAGGCAAAACAATAAAGACAGTAGAAGATCAGTGGTTGCCTGGGACACAGGGGGTGTGGAGCAGAAATGAAGAGATGAAACACAGGGTATTTTTAGGTCAGTGAAACTACCTTGTATGATATCATAATGGCGGGTATATACATAATGCATTTGTCAAAAGCCACAAAACTGTACAAAACAGAGTGAACCCGAATAGACTTGGGTTAACAACATGTCATCAATGATAACAAGTATACCACGCAGTCAAGATGCTAATACCATGCATAAAAGATGTTAATAATAGGGGAAAACCATGAGGATGAGGGAGAGGAAGGGCTATATAGGAACTCTACTTTCTGAGCAATTTTTCCTATAAATTTAACATTTCTCTAAAAAACTTGAGGTCCCTGGGTGGCTCAGTTGGTTAAGCATCCGACTTAGGCTCAGGTCATGATCTCAAAGTTCGTGAGTTTGAACCCCATCGCAGGCTCTGCGTTGACAGCTCAGAACCTGGGGCCTGACACGAATTCTGTGTTTCCCTCTCTCTCTGCCCTTGTCTCAAAAATAAACAAACATTAAAAAAAAAATAAATAGGGGAACCTGGGAGGCTTAGTCGGTTAAGCGTCCGACTTCAGCTTAGGTTATGATCTCATGCTTGGTGAGTTTGAGCCCCACATCAGGCTCTATGCTGACACCTCGGAGCCTGGAGCCCACTTCAGATTCTGTGTCTCCCTCTCTCTCTGTCCCTTCCCTGCTAGCGCTCTGTCCGTCTCTCTCTCTCTCTCAAAAATAAACATTAAAAATAAATAAATAAAAACTTAAAAATTAAGCCTATTAAAAAAAACCCACACTCCCTAAAAACAAACATTAATGTCAAAAATAACAATAAAATCAGCAGAATGAAAAGAGGCATAAATTAACAAGGGTGGCACAATTTAAATACAAGTCAAGACGTTAACTTTCCACAGTCTTCAGTTCTCAACTGAGGGATAAGTCGAATAGAGATTGGATGCAATCATCCAAATCGAAATATTACAGAGATAAAAGAAACTGTGGAGATCAGCCACCTACTCACTCACTCTTTAGGGGGGGGAGCATGAAACCTAAACATTTAAAGTGTCTTAGCGCCAAGAAGCCAACAGATTACATCTCTTTTAAGCTACTAACCTCAAATCTCGACCATAAAACCCACGAGTATTCAAGCTCTGGCCACTTGTGAGGACTGTTCACAGCAAATCTCCCATTACTCCGTCATGCACTGCTAAGCACCAGTTGTCCTGGTAAAGTGGAGAACACTTTCCCTTCGAACCTAATTCCTCAAGGAAATGAGAGATGGCCAAGGCGTCCTCAAAAGACACCAAAATAGTTTAACTGCAGAATGGTAGGAGAAATTCCACCTGACCCCTAAGAATCCCCAAAGGACTCTCAAAGAAAATGAGACATCATAAACTCCAAAAATTAAAGGCAGCCATAGTGCTACAACCTCTCTGTATACAAACTGCTCAAGTAGGACAGTGTTACTTAGAATCCAGTCGTTTGTAGGCTAATGTTATTATTAACCCCTAATAAATTAGGCATCACTTCTTGTCTTTTTTTTTTTTTAAATAAGGTATCACTTCTAACCACCCCCAACAACTACACTGAGAATACTTCCCTGTCTGATCTCAATTTAATTCCCTGATTCCTACAATACGTGCTCAGTCCCATTCCCCACACACGTCAAGACCACGTCCCTCTCAGGTTTCCTAGCTCAGGTCACAAACTGCTGCTTTGTGACATCTCTGAAATGTCCTTAAAGAATGAGCAGCTGTCAATTTTAAGGACTGACTAAAATGATATCATGAATGTTAGGAGTGCAAAACATCAGAGAACCTGATGTACCCATTAACATATTAAAGAAGAAAAACCATATGTTCCCTTCATTAGATATAAAATATGTGTGAACTCAAAACTCATTGGTGATTTTTTTTAAACTCCTTTAGGGGTGAGCCTCTCCCCAGCTCATGCTTGTACAAGCTCTCTCTCAAAATAAATAAGTAAATAACTAAATAAATATTAAAAAAGAACTTCCTTAACTAATGTCAAAGATACATTAAATGAAAAAACCCAGCTTGCAGATTATGAATCAAAACAAAAATGAATTACATTTGTAAAACATAGGAAAAAATCTAAAAATATATATACAGGTGTGTATATATATATATATATACACACACACATATATATCACATAGAACATATAGAACTGGAGAAACTGAAGGGAGGAACACACTATAGATTCTGTATTGATTTATCACATCATGAAGATGTATTATTTTAATAATTTTAAAATTATATTTTTGTTAGAAAAGTTAGGATCAATAGCGCTCCCAATCTTGGCTCCATTTTGTATCAAATGTACAGAGAAGACTGTCTACTAAGCATCATCCAAAAAAAATATTTCTCAGTTATACAGACTGATAGAAATTAAATCATCTCTCATTTCCATTCTTCCTCCAAATTCTTATTCTCACTGTGTGTATCACATGTAGACTCCCACTGGTGCCTTAAGGATAAAGGTCGCACCAAGCATTGCCCTCAATGCTCTGCACATTGATTAAATACATTTCTCAAGAGAAACAGTGTGAAACAGCACATTCCAGGCTTCTCGGATACATCTTCAGGTCAGTGAACTGTATCGGTCAACTCAGGGTGCTCGGCAAGATAAGGAATGTATAATTAATCTTTTCATTATCTTCCAAATTTATGGGCGGTTGTTTTCCAGAGCTCCCTTTGTGCAATCTCAACTTCAGAGACACAAAGTGCTCAGCAGATGGTGCAAAATACACTCTGTTCTTAATCCACATAGCTGCTTATCTTAGGACTATTCTTGGCTCAAAAGATAAGAGAATAGTCCCTTCGAAGTCAAATCTGAAAATGAGAGCATTAGTGGCCATCTAACCAGGATCAAGCTGACTAAAACTCATTATGCTTACACCCCAGCACTTCCTCCAAAGGCTGCTCAGGAGGCCTCCACCACAGCACACAAGAGCTGGGAGCAGCTTGCTGTGGTTGGTTTTTGTATCTTCATATACTTTGCAGATATTTCTTCTAAGCAGAATGAGGAAACCATTAACAAATACTATATAATGCAAAGCATTAACTGACCTTAGAATTTTCTCAAATACTTTTTTTTAAAGTTTATTTACTTTGAGAGAGAGCGTGAGTGTGCACGAGTGGGGAAGGGGCAGAGGGAGAGAAGGAGAATGAGAATCTCAAGACTGATGTGGGGCTCTGTCTCCATCTCACGTATTGTGACATCACAACCTGAGCCAAAATCAAGAGTCAGCTGCTTAACCGACTGAGCCACCCAGGCGTCCTGCAAATACTTTTTATTTAGGATTGCTTGAAAGCATATAGCAGAAGGCAACTAAATACTCCACCACAGTGCCTATCATAATATTGCCAAGACAAACTGGACTAATTTATGATAAAAACACTTATAAAATGCATACTGCAACCTAAATCAACAAGATCTGCAAGCGAATTCCACAAGTCTGAGGAAATATACAGGATCAGATCAGGTGAGTTTGTTGAGATGATTTGTGAACTCACTTCTGAGAAACTGTTAAAGAGACTTCCTTCCATCTCCTGTCCGCAGGAGGCGTGCCTTCTGATCTGTCCCATCCCCAGTGGTAAAGAGCCTGCTCTTCCGGGAAGGGCTCTGCCACAGCCCTGCTGGTGATTAGTCTGTAAACCTGTCCACCTCAGATGTTAAAGTGAGTGAGCTCATTTGGCTGCAGATCAAGGCTACAATTACCACCTTTACTGCTAATAAAAGTGGTATTTCTATCTCCAACCATCTGACTGTATATTTCACTCTTTCCAATTATTGGAAAAACTAATAAAGGCAGGTATTCTTTAACCGGCTCCCCTACACCTCAGAAAAGCCACCTCACCTCCAAAGCACCTAAAAAACAGTGCACTAAGCCCTTATACAGTCTATAATCAAATGTTTTTTTTTTAAAAAGTCATAATTCTCAGGACAACTGGTTATACTCTAACACTGTAGTTATTTATGAGATGAATTTTAAAGACATATTTGTTTGTCAGACTCTTCCAAACCCAGAGAGGGAAAAACAAAAAACAATAATGTAAAGATCATTAAGGTATCCCAGAAGTCAGGAAACAAAACTAAGTAAAAAAAATAAAAATTCAAATGCGACACAAACACTTCTGGGAGAAGAAGGAATGAGTATGTTATATACATGCCACAGTCCATGGCCATGAGAGGCATGTGACAGACATTCGTCCACGGGTGGCGGCGGGGGGGGGGGGGGAAGATGTCTGTGTATGTGAAGAACAGAATGATTTGTGTCAGGGCCAGGACAATGACATAGGCCTCTTCCATAGAGCAATTTCACTCCATTCCCCAAGGGAAAAGACAGCTCTTTTGGAGGAAGATATTGGAGACCTCCCCTGCCCCCTAATTCTAGAAAAGCCTAAGTAAAATTGATTTTTTTAAACCAGTTGAATAGGCCTAAAAGGATTGTTCCCAATTTGCTTGATGCCTGAAATTCTTATAAGGAAAAAAAGAAAAAAGCCTATTAAACTGCAATTAGAAATAGATGGCTTAAAATATGCTTTAAAAATGGTTGAGAAGTAATGCATTTTATTTAATTATGAATAAGTGGCATCAAAGCTTTCCTAGTAGCTTGGAGGGAAGGAAAAAAGAACAGGAGAGGTCAATAGGAGCCTTAAGCGGAAGAGAGGTCACTGCAGAGGGAGATACAGGTTAAGGTAGGAGAGGAGGATGTAAAACCATCACTTAAAACGGTATGTATTAGAAAATTCAATGACAAAGAAAACTGCTGGTTTCCTTCTAGACTCATCATGAACTTCATTTTCTCATGGTCCTATGACCCTCTAATCACAGTGCCACCAACTATATCAAATTCCAAAGCAATTTGAAAAGATTTTTTAAAAAGTAATGACAACAGATTAAATGTATTTTGGCTTCTGAACTAATTCTTACTAAAATCAAAAGATGCATTCCTGATGAAAAAAAAATATATATATGATATATTTTAGACCATGAAATATATTAGACCAAATTCTAGAACAGTTTAGACTACAAGGTAACAGGCTTAGTTTGGGCTCTAGCACCTTCTCCTAATAAGTCTCCCTACTATGAACACTGTAAAAATTGTTGCCAGATAAATTTTCCTAAAGCCAGAGACTAATCATTACTAAGCTACTCCACAATCAACCTTCAATGGCACCCCTTAGCCTTCAAAATGAGGTCAAAATGACTCAGTGAAGGAATGATGATTTGTGTGGTCCAGCCACAACGTCTATTTCCCAATCTTACTTTCTTCACTACTTCATACCTCCATTGATTCAGCAAAATTTAGCCTTTCTCCAAAAGTGCACCACCTCTTCAACTTCAGGGTTTTCCTCATCTGCCTCTCTCCCAATAGTGTGGGCTTCAACACTCACTTTACAGAGGAGTTCCAGAAGCCCCCTTCCCAGTTGCTGAGGACATGCCTACCCCATCACCACTTCATGAGGGAGTCACTTATTTTATTTTTTTTAATGTCTTTTATTTATTTTTGAGAGACAGAGACAGTGTGAGCCAGGGAGGGTCGGAAAGAGAGGGAGACATGGAATCCGAAGCAGGCTCCAGGCTCTGAGCTAGCTGTCAGCACAGAGCCCGACACGGGGCTGGAACCCACAAAACGTGAGATCATGACCTTAGCCAAAGCCGGAGCTTAACCGACTGAGCCACCCAGGCACCCCATGTAGTCACTTATTTTAGATAAGTAACTTGCACCTCCCTTCTTTCAAGGTTCTCCTTACACAGCTGGTGGCCAGAGGTACTTAGGAAGTGTCAATGCCACTTTTATTATTAAAAATGCCGGTGTGTATTTTACCCAGCGGGGCTTTTAACAGCATGTAATCATTTCAAATGCTCTATACTTCCAGGATTCAGTTTAAACACAGGAGACAACGAAAACTCCAGGAATGAGGAGCCCACTTATTTGAAGCAGTTTCCTTTCACAAACTCAAGTACCAACAACAATGTCCAACAAAGTCAGAAAGTCCCAGCTCCACATTTAATCTCAGCAGTTTTTAATGCAAACTCACATTAGGTACTCCCACGTTTGATTCAGAAGATGGGGCATTTAAAAATGTATAACCAGCCCATCCCCAGGCAGAGAACCATGAAAATGGAGTCAGATCTCGTAAGCATATGCAAAGGACAGAACTCAAAAGATTTTCTTGTATTAGAGCGAACACAAATGGCCTCACGTGGTCACTGCTCTAAGGGCAATAAAAACAGAAGAAAGAAGAAACCTGATCAGCCCCAGTGTTTGAAATAACTGAAAAAAGTGACCCGCGGCAGTCCTATAAAATAAATTGGGAAGGAACAAGGGGGAACAAGGTTAAGAGAAGCGGGGTAAGGGAAAGAGAAGAGAGTAAGACAAGGTTGTTTTTGCTGAGATGTAGACACTTTTTTTCTTTAAATGCCTTAGCCAAAAGAAACAGGTTTCACATGTGTAAGAGCAAGGGAAGCTTGAGCCAGAGCCAACTTGTCCTGAAGCCCAGTTTCCAACACTTACTAAGAGGCAAAATTGCAAGGATTTTTTTCCCTTGCGTTAAGTCCCAGGGGAGGGAATGAGGTGGGGCTGTGGGAGGTGGGGGAGGAGAGACCCCTAAGCTATATGCACATGCAAATGAGAAAAGGAACAATAACTAGACAGGGTCCTTGAGTAAGGCCAAAATAATTTAAAGCTAACCACGCTCTAGGCAAGCTCCAAAGACTTCAGTGAATAAAAAACCAATTTCACCCAGTGTTGTAAGCATCCTGGGAACTTAAATGCGGCCTTCCGTCCTCATCAGCTCTCTGGAAAATGCTTCAATTTGTAAGGGGAGTAAAAGAAAAAAACAAAGCTTTCAACTTTCCAAAATACAGTTATTTGGTTGGTTCTTCCATTCTTCTCCATCTCTCCAGCTCATTCCTCCAAATATCATAGTATACTAGTCGAGAGCCACAATTTCTGGAATAACAGCCATAAATTATCAGTTGTTGACTGCCACATGTTTTAAAATAATTTTTTTAAATGTTTTTTATTTTTGAGACAGAGAAAGACAGAGCATGAGCAGGGGAGGGGCAGAGAGAGAGGGAGACACAGAATCAGAAGTGGGCTCTATGCTCTGAGCTGTCAGCACAGAGCCCAACATGAGGCTTGAACTCACAAACCGCTAGATCATGACCTGAGCCGAAGTTGGGACACTTAACCAGCTGAGGCCACCCAGGCGCCCGACTGCCACATGTTTTTAACCTACAATATACTCAAATGAAAATAATGTTTGATTGCATTAATGTCCATCTAAATCATTAGTATTTTTCAAAATCATTAGCCCTGAAAATGCTTTTGGAAGATGTCACTCAAAGCCATAAAAGGGTCAAAAGAAACCAGGCAAGGATAGGATATCACAGGAAGTCAAGTGTTTGAAGGAAGGGCAGGCAGTTGCTTCCAGAAAACTTACAGTTTTTCCATGTATAAATCCAAAACAATCTCCTTTCCATCACTCTATGCATGACCCCTCTGCCGTCGTGCACTTAAAATCTTTTCAGGCTTCTATTTCTAATAGCTGACTTCAAAAAAAAAATCCATTTAACCAATGACATTTAGTCTCACAAAGTAATGCTGACACAAATTTAAATTCTATACTGCCAAATTAAACTTTCCAAAAAGGACTCACTCTACTAACTCAACAGTAAAAATAAAAATAACCAATTCAAACGTGGCCAAAGGATTTGAATAGATATCTCTCCAAAGAAGAGAGCTAATGGCTAATA
The DNA here is from genome assembly GCF_006229205.1 of Suricata suricatta. Taxonomy (NCBI): domain Eukaryota; kingdom Metazoa; phylum Chordata; class Mammalia; order Carnivora; family Herpestidae; genus Suricata; species Suricata suricatta. The sequence continues at coordinate 32,603,369 of NC_043706.1, read as the reverse complement.
AGCACATGAAAAGTTGTTTAATGTCATTAGCCATGAGGGTAAAGCATATTAAAAAATCACTTTACACCCACGAGGATGGGTAAAATAAAATGGACAATAACAAGAGTTAACAAGGATGGGAAAAACCCGGCACACTTATGCACTGATGGGACTGCAAAATGATATAACCTTTTTGGAAAACAATTTGGGAGGGCCTGAGAAAGTCAAATAGAGCTACCATACAACTCAGAAAGTATCCCAAGAGAAACGAAAGCCTGCACCCACACAAAAACTGGTATATTAATGTTCAAAGTAGCATCACTCATAATAATGAAAACATGGACACAATCCAAATGTTTGCCAACTGGTGAATGGATAAGTAAAATGTGGCAAATGCATACAATGGAGTATTATTTGGCAATAAAAAAGAACAAAGTCCTGACACTTGCTATAACATAGATAAGCCCTGAAAACATTATGCTAAGTAAAAGAATTTAGTCACAACCCAGCCTGGTGTGGATCACTTTTTCTAATTATTTCAAACACCAGGCTGCTCAGGTTTCTTCTATTGTCTCTTTTGATCTTCTGTTTGTGTGAAATGTCCAGAATGGGCAAATCCAAAGAGAAAGAAAGATTAGTAGTTGTCTCGGGAGACTGGAGGAAAATGGGGAGTACATCCAAATGTGTAGGGGAGTTTCTTTTGGGGGGTGGCTAATAAAAGTGTTCTAAAATTAAGACTCTGGTGATGTCTGTACAATTCTGTGGCTATACTCTAAACGACTAAACTGTACACTCCAAGTAGGTGAATTTTACAGTATGTGAAATATATCCCAATAAAGCTTAAGAAAAAACAACACACACTATCTGACTGCTAGATATGACCAGGGTAAGGACAAGAGTAACACACCCACATCATGGCATGTGAATCTATGTCTGTCTTCTCTCTGATACAGGCTGATGCTAAGAATCAGAAGCCTTGGAGCTAGAAGGGACCCGAGAAAGCATCCAAACCAACTCCCTTATCTTCTATATGAAAAAATCATGGCCAAAAGGGGAGAAAGGCCAGAACTGAAGTGAAGGCCTAATCCCATGCCAGATTCTCCAGTCTCTCTTTGACCTTAACCTTTTGTCAGTTCTACCCAGGGTCTTCCAACTGACTGCTGGAGGCCTCAGCCTCTAACAGTCCACCTCATCCCTTCTTCAGAAGCCACTGATTGTCTGAAAGTAACACGCTTGTATCTGCAATATATGTGCATTTAACTTTGAATACAGACTCACACCTCTGACCTAGATTAGGTATGCAAAAGGATTCTTCAGTTGGAAAATAATAGGTAAAATAGAGAAAAAAGATGAGTGTGAGAATGGTAAAATGTTGAGTCTTATTATTCAACACTACCTGTTCAGCACAGGGGATATTGTGGAATTACAGAAATGAAGAAAGGTGCTTCTCCTAGAGTCTCTAGTTTACAAATGCAACAGATTCACTCCTAAAAATATGTTATTGTGGGGAGCCTGGGTGGCTCAGTTGGGTAAGCATCCAACTCAGGTCATGATCTCAAGGTTTATGGGTTCAAGCCGCACATCAGGCTCTGTGCTGACAATGTGGAACCTGCTTGGGCTCCTCTCTCTTTCCCTCTCTCTCTGCCCCTCCACCACTTGTGCTTTCCCTCTCTCTCAAAAGTAAATACATAAATTTTTTTTAAATGTTATTGCAAAAGATAGAGATCCTACAGAAAAAAACAATAATATACTATGAATCCAGAAAAGGACACTCACACTTATTATTAATCTTCTAGCAATTTCCCACCCTTTAGCTCTTTGGAAGTGTCCAGAACAGAAAGGGGTGTTACTGTCATACATTCATCTGAGTGTGGATTTCCCCATCTTGCATGCAGGCTATAGGGGACTTTCCTAAACGAAGGAAAGAAAACTCAGCAATTGACTTCAGCCCTCACCCCAGACTGGCTGGAAGAAAAGGTACAGCAGTTCCCTCCTTCAACCATTTTAGTCACTCAGATTTTATAAGATTTAAATCCCTCTGAAGATTTGGTGGTTCCATGAAATAGGGCCATTTTGTTTGGAGTAAAAAAAAAAAGAAGGGGAGGTCTCAGGGGTTCTTCTTTACAAAGATATAACTTGTTTCTAAGATCTCAGAGCTAAGAAAGCATGAAGGTCCAAGCTTTTATTTGAGATAACCATAAAACCCTTCCCTAGACCAACGTAATAAAGAAGAAGGGTCACTTCTGATGGGTAGTGGACCAACTAGGGAGGGGACTTGGCTACAATGGTCATTGCCATCATGGGAATGAAGCAAATAATACTTCCTGGGAGACCTAACTTTCCTAAGTTGCAAAACTGCTGTTAATTTCCATGACAGGAAATTGTGCAAAGGCAAAGAATCTGGCTTCATTAGAGACCAGCAGAAGAGGGAGGAAGGCCAAAAGAAAGGGGAGACAATTAGAGCCCGCCACAGGTCATGTCCATCAACCCTAATGCAATTTTGTGCAGAACGTCAGCATCCCTGTTTTACAACAGGAATCTGTTTTAAAATTTAGACGAATTCAACAGCCTGCCCAGGTCACACAGACAGAGTGTGGCAGGGCTAGAGTATGAACCCTGATTTGCTGGACTCCGCAGCCCCAGGCTCCCATTGCCTCCAGGACCATCCATTTACTACCTTCCTTCTCACAGAAGCTCTCTCTCCATTACATTCTTGTGCTTTATCTACTTATGTTGTTGACCTCCAAGAACAGCCTTGGAGGGATGCATCTACCATCCCACTGCTAAATCCTCCTCTAAAAAGCACTGAGAAAGAAGTAACCATCCAGATATCTATCCTAGGGGGACCATTTTGTTTTTTATCATTGTCATGGGAATATTTAGCCATCTGCCACTTTGCTTAAAGTTTTTTTCATATTTATTCTTTTTTTTAATGTTTATTTATTTTTGAGAGAGGGACAGAGTGTGGACGGGGGAGGGGCAGAGAGAGAGGACGATACAGAATCTGAAGCAGGCTCCAGGCTCTAAACTGTCAGCACAGAGCCTGATGTGGGCCTTGAACTCACAGACGGCAAGATCATGACCTGAGCTGAAGTCGGACGCCTAACTGACTGAGCTACCCAGGTGCCCCTTCTTTATTCTTTTGAAATATTTTATCTCTCTCTTTATTGTAAAGATCATACTGGTTAACCATTACTTTTATTTAAAAAAATTTTTTTTTCAATTGAAGTATATTTGGTGCACAATGTTACATTGGTTTCAGGTTATGACCATTACTTTTAGTTATGAGACTCAAACACCTGCAAAGGCCCTGTCTATTCGGCCTGACTTTTATCCGATTTTTTTTCCACATAGTTCTGGCTTATTCCCCATGTTGGTGTGGAATGACTTCTGATATGCATGAAGGAGATTTTTCTCTTTAATTATCTTTCATCGATAGCTCCCTCCCCCCTCTACACAACAACCCCTTGAGGAGGGTACAGTCATTACCCTATTTTATAGATGAGAAAACTGAGGCACAGCATGGTTGAGCACCTTGCCCAGAGCTGCTCACCTAGTAGCGTGGCTAGGATTCGAATCCTGGGGGCTTAAAGCCCCAAAGCCAATCACTAAATACTAGGCACTTTACAAAACCTGTCTCACATCTTCATGACAAATCTTATCTTTATTACATGAACTTAGAAACTGAGGCTCGAAGGGGCGCCTGGGTGGCTCAGTCGGTTAAGCATCCGGCTTTGGCTCAGGTCATGAGCCTCGTGGGTTCGAGCCCTGCATCAGACTCTGTGCTGACAGCTCAGAGCCTGGAGCCTGCTTCAGATTCTGTGTCTCCCTCTCTCTCTGACCCTCCCCGGCTCGCACTGTTTCTATCTCTCAAAAAATTTAAAAAAAGACATTAAAAAAAATTTTTTTAATAAAAAACTGAGGCTCGAAGAGGTTAAGTGACTTGCCCAAGGTTACACAGCTAATAAGCGGGTCCACCAAGTGTTCACACCAAGTCTACAGACTCAGAAAAGCACCAATTCGCTCTTATGTTACCACGTGGCATTCCTAAAACAAATTCCTCAGTAGAACCAAAAAGAGGAAAAAGAAAATGCCATCTTAAAAACGGCAGCCCCAGCTCACTGATGGGAGACTGGGAAGCAAGGTAACAGAGCAGGGATGCAAGAGCCAGACTGCCAGGATTCGAACCCCAGTCACACTACTAGGTGAGCCCCTCTGGGCAAAGTGCTCGACCATGCTGTGCCTCAGTTTCCTCATCTATAAAACAGGGTAATAACTGGACCTCCTCCTAAGGGGTTGTCACGAGGATTAAATAAGCCAGAACTTGGAAAGTATTAGAACAGTGTGGAGCACAAAGCAGTGGGGGAAGGGAGGGCAGACATCAACTGCTCAGAAAATGACGACAGAAACAAAGCAAACATGGAGAAGGTCCTTAGCCCAACCCTCCCCCTCCCCCTGCTGGGATAAGGCTTTTATTTGGGCTTTGAGGCTAGAGATCTGGCCTGGGGGAAGCCAGGGCTCTTCTTCATCTTAACAAGGCTGGTGTCATCTCTGTGACAGAGGACTCCAGAGAGAGGGACTCCACGCATGAAAATCTGAGACCTTTCAGATAATCCTGTGGTGCTTGGAGCTCAAAAAGGCTTCTCTCCTCTTCCACTGTGTTTCTTCCTTTGCAATCTCAGAAGCAATCACATCATCAACCGTGCCTAACCACGGTGGCTGAGGGCTTTACAGAGATTTGCAACAGCAGAAGTCTGGGCTTCGTGAACACAAGGAAGGAGATAGTATCTGCAACTTCAATCGGTGCTCAGACGTTCCCGCAGGGACAACAGGGTTGTGACCCAAATACCACCTGATTCTCCTTCTCCGAGAAGTCTGTGCTCAAGAGGGTCTGGGGGAACTGACAGTAAAGTTGAACAGCAGCCACTAAGAAGCAAGTGCCAAGTCTGGGCCCTGCTGTAGCCCACAGGAAGCCACCTGTTTGGGGAATGGAATTGCTCTTAGCGTTGCTCTTGGTTCCAAGGCGTAACTCCTTTCTTGCTTGTCATGAAACCTTCCCCTAAACTATTCCTCCTCTCCATTCTCTCTCTGACCAGATTTCTGCACGGCCATTCATACAGGACTGACGCCTCAGGTCACCTTGCACTTCGTCCTCCCACGTCTCCATCAGTCATCAAATCCTCTCTGTTAGTACCATGTGAAAACCTGCCTACACTACCCATTTCTCTTTATTACTGAGATCACTTAGTGCTGGCCCAGATGAGACGCACTAACAGAACAGCTTCTGGCCCTTGTCACTCTCCTCACTTCAGCCCATTCTGTAAGTCCACCAAAGACTCATCTGCTTGAATTTCCAGGTCCTTACGTCATTCACAGCTCAGAAATCCCTAGTGGCCCAAATGGCCCCTGGCACCCCTCTACGAAAATTAATCTTTAGATTAGTGTTATAATTCATCAATCTCTCCCACTTCCCATGCACAAAATCACATACCTCAATCTAAGCTCCCATTACCTTAATGTTTCCCTACAGCTTCTAGAAACATCATGTCCCTTCCTACTTCTGCATCCTTATGCATGTTGCTCCCCTTGAAATTGTTCTCTGTGTGACTCAAACCTTCAGCTCATGTCAAGGCCTACCCATGAAGCCTCTCCTGAGGTGTGCCTCCCTCACCTCACCTCCTCCTCTGAATTCCTCTAATGCTCACATCCTGTACCACAACACTTTTTGGGAACAACAACAACAACAACAACAACAACAACAACAAACCAGTACTGAATACTTAGCATGTGCCAGGCATCATTCTAAATGTTCTGTGCTGGTTTAATCCTTACAGCCTGATGGAATTATTCTCGTTTTACAAATGGATAAACTGAAGCACAGATAGGCTGTCTAGCCCAGAATCTGCCCTGGAGTGAGGATTCAACCTGGCGCCAGAGCCTGAACTCATCCCTATATGATAATTACACACTGCTTCATGCTGCACCATGATTATAAGTTACTCGCTGGCATGATCCATGCCTATATGGCCTGCAGTCCATTCCCAAAGCTGCACATTAGCTAATACCTGGTAACTGATGACAAGAAATGACATCAAGCCCCCAGTCAGGGACTGATTCTGGTGCCTAGCAGCAGCTGAAAGAGGCGCTGTTCCCCTCCCGGGAGGCTGGGACCTGGGGAACAGGTCATCTGTTAGATGTAAGCCAACATCCGACTAACATGAATATAAAATCCAGTATAAACAACCACCTCAAGTATGGAGACAGAATACACTTTGTCTCTTCATCTACACACTTTGCACTGGGATTCTACAGTGAGAAATACTTGTTTTAAGAATTCAAATAAATTGCATGACAGAAATTAAAAGGGGTCATAAAACAATTCAAAAGGTTCCATTTTGGAAATTATGACTAAAATGATGCTGTCCCCTTAGAGACAAGATCTTCGGCATCATCAGCATTCTCCCATCCCTGCACTCAGTAAGTCCAGGGACAGAGATCATACATCTAACATCAGTAGCCCCAAGAGGAATGGCTCTAAGAGACTGGGAACACTGGACTTTCAGAAGGCTCTAGAAACTGCTGAGGGACTGTCTTCCTTCCTTTAACACATCTAATCAAAGGCATGGATGGTCAAGGGAGGCCATAAGTGGCCCTCAAAGAAGTTTCTCGACAATCACAGGTAAGTTTCCCAAGCTGCTACCACCCAGAGCATGCCTGGCAGAGTCCAAGATTCCAGAATGTTCTCCACTCCACTGGTGAGCACTGCTCCCCTGTGTTCTCTGCAGGGTAGCAGCACACCAGTGGCTGGAAACATCAAGGTTTCTTTACTATAACTTGTGATCATCAGACGATATAAACCACACCAGAGCAAGAGCCACAAAAATACAACCTTAGTCATAGTTTTGCTTCACAGTAGCCTGGACATGTTACTACTTATAAAAAGAGGTGAGGTTTTTATTACAGCCTCCTCTAGCCTTACTTCCTAATCGAATCCACTCCTGATGAGAATCCCTCAAGACTCTCTCTAAAGCAGGGTTTCTCAACTTTAGCACTACTGACATTTTGACTAGATAATTCTTGGTTTGGGGAAACTGTCTTGCGCACCATCTATGTTTATAGCACCCCAGCTCCATACCCACTAGATGCCGTAGCACCACGCCCCGCCCCTGAGGTGTGACAACAATCATCACTGGTGTCAGGGAGTAGGGAGGACCACCCCTCTGGTTGATAATCACGTCTCTCCAGAAACTAAAGTAAGCTCTGTTTGGTATGAATCCCAGAGAGCATCCACCCAACCCAGCTTCAAGCTGAAATTACTTTTCTCTCAGTTTTCCAATCCACATACAGACCTCCCCAGAATTCTATGGACTAAAATCACCCTGCATAAGATCCTCTAATTCTTGGTTTTAAAAAAAAAAGGGCTCTTCCTCCATGTCTTACCCCTTAAGCCCTCCACGGTTTCTCAGCAATTTCTCTAGAAAGGTGATTCAGTTACCCCTGGGCCCACAGGCTTACCCTGCCATCATATACAGTGTGTAAAGGCCTTTGCCGCAAGGTCTAACTATATGCTCATTATCTGGTCATAGCCGGGGACCAACCAGACTCCCTTTCCCTGTACCCTTGATGTCATTTGCCATACAAGACTTCAGGAAAACCATTCTACAAGCAGAAACTAGGAGGAGAAAAATGCACTAAAAGAGAGTTTACTGAAGGTCCAAAACAAATGGGTTTTATTTTTAAACAATCATTTACAGAGGACAGGAAAGAAATCAAGAGTCTGCTAAGATAGTCAAGGCTTCTGAGAAAACGAAAAAAGCAATGTGAAACTGTAATTCATACAGGCCTTACGTCTCTCTTGTAAATAAAGGCAAGGAAGAAATATGAGGACACTTAAAAGACCAAAAGAAATAAACATAAGAGTAACTGTTGAGTTGCCAATTTAAAAAATTTAGTCTTCAACAACAAAGAGGCAAAAGATGGGTATAACTAGGTAAGAAAAATAAAAACGATACTAAAGGCAATTAAGACTCTTCTAAAATCAGATAACATTAATAAATGTGGTAACAGATTCTTAGGCCTTTGTCTCTCTAATCATTTTGCCTCCTCCTTCACTTCCTTGATCATTTCAGATGGATTTTCTCGAAATGGCAGGAGCCACTCATTTGGAAACCCGAAGGTCCCTGTGCCAATGGTTCCCAAACCACATACAGAAATAGCAGCGCTGAAGAGAAACATGAAACTTAACAAATTACCCCCGAAGAATGTCTCCTTCAGGAAGGGTTAAAAGCTGGGAAAAACAGGAAACTGCACTTGTAGAAGGTTTTTTTGAAAGCAACTAGGCTCACCACTGTAGAAGTCTTTTGAAGTAAAAAAAAAAAAAAAAAAAGGGTGTGTGCAAATCTTCAACAACTTTGTGAGTACTATAGTGAGTACTGAGGACATAGGTCTCTGGGACTTATAAATGAATAAGGATTCTGTCAAAAGAAAAGCTAGAGGAAAGTGTATCTAAAACCAAACCCTGACCAATTTCTATCAGACTTCATAGACCTGGCTGAATGGTTCATATTAACATCGATAAACGTACGAGAAAAGAAAAGTACACACACCAAAAACCCCTCCATCCAATGCCAAGTACAAACAGAACCTGGGAGGCTGCAGGGCCAAGCCAACATTCACAGTGCATTTTTTTAAAACCTCCTCTAGATGTCTGAAGCCATGGAGAAGAAAAAGATGAGCAGGGAAGAAGAAGAAAAGAGCGAGGATGGAGGAGGAAGTAGGAGGAGGAAGGAGGGAATAGGAAGCAGGAGAGGAGGAGGAGGAGGAGGAGGGGGGGGGAGGAGGAGGAAGAAGAGGACAGCAGACACCCTTCAAACAGCCTGCAGGCTCTTTGAGGACAAAGCTGTGAGGAGCGGTGTGGAGCCCAACACTGGGCACAACACACTTAACTAAGAATCAGAGAGCTGACCATCTTCCTCTTTCTGTCAGAATTGAGGAAACCTTTCCTAGGATCTCAGAAGAAGAAAGCCACCTCCCTTCTCTGACTCCAGCTCCCCCACAACCCCCTACTCCATTATATCTGTGATGTAGCTGGACAGATCTCAGTTTAAAACTATACAACTTAATAGCATCCTCCTGAGTGTGGGCAAGTGGCTTAAACTCTAAGTTTATTAAATAAGAATTAATGTGAAATTAAATAAGACATAACAGGAAATGTCTTACCAGTGCTTGGCACCCCGTATGCATTCACTATGTGCTATTAACATTATTACAGCAGCGTCTTCAACTGCTCTCTTTCCATCAGGTTTTCCCACCACCTTCAGATGCAGTCAGAACAGAGAACCGAACAGAGGAAAAAGGCTTCACTGGGTCCCAATGTCCAAAATCCATCTTATTTCAGTTTTTCCTGTCCTTCCCTAACTTTGGAAATCAGTGTTCTCTACACAAGTAGACTCCCTACCCATTCGCTGCACAGCCCCTGAGGGCAACCATCAGCTTTTCTCCACTTACTAGCTCACTGACCTCGAATGTATTACTTTGCCCTTCTGTGGCTCAGTTTCTTCATCTGTAAATGAGGATATCAGTACCCATTCATATGGTTTCATGACGATTCAACATAAAGCATTAGTACTTCAAATACAGTAAGTGTGCTTGAAATTTTAGCTGCTCTGGCCCTCTATCTACACTTACCTTCAGAGTCTCGGTCAAAAAAGAATATCAATTACATGGACAACACAAACTAGGGGGAATAATCCAAATAGGAAACAAGCAAGAAACAATGTTTTTAACGATCTGCATGTAACAACCTGGAGGAGAGTATTGATTTATTCAGAACATCTAACTAGATAGGTTCTTCTAAGTCTTCCGACAAACCTCTAATGCCCATGACATTTGTTTACAAAAGTCCTTGATTCCTTTACTAGACAACAACAGTGAGTCTGCTAGTTTGACTAGATGGATCCATCCACTTCTTCCCAAGGTGGCTCAAGGTACTGTACATACCAAACAGCAGTTGTCTCGATAAATAAGTCATTACGTATGCCATATTCTGATGAGAAAGCTTTAAGTCGTACTTGGGCTTTTTGAAACTATAAGTCATCACACAGACACCTAACATAAGAAAAAGATTTTGAATAAAGTTTTCTAAAGATGTTAACATTTAAAAGATGTGAACATTGTGTGAAGGACTTAAAATTAACAACAAAGATTCTCTCTACTTTCTCCCTTATCTTCAGAGTTCTTACAGAATTTCAGAGTAGAAGGAGCCTTCGGTATTTTCGAAGCCAAGACTTTCATCAGCAGCTACATTTGGAGGCTCCCGTGAGCTGTCCTTGCGCCCTCAGTTTGGGTGAGGGACTGAACAAACCAGAAGAGGACTTAGGGGCCATGTGAGTCCTCAGGCCTATCGCACCGGAACAGCTCTGCCCGTGGGTGCTAATGAATCACGTAGGAGCATGCCAATCCTACTCTGTTGTTTTTTTACAATGTGCAAATAGAAAATGAAAATGTAACAATGTTACATAGGGCCAGTACCCTAATGCTTCTCAGAGTAAAAAGCAAACATTGTATTATTCTGATTCATTAGCTTATCTTTCTGCTTAGATCATCTCTGGTCTCAGTAAACCTTAGCTTCCAAGCCCATCTGTGTTTTGTTGCTTCAAAAAAAAAATATTCAGAAGGGAAGTGAAACCTGTTCTTTGACAAATGGCCTATTTTGCTAGAAAGTCTTTATACAGACCATCCTTTGGATACACTAAGTTTTTTGTACCAACCAGAGATACAGGTGGCCTAGAGGGCATGATTAATTCTATTTTTAACTTTTGGACAAACTAAGAAACGAAGCTATAAAAATAGACGATTCTCTGCTCTCTCTCCTCCCTCATGTTCCCAAGCTTGTTTTTGTCCAGGATCTTCATTTGCCTGTTTGATAGTCTCCATGTTTTGTGCTATTAAAGTATTGCAGTTGCTCAAAATAAGATTGTATCCAACTTAGTATCTTCCCAACATAAAGAATCAATCCCATTAATGATTACTTTTGAAGTCTACTTGTACTGCTACTTAGAGAAACAGCAGTAACGCCCTGGGATGGTAACAGGGCAGGGAAAACAGCTGACAAGTCCTCTGCAAGGCAGAGAGCACAGGACAAAAATAGTATGTTCCATGAAGCCAGACAGACCTAGGTTTAGAGCCCAAGTCTGACATTTACTAAGCTGAGCACATTACACAATTCTTAAAAGAGTCCATTCATACCTACCTCAAGAGAAGCTGAAGGAGAATTCAATCAGAATGTATCTAAAGAGCCTAGTACAAAGAGGCTTAATGAATGTGACTTTTCATCCCCAAACCTTGATACATCTTTAAAAACCGCCCTACTGAGGGAACAGGAAAACGCTGACACCTCCTGGCTCATCACAAAACGGGCAAGCAGACAGACCCATTCATCAAAAATCAATAGCAATTTGGGGCAACTGGGTGGCTGAGTTGGTTGAGCATCCTACTTCAGCTCAGGTCATGATCTCATGCCCTGCATCAGGCTCTGTGCTGACAGCTCAGCTTCAGATCTGTGTCTCCCTCTCTCTCCGCCTCTCCCTCGCTTGCACGAGCGCGCTTGCCCTCTTTCTCTCTCTTTCAAAATAAATAAACAAACGAACAAAAAAAAAGGAATCAATAGAATTTAGTTACGGACTCCTTTCTTAAGGAAAAAAAGGGAGAGGGGGATGAAGGGGGAGGAGAGGGAGGAGGAAAACCCCTACGCTAACATCTCAGGGCAGGGAGAGGAAGGAATAATGTCTACTAGGCAATGAGGATACAACTGTGGCCAAGAAAGAGGCCTTAAGTACCTTACAGGGCTTGAGGTGGGTAGAAATAAGCAAATGGGAAATTACAACACAGCATAATAAATTCAACACCAGAAGTTACAGAACAGGTTCTGGGTGCACAAAGGAAAGGCCCTCCTTTGCTTGCAGAGCTGGAAGACTTCCCGCAGGAAGTGACCTATGAGGACCAAGACAACTGCAGCAGCAGCAGCAGCTAACACTTGCTGAGAAGCTAGTATGTGCAGGAACATGCTAAGTGCACTTAGGGATTACCTCTTGTAATTCTCTGAACGCCTCAAGACAGCTGCTACTATTCCTGCTATTTTAAAGAAGAAACAAAGAGGTTAAGAAATTTCCCCAAGATCATACCACTTGCCAGTGGCAGAGCTGGGATTTGAACCCACACAACCTGACTGCAGGGTCTAGACGCTTAACGACCACGCCTACTGCTTTCTCTAAGGTGAGAACAGAAGCCATCAAAAATCAGAACATGAATGTTTTGCAGGCTGAGGCATGTGTGCAGCTCTAGATGCAAGTCAGCACAGGGCCCAGGTTCAAGGGAATTGCAAATGCTTATTTAATATTTGTTCAATTAAGTAATGCTGAAGAATCCAGTGCAAAGCTAACAGTGGGGAGCAATGAAGAAAGAGAAACAAGCCAGATTGCAAAAGCCTCTAAGACACATTAAAGGGGCTGGACTCAAGGGCAAGCCACGATCCTGATGAGAAGGTGCTCCAAGTCAGTATTTAACTTTCTCTAGAGACAACAGTCTCCTCAGGGAAACTTCCCAAGGTACTAACTTCTAACTTCTTGCATAAAGAACCAGAAACATGAGAGTTTACCAATTATAACAGATACTCAGAATCAAGTTTTTTAAGGTGTGTATCAAGTTCAAAATGACACCGTAACTTGTTAAATTCACATTTAATATCCCATAGTTACATGGTGTTCTGTTAAAAAAAAAAACACCCTTGTTTTCATGCTTGTAGTCAACTTTTTCCTTCAACAAATGAGAAGGCAACGGAATACTTTTAGGGAGACTGCAAAATTCAGGAAACAGACTGAGTCACCATCTTCAAGGAGCCCTTGCGACCGTGTGCTAGTAAACGCAATGGCTTTTGTGAAACTGGTCCAGAGACAGCTCCTGTGGCCTTCTCGTCCTCACCATAATCTTCCACAAAGAAAGTACCAAGGCACGTGAGGAATGAACCTGTAGGCAGCATTTGAGCAGCCCCAAAACTCACCCTGTAGGACAATTACAAAGCTTACATTTAACATGCATAATACCATGCGTCCGGTACTATTCAAAACCTCTTCACTCATTAAAGATCCTCATAAGAATGCCTGGAGGGTGGGAGGTATATCATTAGTCCCATTTTGGAAGAAAACTGAGGCAGAGAGTTTAAATAACCCACGGGATGCAGAGAGCTGGCCGATGGGTCCCAAAACCTGTGCTCCTGAGCACTATGCACACTGCCTCTCCCAAGTCATGCCTGCCTTCAAAATGGAACCACCAATCCCAATCCACAACTGCACGGAATTCAACACCCTTTGGTTCTCAACTAGAAGGCATTCCACACCCACAAACTCTCAAGGGTTTCTTTGATTTCAATGATGGCTAAACTCAGGGCTGGTTCTAGGGATAGAGTAGAGAGGGCAGAATAAGAAACAAGGAAACATTTCTGGAGTGGGCATGAGGCAGAAACACTGAGGGAAGCAAAAAAGCCTGGTGAGGAAGAGCCAAGATCTGTGCTACCAGATTGGGGGAGGGCAGCTGGTCACCAGAGGCTGCCTCTTCCTCTCTCCAAAGACTATAAGGTCTGGGAGTTCTGGAAGTAGCTTATCAGCTCCTGCCCACAGCTCTACCCTCAAAAACTGTCGTGACCCTGGCCAGAGCAGAAACACCTTGATTCCCTAAGCAGGGCAGCCACAGCGTGGAGAAGGGAGGCCCAGTTTGTCCAGGGGTCTCCTGGCTTCAGATTCCGAGGAGAGGCCAGTAAGCAAGAAGGGGGGTCCAGATCAGTCAAGGGTGGATTCTGTAGGGACAAGATGTCCCTTCCTCTCTACCCAGTCCCTGGCGGAAGGAGAGCAAAGAACCTCCACCCCAAAAGATCACCTGCAACACACCATCAGATGTTTGGTTAGTTTCACAAATAGAATGGAGCAGGGCAGAATGCTGCTTCTTCTGTACTTTATTTTTTTATTTTTGAGAGAGAGAGAGAATGAATGAGAATGAGCAGGGAAGGGACAGAGAGAGTGGGAGATTGAGAATCTCAAGCAGGCTCCATGCTCAGCTCCAAGCTCGATACAGGGCTCAATCTCATGACCCTGAGATCACATCACAACCTAAGCAGAAACCAAAAGTTGGAAGCTTAACAGACTGAGCCACCCAGGCGCTCCTCAACTGCATTCTAAAGCAAATTGAATGTTTTTATTTATTTTTGAGAGAGAGCAAGACAGAGTGTGATCAGGGGAGGGACAGAGAGAGAGGAAGACACAGAATCTGAAGCAGGCACCGGGCTCCAAGCTTTCAGCACAGAGCCCAACATGAGGCTTGAACTTACAAACCATGAGATCATGACCTGAGCCAAAGTCAGATGCTTAACCAACTGAGCCAGCCTGGCGCCCCGCAAATTCTGATTTTCTAACACCAAGTCGATCTAGCTACACAGCGGTTGTAGGGACTTTGATAGGTAATTTGGAACATTTGGGGGGCAGGGGAGCTTGACTGGATGCAAAGCAAAGGGGTCACAACGAATGAAAAGGTGCAAAAGAAAACATCGCAGAAGAGTGAAAGCTGCCTTTCTGCAAACGACACAGGAAGAGCCTCTCCACGCAGCCAAGAGTGCTCCCTCGGTGGCCCTGGCTGCCATAGCTGGGGCAAAGCAGGGACAGGCTGTTGAGCGAGCTCCTTAAACCCCACTTCCTTCTCCCCCGTGCTCTTCCTCTGCCAATGCACACAGGACACTGAGAGGGCTGCAGGGATCAGCTTAATCGTGAATCAAATGAGGAATACGTTGCCCCCAAAAAAGAGATGCCCTTTAGAAGGACCCATGTCTCTAACTGTAAAATGGCTTTAACTACAGCCATTCTACCCTATTACTCCATGCAAGGCAGGGGGGCTGCAGGGTACACCTCGAATGCGGGACAACCACACTGCCGGCAACAATGACTGTTGCTCCTTGCTGCCTTAACGAACAAGGAGCAGTGTTTGTTTACAGCTGGTGTTTAATAAGTGTTGCATGAAACACCAAGATAGAGTATACTAAAGAACTTACGAAAATTTCCCCCAAATCTGTAATCCAATAAGGCCATATTTTTTGCCCTTGTTTTTATGCAATGCAATCCCCAGCTAAACCCCACAGAATTACAAGACCCGCAGAGATGGGATTCAGAACATTCTGAAACTGGGGAGGGGGGCCAGAGCATATTTCAGAGGCAAAGCGACGGCTTTTATAAGAGACCAAATGAAGAAAAATTTCTTTAAAATGTGACATCTGGCAAACCTGGCAAATCAGTTTTTGTTTGTTGATGAACATTTCTTGGACCTGGGTTCCTCTCTGAATCACTCTTCTTAAAATAGAGGCTTTATAGAGAGCATTTTGTCTAATTATTCTTCCACAGCAGGCTCCATTGAGAACAGAGGAAGCAGCAGCCTCAATCCAAAGTAATTTCATTTTCATATTAATTAACATTTTAACTCCAGCTCAGCGATATTTGGGGAAGAGTGTGCTGTGGTTAAGGCTTTGGTCTCCCCTTTTCATAAACCTTCATGCCCACATTCTCCTCAATGTGTCAACAAGTAAGATGTAGACATGATGCTCCTTTACTCCCAAATTCTTCAGAGGGTTTTAACACACTACAGGACAGCTCGGTTCTGGAACCAAATACTTTCTTGGAGAAGATGGGATCCCAGACAACATGGAGTGGCTCAGGGATCAGGGCTTCAAGAACATTCCAGCCCACCTCAAAGCCAAACCACAGCCAGGCTTTTCCTTCCCTTCATTATTACATTTCCGTCAATCAAACTGAAGTAGAAGAAGAAAACTCTCTGGAAGGAAATCTTGGAAATACACTAAACTGTACCTCGTTGACAAAAAAAAAAAAAAAAAAAAAAAAAAAAAAAAAAAAAAAAAAAAGAAAAGAAAAGAAAGAAAAAGAAAAAAGAAAAATACACGCAAAAAACACCAA
This sequence comes from Suricata suricatta, assembly GCF_006229205.1. Classification (NCBI taxonomy): domain Eukaryota; kingdom Metazoa; phylum Chordata; class Mammalia; order Carnivora; family Herpestidae; genus Suricata; species Suricata suricatta. The sequence goes on along the minus strand of NC_043706.1, from coordinate 32,587,386 downwards.
ACCTCTTAGATCTGAAGCTCCAAGATGTTAACAAATACAGATCTATGCTTGTGGACAGCACGTCTACATTTTCTCCTCCAGCTTCTACGGTACTAACCGTAGGCCTCATTCACTCACCAAGTGTCTATTAAGCTCCAGCCACTGCCGGGACACAGGGGACACAGGAGCAAAACAGGCAGAAGGCCTTGGCCTTCATGGAATGTATATTCTGGTGGGCAAGGCAGACTTCCAATGATCCCAGAAATCAATGTATGTAAAGAGCTAGAAACAGAAGGGCCCTCTAGATACGTAACATCCACAAATTCGCTTGGAGAGTAAAATACTGTCTCGTTTTATGGCTGAAAAAATGCAATGAAGCAATTTGCCAAGATCATACAACTAACCACCTCAGTTCAGCAAGGCCTCAAGGTCCCACTCTCTAACCACTCCAGGTCACCTCTGCCCCCTGCTTGCTGCTGCCAGAAGCCCTCAGTGAGACCACCCAGGAGAAATGATTCTACAACACATCCTGTTGCCAGACTCAGATACTTTGGTCAGGCCTATGTTCAATAAACTCTTTTGTTTTATTTATTTTTTATGTTTATTTATTTATTTGGGGGAGAAAGAGAGAGCGAGAGAGAGAGAGCGAGAGCGAGCAGGGCAGGGGTAGAAAGAGAAGAGAGAATCGCAAGCAGGCTCCATGCTGTCAGCACAGAGCCCGGACACGGGGCTCAATCCCACAAACCGGGAGAACATGACCCAAGCTAAAATCAAGAGCCAGATGATCAACCGACTGAGCAACCCAGGCACCCCAGGAAACTGTTTTAGAGTCCACAATGCAATGTTGTAATACTCTTCTCCTCTCACTTCACTTGTGGGGACATTTTCCTTCTTAAATTCTTCAAAAACTGAAGAGTCAATAACACAAGGAGCCCAAAGGCCTTTTTCACAAAATAAACCTAAAATGACTATTAGGCCCTGGAGATTTCTAGCTGCACAAGAAAATGGGCCAGCACATTACCTTAACTCTGTTTTTCTCATCCTGGCCAACTCAATTCTGGCTAACAGAATTTTCAAAACTGTTTCCTCTCCAATCTTAAGAAAAACACAGGGGCACATGGGTGGCTCGGTTGGTTGAGCGGCCAACTCTTGGTTTCTGCCAACTCTTGGTTTTGGCTCAGGTCATGATCTTGCATTTTGTGGGTTCAAGCCCTGCATCGGGATCCATGCTGACAGTGTAGAGCCTGCTTGGGATTCTCTCTCTCTCTCTCTCTCTCTCTCTCTCTCTCTCTCTACCCCTACCCCACTCTCTCTGTCTCTCTCTCGAAATGAATAAACAAAGTTAAATAAAAAGAGGGGAAAATCTTTCTACCTCTCAATTTAAAAAATACTTTGAACAGGGGTGCCTGGGTGGCTCAGTTAGTTAAGCATCCAACTTCAGCTCAGGTCATGATCTTGTGGTCCGTGAATTCGAGCCCTGCACTGGGCTCTGTGCGAACAGCTCAGAGCCTAGGGCCTGCTTCAAACTCTGTGTCTCCCTTTTTCTCTGTGCCCCTCCCCTGCTCATGCTCTGTCTCTCAAAAATGAATAAACGTTAAAAAAAATTTTTTAAATACATTGAACAGTAACTTCTGAAAGCACCATATTAATCAAAAGGTGATAACTAAATCATTCTAGGTTCATTAGGGTGATTTACTAACTGATGAATGTTTTTGTTGGGCAAACTATGAGTCCTTAAAATTTACTGCTTAAATTCTGAATCTCGTTAATTACCACATTTTCAAAAAATACAGTCTCAAAATCATTTGTATGAATTTTTAAAAGGTCAGCATAAACTTCTTTAGAAAGATGCTATCCTTCTTGATTGTTGGGTTTTAGATCCAAAAGCTGTTTTATTTAGTCTTTCCTACTTATTGAATAGTTAGGGGTCAAGAGACCAAGGCTTCAGCTCAGCCCCTCTTATGATATGTAACCTTGAACAAGTTGGTTCAAGATTGGTACAGATTACATATCTGTATTATGGGTACATGAGAAGTCTTTATGCATTTCACAGGGACAGTGTATAAATATCTTATAAATAAGATTATAGAGGTAAATGCAAAAGATATTGTTTAAAATCGAGATATTTGATCATCTTTCTGTACCTGGCTCCTAGCACAGAACCCCCCACAGAATAGAAATTCAGTAAAACGTGTGAAGAAGGAACGAAGTTCACTTCCACAGAGGCCGATAGCATTCGTTAGGTACAGGAAAGGAAACCTAACCTTAGGGAACCAAATAGTGGTTAACCACCATAAAAATCGGCACTACACACTCAGCCAGCAGGACCACAACAAAAGGCTCTGCATCTCACCGCCAAACGCTGAGCCACCCATCACGGCATGCCACACAGATACACAAGGGCGGGTCAAAAACGTCCCTCAATGCCAATTCTGTTTCTCAATCCATCTAAAATGTATCATTCTCTTTTCAATGAACCTCTTACCAAGATATTAAAGTATTCTTACAAGTGCACTCTTCTAACCTAAAATCAACTTTGCAGTAGAATAAGATCATTCTATAAATAAATGTCTAGCAAATCCTTACTATCTGCTAAGTGAGAAATTCTCAGTTTTTTCAATCCCTACTCTTTAATAAAATGTGTGTCAACTCCTCTCAGGTGTGAAGGGGTCTCTCACTCCAACAGTGGGCTCTCCTACTCCTGGGCAGGCCACTCAGTCTCAAGGTCTGGAGTTTCAACTCCCTGAAGACCCCAGACTTCTAGAATACCGGAGATCAGAAAGAAGCCATACGAGCTGCTCTGAGGCTAAGGCTGGGTGAGACAGAATGGGGGCGAGGGCAACCCTATCCTTTCAGAGGGCTCTATGAAAGAGAACCCAGACTTCTATGTTTTAACATAAGGGATCCAGGGCATGCCAACAATGAGACTATATAAAGGATCAGCGTAAAATGCGGACATTGAGGTTAATTATAGATGCCGAAGAGCCAACAAATTAATAAACAAGAAACTGTGAAAATCTGATAAGGCCGCGTAAGGCTTAAGACTGTTAGTCACTTATGTGAGCTAATTACCAGGTAGCACAATAATGATCATGCATACGATTAAAGGTGTCAGATTAGCATATGAAAGTTAGATTTTGTCATAACACTGCACTGAAGTTGCCCATAAATTGTTTCACACCTCGCGTGCTTGCTAACTCACAACTCAAAGCTGAAATGAACATCGCTGGGTGAGTAAGAACTTGTGTTGTTGTAAAAGCATTAACAGTCCCCGGGCACATCCTGAGAGCTGGAGAGTAGAGATTTGTGGTGGCCCAGAGCACTACACAGAGATTCCAGACGCAAGAAATGTACCTAGCAGTTTTCTTATCTAAGGCTCAGAAGCCAAATGGCCATTTCTCTTCTGTTCATCTGAATAAGGATTCTCTGCCCCAGCCACCATCCTTCCTCTCAACTGTCAAGGACTCATAAAAACGGGAAATTTGGGAGTTGCAGCAGGCAGACGGCTGAATTTTGGCTGACTGGAGAGAAAAGCTTCCTCTCAGCATAAAGGGTGTGGTTTGGGTTTCTTAATGACCATTCAGGGTTGGGACTCCAGAAGCTGCCAATCACAAAGCCTGGGCAGCTTATTTTGCCTTTTCTAGAAGTTTCCAATCCTATGCACTTAGTCCTTGAGCTTCAAAAGGACACATTCTCATAGTTAAGGCTGAGGATTGAGTAAGGAAGTCCTGGGCACCTAGATAATAGCCCTGTGGGTTTAAGGATCCCCCTCACTGCTATCCTGTGCACACAGAGGACTTATTTTAGCAGACCACACACAGGCCAAAGCTAAGACAGTTAGCTTTCAACTTTATAAAACCCTTAGAATCAAATTTATACATTTCACAAGAAGCACTGGTTTGTAAATAAAGTACTTGTCACAGTAAAATGAATAACTACAAATCCTGAAAGGAGTTAACATCTGCCTTTTCTTCTTTCCACATCACCAGGTCCTCCCCCAATTCATGGGTTCAGGGCTTTGTGTGGGTCTTCTCTGAAAATACCCACTTGGGAGCCTTACCTTTCATCACAATATACAAAGGACAACAAACCAAAAGATAGATTTATTGATCTGCCTTTTAAAAAGTGATACAGCTATAGGTCTCCATCTACAAACTTATGTGACCCCAAAATAGGTAATGGGGCTGTTCTAAAGCAACCACTGTCCTTGTGCTGAAGAGGGAAAAAAGTATTTCACTTCAGTTATGACCTACAAAACTCTAGTTCTACAAAAATCCACTCTTCGCTTTACATTGTAACATTCTATTTAAGTCATCAACCTCTCGACTGCAAATTAACAATTACCAACTCCTGTTCATTGACTTCCTGAATAGCTCTCCAATTTGGCCTCCTCTCCCCACCCACTGGCCTGGATCATTTTGTACTCCTAGTCAATTTCAAACCCCGCCCCTTCCTTTTCCTAAAAAACTGATGCTATCTTCTAACACTGCAAATCCATCATGACTTTTGGTATAAAATCCAGCTCCGTAACAGGGGCATAATGGGCTCACCTGTGCCTACGATCTCAGCTACTCTCTCCCCACCCACAGCATCCCCCTCCCTCCTTCCACCAGCCAATTACCTGCAGTTTCGGTAATGTGCCAAGCTCTCCATCTATTCATTCCCTGCACTCACAGCACTCTCTTCTCCAGCTCAGAAGGGCCCTTATTTAACCCCCTCTTTGCATGTACAACTATTAGCTCTAATACTCCACTCAGACTTCAGTTCTAGGAGGCACAGTTCTGTGACACCTAGAGCTGCCCCCGCCCCTACTCCCATCCCTGTCTTTCATTCCTGTGATTCCCCCAGGGTCCCTCTGTCATCTGTGTCCCCCAGTAGATTAGAGGCTGCAATCGAGACTTCTGTTCTAACTGCACTGGCTAGACACTGCCATTGTCCTTGGGTTTCAAAGCAGAACACCCCCCCCCCCCC
>NC_043706.1:32544464-32582336 GCF_006229205.1 Suricata suricatta | reverse complement strand
TTGGGAATCTGTCTAGTGTAGAATTTGCCCCATCCCTGCTCCCACCTCACTGTACTGCATGGACTTGGGTATATGGGGGAGAAGAAGAAACACATTCCCAGGTAACAACCTATGGTGATAGAGGTCAAAATAGTGGTTTCCTCAAGGTGGAGCATTTTGGGCTGGGAGGTGACTAAGAGAGGTGACCATTTCTGGAGGCTTGGAAAGGTCATGATCTAGGTGATAACTATACAGATGTACACTATTGGTAAAAAGATATCGTTCTGTATACTTCATGCCCATGCACTCAGCACATATAAATTATACCTCAAGAGGTTTTTTTTAGCTAATAAAAGAAACATACTCCCCCTGTGATGGAAGGCTGCCCCAAAGACAAGGCTCTCAAGTCAAAGGATGCTTGCACACTGAAGGCTCCTGGTTACTGACAGCAGTGATTCTTAGCCCTGGACCAGAGTTTATCATAAAAGGGCAGTAGGTATTGACAATAGGCAGAATAAATGTCTCACCCACGCATATAACAATGTCCCAAAGATACAGAGAAGCCACCACATTTAATAAAACGCATTTACTGCAGAGTATTATTACCTATGCAGTCATTCTGTCATAACATATTTTCTCAATCAACAAATACTCAAAGCACAACCACAATCCTGTTGGGACCAAAATAATTTCTGAAGCAATCTCTTTCTCTCTCTCTCTCTCCATCCCTCCTTCCTTCCTCCTCCTCCTTCCCCTCTTTCCCTCCCCAACTATCTCCACCATTTCTTCCCCCAATCCTTCCTTCCCCCGCCCACTTCTCACCTCTCTCAGGCCTACAGCCTGTCTCAACTTCATCAAACTAGCACCCAAGCTGGCCTCCACCCACCCCACCAGCCTCCCCGTCATTGGTTCTACAGGTAGTCTCTGTTCCCCTTTACTTACTGCTCAAACAGATCATTCTCTCTCTCTTTTTAATTTTTTTTTAATGCTTACTTATTTTTGAGAGAGCAAGAGAGAGCGTGCACTTGCGAGAGCACAAGCTACAGGGTGGGGGTGGGACAGAGAGAGAGAGGGAGACAGAGAATCCAAAGCAGCCTCCAGGGTCCGAGCTGTCAGTACAGAACCTGATGCAGGGCTTGAACTCAAAACTGTGTGAGATCATGACCTGACCCGAAGTTGGACACTTAACTGACTGAGCCACCCAGGTGCCCCCAAACAGACCTTTCTCAATGCAGCTTCTCTACCTTTGCCCCTAGCTGTCCCCTTTCCTCTGCCACACCAGTCTCCCACCAGCTATCTAAGTCTTAGGCTTTCTTTAGGGCAGGGCTCAAGTCCCACCTCCCACAGTATCTGCAGGGGGTGGAGGGTCTCTAGACCACCCTTTTCCCCTGGCACCATCATTTCCTCCTCCAAATTCCTTTAGCAGGGACTATTTACATCCAGTGCTACATGCTGAGTACCTGAGGAGGAATTATGATTATAGATGAGGTGCCAGAGGCAAAAAAAAAAATTAAGAAAGTCATTTATTACCTCTCAATTGGTAGGTGGCAAAAGCCAGATGTGAACCCAGACAACATGACTCCAGAGCCACTATCTGATATGGCCTTTGTTTATTTATTTTTTATTTTGAAATAAATTTAAGCTTACAGAAGCATGGCAAATACAGTACAGAGTTCCTGTATACCTTTCACCCAGTTCCCCCTTCTGTCAACATCTTACATACATAACCAGGGTACACTGACCAAAACTGCAGACCTGAACACTGGTACAGTATTATTAACTTCAGACTTTATTCAGATTTCCCCAGTCTTTACACTCTGCCCCCTTTGTATTCCAAGACTGCACTTGATACTTAGTAGTCATACTTCCTTAGCCACTAGATTATAACAGCTCCTCCATCTTTCCTTGTCTTTCATGACCCTGTCATTTTTATTTTCATTTATTTTTTTAACATTTTATTAATTTTTGAGACACAGAGAGAGACAGTGTAAGTAGGGGAGGGGCAGAGAGAGAGAGAGAGGGAGACACAGAATCTGAAGCAGGCTCCAGGCTCTGAGCTGTCAGCACAGAGCCTGATGCAGGGCTCGAAGTGAGATCATGACCTGAGCCGAAGTTGGACACTTAACCAACTGAGGCACCCAGGCGCCCCAACCCCTGTCATTTTTAAAGAATACGAGTCACATATCTTGAAGGATGTCCTTCAACTTGAATTTATCTGTTTTCTCATAATTATACTGTTGGTGACAGATTTCAGGGAAGAACACAACGGGCCAAGGGGCCTTCTCACCACGTCCCTACCAGGGGTGAGTGCTATCAACATGAGAGGAGAGTTTGAAGGCTACGTGGGCATGGGTTGAAAGCACACTAGTAATCAATAAACATTTTAGGGAAGATGCTTTAAGGCCATGCAAATATTGTTTCTCCTTAAACTTTTACCAACTAATTTTAGCCTCCACTGGAGATCTTGCCTGCAGTGCAGTGACTATTACTGTGCTTTGGTAAAGGTAATTTTCTCTTCTCCTCATTCCTTCCACATTTACTAGTTAGAATTCCTCCGAAAGGACGAGCCGTACCTTCACCCCCATTTATTTACTGAATCATTTATATCATTAATTCATGGACATTTATTTTATTCTCTGGTTAATAATCCAATATTATTGTTATTTATGTTGTTGCTCAAACTGTCCCAGCTTTGGCTTTAAGGAGCCCCCTCAGGTTGGCTTCTGTGTCCTGTTGAGGTGCCCCTGTCTTTTTTACTTTCCCTGCCCGAGTCCTGGAATCAACCATTTCTCTGAGGAGCTGATAGAGTCATTTTATCATTGCTCTAATCAAGCCAATTTCTTAAGGGAGCTGACAAATTTTGTATGCCTAAATATCTCCTACAGCAGTAAGCATACAACTGTCTAGCACTAGTCAGTGTTTGTTTAGGAAAGCTTCAAGGGCAGAAGGAGCAATGGCCCACTTACACACTCGCAGAGATGAGAGAGGACAGACCTCCTTCTGTCCTGACCTACCCTTCTGGACAAGACATACAAGAGGCCTGGCCCAGTTCCGGCGTGCAGTGAGAAGACAGTAAGCCACAGTCTGATTCTGCAACTGCTTTGAGACGTTCTGATGCACCTTCCTCAGAAAGCCTGGCAAGAAATGCTCCAAACATTGCCTTGTTTTATGGATGGAGGAACTGAGGTGCAAGTGAAGTAAGAAACATTCTCAAGATCATTCAGCTAGAGCGTGGCTGAGTTGGGACTAGGAACAAGGGCCTGAGGGACTGCTCTCCCATGCCCTTTCCCAGAGGCAGTGTGCACTTAGAAGGAGGAAGGTTCCTGGAGACCATGTTTCCTGTGGATTGAATTTTCTGTCTAACCCACGTCCTCTGTCCTTCAGAATTGACACATGGAGAGACTAGACGATAAAACGCAAGAGATGTGCTTTCTAGAACCTAGGAATCAAGACAGACCTAGAGCAAGCTAAAACTCTATGGACAAGAAGCACTTAAAACTCAATTTACAGATTTTGTCCAGGAATGTACAACACCACAAACAAGGCTAAAATCAAAACCCACGAAGGAAGGAGCAACAAGACTTAGTTTTTGTTCCACTCAAACCCAGATGGCCACATAAGCCCAAGGACCAAACCTAACTTCTAAGCATAAATACTAAGCAGGCATGGAGAAATGAAGAGATTAAAACAAATGTGAATCACAATCAAAACTATGATAAGAAGCTATAGGTTAAAGCTTTAGGTGTCAAAAGCTCACAAGTCTCCCAAATTCCATAATGAGGAAACCTGAAGCCAGCCAGAGTCATCATATGACGATTCCAATGACCTCTTTGTCTTATCTCCAAACAAAAATCAGATGACACCCTGAGCAATAGGAAGCATTCAAAAAAATGTGTGTAAACAAGTAAAACAGTGGACATTAGGTTTTCAGATAACATTCCCATGTTCAGACCTGTGGTCTGAACTCAATGGATTCAATCCACCAAAAATAAAAATGTATTTCTACTTGGTGATCCTACTTTTAAAGAAGTGGCTCATGGGCAAATTGGCTTATTGGAATGACAACCAAAGCCCACAATAAGCCAGCTGGAAAGCATCAATATCAAGACAAAAATACACATAAATTCTAAGAAATCAATTTTATGGATTACAACAGGACCTCCCCCCTCCCCCCTGACACACAAAGTACATCTTAGGTTTAGCTGCTCCTAGATCCTAGATCACTGTGTGAGTACTGTCAGCTTACACAAAACTCACCATTCCATACGCACTGCTACCAACAATCAAAGATTTATTTATTTATTTTGAGAGAGAGAGAAAGAGAGAATGAGCAGGGAAGGGCGGTGGGGAGATCACGACCTGAGCCAAAATCAAGAGTCAGATGCTTAACCAACTGAGCCATCTACGCACCTCCAACAGGTATTTTTAAATGGCTGTGAAAACTCACTCAAAAGAAGTAGGTCTGCGTAAGTATCTGCCAACTGAATGAGCAGGAGCTAAAGTTTACCTGGGCGGCTCAGTAAATGAAGGATATAGTTGACAAAAGAGTAAATATTAAAGAGAGGTACACAGAAGTGATGGTAATTGAAGACAATGCATCTAACACATCATGATGGGTAAAGAAAAGACATTAAGAAAAAGACAGCTCTATCAATTTGACAAAACATAGTAAGTCAAATCCTGGATCCTAATTTCTTATACACGATCTCTGGAAAAACAAAAAAACAAAACACAGTTCAACTTTAAAATGAAGCACCAGGGGTGTCTGGGTGGCTCAGTCAGTTAAGTGTCCGACTTCAGCTCAGGTCATGATCTCACAGTCAGTGAGTTCAAGCCCCGTGTCAGGCTCTGTGCTGACAGCTCAGAGCCTGGAGCCTGTCTTCGCATTCTGTGTCTCCCTCTCTCTCTCTCTCTCTCTCTCTCTCTCTCTCTCTCTCTCTGCCCCTCTCCCACTTATACTGTCTCTCTCTCTCAAAAATAAATGTTTAAAAAAATATTTTAAAGAATAACAAAATAAAATAAAATGAAGCACCAGATCATTTACTTAAAAACCTTTTTGAAAGCCTGCTCTGGGTCTGCTAAAGATGGTAAAAGGGCTGCTGATGAGTGACTAGCGAGAAAACTATTCTCCAACTGGGTCTTAAACATACAATTATGGAGATAGCAATAGATTAAATAGGAGCAATTCTGGAATCTCTGCCAATTTCAGTATCTGAGGTATTTGCATTTGTAGGTAAAAAGTAATAGAGCTCTTCTCTTACTGCTAAGCATATAGGACCCATAGGTGTTTTCAGAACTGCTTAACTAGAATACTATACTCTCCTTCCACTTCTACAGCCTGGGGACTCAGCATCTTTCTTCCTGGTAGCCATGATCTATCTCCACACAAAACAGACTCTAAAGGCCCAAATGGAAAACCTCAGTCCTGGGCAAGTCACTTAACCTCTCGGAATCTATCAGTAAGTGGTCGCTAATATCACAGGATTGTGAAGATTAAAGCACTGAGGATTATGGAAAGTAACATCTCCCGTCCCTAAATCCCAGGTTTCAAAGTAGTATCAACACTCATCTGAACTGGCCATACAATATTCTCTGAAAATCATTTTATGGACCAAGTAATTATGATTTGAGATATAAAATTTGGTCATAAAACACTAATTGGGGGGGTAGTGGAGAGAACCGTAAAAAAAAAAATCAGAGTGAGTAGCAAGGGTTAGAAGTCACTTCAAATACACAGGCCTCTGGTTTCTTATTAATTATTTAGATTTACTTCCCTTGCACACACTTTGGCCTTGGTGATACATCTGGCAGTCATGTGTCCAAAACAAATCTTTATCATTTTGAACTTGGGGAGGTAGGGGTGCCAAACTTTCTCACAGATGAAATTCATGAACAACACATTAACCTGCTTGAGAGGAAGACGGAGATTTTCTAGAAGAAAAGTTTGAAAGAAGCAATATGAGAGGCTTTTTCCTCTTCATGAGCTGCAGGGCATTCCTCTATACCCTCTAAACTAATATATTATTTGGCATAAGTTTAAAGACATTCCCCTCATGTCATGTTTCTATATTCCAGGGAAAATGCCAATGATTTCTTTAAAAATAAGCCTCTTACTTTAGGTATTTAAAGTGTTCCAAAGGGATTCTGTGTTACATTCTTGAATCAAAGAAAGAATCCCCAGTTGCATAGAAACTAAGAGCAAGGACTCCGAAGCCAGTCTGCCTGGGTTCAAAACCAAGCTCTACCACTTCCTAGCTTTCCACCTGGGGTTAGCTACGTGACTTGTCTGTGCTTCGGTTTCCCCACCAATAAAACGGCAATAATGCTAGTGCCTTCCCCAAAGAGCTGTCATGAGGACAAAATGAGATAATATTTGTAAAGTGCTTAGAACACTGTATGGCACAAGTGTTATAAAAGCAACTATTAAATTAAAATGAATAAATTCCTAATTCATCTTTTTTGGCAAAATATTACCTAAGCATATAGGTCTGAATGTCTGAATCTCATCCAAAGAGACAATTCTCCAAGTGGTCACATGTAAGTGCTTTATAAGTGACAGTTTTGGAGCCAGAGAGATTCCTGGCTTTGTATCCTCCGCGTGGCCCTGGACTTTAACCTGTCCCTGAACCTTTACTTCTTCACCTGTAAAATGAAAATGACGATAATTATCTACTAGGCATACTACAAAGGTAAACTGAGAAAATACAGATGTAATCTGACATAAAGTATTAAGTGCTCAAGAAGTAAAACTATCCCCCTTCCAAATACACGTGTACATACCCACCTACAACTACAGGAACAACTCTGAGCTGTTGGGAATGAACTTGTCAGTTAACTACCAATGTGGGATGGCTTTTGCAAGTTTTATCACCAGAAGAAGCAAGAATCAGGTAGCTGGACCCAACCAGGACAAGAGTCAATGCTCAGGCTTCATCAAGCTGCATCAGAGGAAGAGTGGGAAACAAGGCACCAATAATTAAAAACAGAGCAGGATGGGGGCTCCCCTCCAGGCCCAGCCAAGAGCTAAAGGTCTAAAAACAAGCATAAGAAAGACTAAGAATCTTGAAGTGATTCAAGTAAACAGCCCTGAACTGATCTATTTTGTAAGCTTTCCTGGTCATTGAACTTCTTTTAAGTAGGTCTTGACAATAATTCAAAAGGAAAAATAACTGGAGAAATGAACTGTGTTTAAAGAGAACAAAAGAAAATCACAATGAATGCTTATTCAGGTGAAAAACAAAGTCAATAGGTTCACTCAAAGAAAATGGGTTCTGGGACACGTGGGTGGCTCAGTTGGTTAAGTGTCTGACTTTGGCTCAGGTCATGATCTCACAGTTTGAGCCCCACGTTGGGCTGTGTGCTGACAGCGCAGAGCCTGCATGCAGCCTCCTTCAGATTCTGTGTCTCCCCCTCCCTCTACACCTCCCATGCTCATACTCTGTCTCTCAATAATAAAACATTAAAAATTTTTTAAAACGGGTCTGATACAGGCAGAAAATTCCTTTAAAGAAGTTTCCTTCTGGGTGGCCTGGGTGGCTCAGTCAGTTAAGCAACTGACTCTGACTTGATTTCGGCTCAGGTCATGATCTCATGTTTAGTGACAGCCTGCTTGGAATTCTCTCTCTCCCTCTCTTTCAAAATAAATAAACTTTAAAAAAATAAAATAAAATAAAAATAAAAGTCAAGAAATCTTAAAAAAAAAAAAAAAAAGATGAATCTTTCTAAGATTAAATAAAATACCACCTCCAAATAAACTAGCTTGTATTCTCTATAAAAGCTGACACCTCAAGCAACCACTTTTTCTACCTTTCAGAGATAAGAATAGAGATTTCCCAATTTTTATAAATAGAATGCTCCTCGGGGCACCTGGGTGGCTCAGTCAGTTAAGTGTCTGACTTCGGCTCAAATCACGATCTCTCAGTTTATGGGTTTGAGCCCCATGCCAGCGTCTGTGCTGACAGCTCAGAGCCTGGAGCATGCTTTGGATTCTGTGTCTCCCTCTCCCTCTTCCCCCTGCCTGCTTGCATTCTGTCTCTCGTTCTCTCAAAAAAAAAAAAAAATTAAAAAAAATTTTTAAATAGAATGTGTCTCAAAAAAATTAAAATCCCTGAGGTTTTAAACTTTTGCTATAACTGAAACAATTGTAATTAGGAGATCCAACAACACATAAGCAAAGCTAAAAGTTATAAAATGTACAAAAGTGTGGACAAGAAAAAATATTATTTTCTTAGGGTACATGGGTGGCTCAGTCAGCTAAGTGTTGGACTCCTGATCTCAGCTCAGGTCATGATCTCACAAACATGAGATCTCACACCCCACATCAGGCTCTGTGCTGACAGCATGCAGCCTGCTTGGGATTTTCTGCCCCCCTTCAAAATAAATAAACAATATTAAAAAATTTTTTTAAACTTTCTTAATCCTTGTAAAGACAAGCACTTGATAGTGTCTTCCAAATGTAAAATCGATGCTTCTTATGCAGTACCAGTGAATGTTCAATACATGTTGACTACTGGTGTTATTAGCAGTATGATCCACTGCTTCTCCAGTCACAGTAAAAGGACTGACTGAGCCCATACATCATGTTGCCTCTAGTCCTCACTGGCAGGGATAAGCATGTGGTATAGTCACTACAAAGGACGGACCCCGTCACATGGAGACCTACAGCCTCAGTCTTGTAAGAATCATGCACCATCCAACTTGACGGCGTTGAGAGCTGCTTGGCACTGTGAAGCTTGAGTGTTTGAAACTACATTTTCCATTCTGAGTACACAAGGTCAGTATATTTCTTACTCGTATTTTTTTTAATATTTATTTTTGAGAGAGTTAGCAAGTGAGCAGGGGAGGGGAAGAGAGAGGGAGACAGAGTACCAAACAGGTTCTGCACTGACAGCCCCATGTGGGGCTCAAACCCACAAACCATGACATCATGACCTGAATCGAAACCAAGAGCTGGACACTTAACTGACTGAGCCACCCAGGTGCCCCCTCTTACTTTTACTTTTCTTTTTCATCTTAAAAAAAATGCTTTTTAGCAATTTCCTCCTCAACACATCCCCAAAGGCAAGGGAATCAAGAACAAAAATGAACTACTGGGACCTCATCAAGATAAAAAGCTTATGCAATGCAAAGGAAATGATCAAAAAAACTAATAGGCAACTGACAGAATGGGAAAAGATAATGGCAAATGGCATATCAGATAAAGGGCTAGTATCCAAAATCTACAAGGAACTCATTAAACTCCATACCTGAAAAATGAATAATCCACTGAAGAAATGGGCAGAAGACATAAACAGACACTCCACCAAAGAGGACATCCAGATGGCCAACAGGCACATGAAATGATGCTCAGCATCACTCAGCATCAGGGAAATACAAATCAAAACCACACTGAGATACCACCTCACGCCAGTCAGAGTGGCTAAAATGAACAAATCAAGAGACTATAGATGCTGGCAAGGATGTGGAGAAACGGGCACCCTCCTACACTGCTGGTGGGAATGTAAACTGGTGCAGCCGCTCTGGAAAACAATATGCAGGTTCCTCAAAAAACTATCAGTAGAACTCCCCTATGACCCAGCAATAGCACTGCTAGGGTTTTACCCAAAGGATCCAGAAGTGCTGATGCACAGGGGCAGATGTACCCCAATGTTCATAGCGGCACTTTCTACAATAGCCAAATCATGGAAAGAGCCTAAATGTCCATCACCTGATGAATGAATCAAGAAGATGTGGCATATATTTACACAATGGAGTACTACATGGCAGTGAGAAAGAATGAAATATGGCCATTTGTAGCAAAGTGGATGGACCTTGAGGGTGTCATGCTAAGTGAAATAAGTCAGGCGGAAAAGGACAGATACCATATGTTTGCACTCATAGGTCTAATAGGAGAAACCTAACAGAGGACCATAGGGAGGGGGAGAGGGGGAAAGAGTTGGGGAGAGAGAGGGACACAAATCATGAGAGACTATTGAATACTGAGAACAAACTGAGGGCTGAAGGGGGAGGGGGAGGGAGAAAGGGGGTGATGGTCATGGAGGGGGGCACTTGTGGGGAGAAGCACTGGGTGTTACATGGAAACCAATTTGACAATAAACTATTATCTTAAAAACATAAAATAAAATAAAGAAGGTGAGAGACCAACATAAAAGTGCTGTGAAATCTGTCAGTATAATGATGTTGGATGTTCTCATTGCCTAACAGAGGCTGAAATCTATCTATAAGTAGAGCCCTAACTGCCCCAAAAACTATCAAAAAGAAAAAATAAATGGTTCCATGTGCTGGTTTTATCACATAAAAATATATCTACCTATTTTGAGAGAGAAAGAATGAGCAGGAGAGAGGGGAAGAAGGAGAGAGTGAGAATCCCAAGCAGGCTCCATGCTGCCAGCACATAGCCCAATGTGGGGCTCAATTCCATGAACCGCAAGACCATAACCTGAGGTGAAATCAAAAGCTGGATGCTTAACCAACTGAGCCACCCAAGCACCCCTACTTTTATCACTTTTAAACTGACGCTATAATGTAGTATCTGTATGGCTAGTCAACAGGGGAATCTGGGCTAAGGCAGAAGGACTCAGATCCAAACCTCCCATCTGTACTCCAAGCATAAAATACCAGTGTATAAAATATAACATAAGAAACGCTTTTGTACATAGTTGAGCTCCAAACCAAGAAAAATACACACATGTCAGAACAGGAACTCAAAATCAGAGCAGTGAATGGGAACTCTCAATGCAATAAATCAGAAGTCAACAGTAAGTACAGAGAGAAATGTGTTTAGTAAACTTAATAGAAGACAATTCAACTCACTCCTCAATGTTTATATAGAAAGAGTAACACCATGAAACATATTCAGTGTAACAAGTAAGACTAAATCATCTAAGTAACAAGTCAGTTTAACAATCTAGATTCTTATCTAGAGTTAACCCATAAAGCTGGTGGGAAAACACTATTTCAAGTTGGTCTTCTGTAAGTACAACCTAAGGAATTTGGTTACTCAAGTCCTTCAAGCATGCTTTTTAAAGGCTTTTGTCATCTACAGGGCCATGTATGGCCAACAGGAAACTTAAAAAGAGAAAAAAGATTGGAAGCTAGCTGAACTAATCTATACTCTCAAAGATTAGAACACTAAATTTGCATATGGCCTGGTGAGCCAGCACAAACACCGGGACTCTGAGGAGAAATATCACTCAGGTAAAATACACAAACACACACAACACCACTTCATTATAAACCAATCCAACTACTTTTCATAGTAAAATAAAATTGTCAGTCTAAATAATCTCAGAGCACATTTTTAAAAGGTTATTATTGAAGCATAAATATGTTTAAATATGTGAGTTCATAATGATATTTACAAAAACCTCAGATACCACTGAAGACTACCAGGAAACCAAATGGATCTGAAAACTGGTAAAGAACAGAAAAGAATCAAGCATTCAACTCATCTT
Organism: Suricata suricatta; assembly: GCF_006229205.1. Lineage (NCBI taxonomy): Eukaryota > Metazoa > Chordata > Mammalia > Carnivora > Herpestidae > Suricata > Suricata suricatta. Next base: position 32,570,904 of record NC_043706.1, on the reverse strand, counting down.
TCCTGAACAAACTGTATCTCAGGACAACCATGTAGTTGATAACAGGAGGTTTCTCTCTAAAAAGTATTCCAGGTAATAAGTGAAGAACATAAAACAAACAAAATATCACTGTTTGGCAAACTCTTAATTAAGTCATGGTCTAGGCAGTGACCTTCAATGGCTGCCACCATCACAAGAAAGACAGACTTGGTACACTTGGGTGGCTCAGTCAGCTGAGTGTCTGACTTCAGCTCAGGTCATGACCTCACAGTTCCTGAGTTTGAACCCCACATTGGGATCACTGATGTCAGCCTTTTCAGCATGGAGCCCGCTTCAGATCTCCTTCCCCCTCTCTACCCTCCCCCCACTTGTGCTCTCCAAAATATAAATAAGTATTAAAAAAAAAAGAAGAAGAAGAAGAAAGACTCAACTGAAGAAGGCACACAACACCCTTAGAAAGAAATCCTGCCAAAAAATGTGAACTTGAACCAGATCAAGTCTCTAGATCCAATTTCCAGTTTATAGGAAATATAGGGATAGAAGAACATGTTAAATGACATCTCAGTGATCCAATGGGGCAAATGCCCTTTTTCTTCATCAAATAAACTGAAAAGAAAAAAATGACAGAGATGAAACCCACAGATTTAAAAAGACTAAAAGATACAGCAAATGAATACAAAGTGTTTACAGATTTAAACAAACCAACTGTAAAAGATAAAATATTTTAGACAATATGGAAAATTAGAACCCTAACTAAACATTTGATTATTTTAAGGAATTGCCATTTTTTAGATGTGAGATAATGGTATCATGAATATTTTCAAAAGAATCTTTACCTTTTAAAGATGTGTACTTAAGTAATATAATACGTAAGCCTTTCTTCAAAATAATTCACTTGGGGTTGTCTGGGTAGCTCAGCCACTTAAGTGTCTGACTCTTGATTTCAGCTCAGGTCATGATCTCACAGTTGTGAGATCAAGCCCCATGTCAGGCTCTGTGCTGAGCATGGAGTCTGTTTCAGATTCTCTCTCTCTCTCTTTCTCTCTCTCTCCCCTTCTCTCTCTCAAAATTTAAAATAATAATAATAATTTAGTTGGGGGTGATAAAAAGAAACAAATTGGCCATATGCTGCTAATTGTGTTATGGGTATATAGGTATGTGAGAACTCATTATTTTATTCTCTTGACCTCTGTATGTTTGAAATTTCCCAAAAATAAAAGCTAGAACAACAAAAGAAAATGGCTTTTGTCTCATTTTGCTTCGAGGATATTGCTCCATGCATTTGTGTTATTAATGGCCCTCTTCTAAACAATAGCCTCTGAAGAAGGACCCGAGAGGTCCCAACTTGACCATTAAAAATCCTATGCCCACACAAAGGTAACTTTCTAAATGTAAGTAGCATTAGCAGCCATAGATCAGTACATTACTTCTCAATCAAAAGGACCCAGAAGATGTAACTCTTATTAAGAGTCCTCAAATACAACTGCATATGTTATTCTTGCCACGGTTGAATACTCAAATTACATCTACTATCCTGAGTATGTTATAAGCACAAATACACACAAAATCTTATCTACAAGATTGTATATGCCAGTGCTGTTCCAACAGCAGAAAACTAAAAACAAACTCCAATCTAAGAGCAAACAAGGGATTCAATCATTGCAGTCCATACACACTGTGGAATACCACTCATTCGTTTAAAATGAGGCTGAAGAGAAAAATGAAAGTTGTTTATAATACATTAAGTGAAAATTTGAGACAAAATATGTACAGTACAGTGTCATTTCTAGTAAAAAAAAATTTTTTTGCATAGACAAAAGTCCAAAGAACGTACATGAAAATTGCAACAGCTAACTCATGTAGGTGGTGAAATTATGGATGGTTTTATTTTCGTGTGGCAATTTTTCTAGACTAAATGCAGAGGTCCACAATCCGTCCTTTACCATTCAGATATCCAAAATTCTCTGAAAATAATTTTTAAAAGTTACTGGCAAACTTGCTTAGGTACAAAACCTGCCCTACACTGATTGAGAGCTGCTTCATTATTTATTTACCCCTTTTACAGTGAATGTGGACAGATGTCACTGCAGGGATGCGATGTGTCAGAGTGCTGACCCAGATTCCACTAGGGGCTTACTAGTACCCTCCAACAACCCCAAACTCTGGATATTAAACCCCAAAGCCTCTGACAAAACACTGTGGACCTGAATCAGTTTGTAACTTGCCACCATTACCATTTTTAGGCTTCTAAAAATGGGACTCACATTTGAAAAGGTTGGGAGCTCCTGCTATCAATTATTATAACTTTTAAAACAGCATCAATTTAAAACACGTCCTTGACAACAGGATTCTCATTCCAGTTTATCAAAGGTAGCAAGCCCTGGGCTTCCATCATATGGTTTCAGCAGCCAAGGTCTACCAGGCATTGCGTGCCTTCCATAGTTTAGCTCACGGGATGCTGCTTCAGGAAGCAGATACCATCCTAGGCCCATTGTACATATGAAGACACAGATGCTCAGAGAGGTTACGTAACTTGCCTAACTCACAAGGCAGAGCTGGGTCAGAGCCTGACCTTTGCAGCCATGCTAAACCCTCGTCACTTAAGTAATCTACAGGGCAGTTCTGCTTCTGGATCATCTCCATCATTTTTAATAGTGGTAATAACATCACAAGGGAAGCAGAGACAACTGACTTGTTTTAAAAATTCTTTTTTGATTTGTAAACTAAACAAACTCGATCTACAAATTACTAAGAAAAGATAAATATGAACCCAAAACATATAATTTCCAGTATTACTACCATTAACTCTAACCACACCAAAGTTATTTGAAGATGTTCTATGAATGTAACAATATAATTTTCTATACCACAGAAAATCTCCCAGTAATCTTTTGGAAATCAGTGTGGGGAACATTTTCCGAGAGCTGTCCAGAAGAGACCAAGTTCCTACCCACAGGAGAGCCTGACATTTCCAAGAACAAACTCTCCACTATCTACTTTTGGGGTTTTCTTGGTGTCTCTGGGCTATAAAACCCACTAATTTACTTTCCCTACTGAAAACTAGGGTAGAAATAGCCTTGACTTCCTTCTGCAAACCAAAATTCACAGCTGTTGGGGGTGAACAAACTAAGGGGAAAAAAGAACCTTAAGAAGGGATTTTTCTGGCCAAGGATGCAACTTTCACTGGGACCATAATCTCCCAGGACAAGTGAACATGCTGAAGCTGACTGGCTACAAATCAAATTCTTCAGACCACAAGACTGTTTCACTGTTTCCAGTCTCTAATTTTTGTAACTAAGACAGTAAAAACTGAACTTCAATTGGAGAATTCAGAAAAAATGGGATGTCTCATCTTTCAAACTTCTGTTAAAGTATCTTTTTCTTTCTTTTTTAAAAAATGTTTATTTTTGAGAGACAGAGACAGAGCATGAGCAGGGGAGGGGCAGAGAGAGAGAGACATACACAGAATCTGAAGCATACTCCAGGCTCTGAGCTGTCAGCACAGAGCCTGATGCAGGGCTCAAACTCATGAACTGCTAGATCATGACCTGAGCTGAAGTAGAATGCTTAACCAAATGAGCCACCCAGGCGCCCCTAAATTATCTTTTACTACCCGTGCATGCCTTACTCAGTTTAAGATTAGGCACTTGCTAGATTTTCAGATACAAAATAACCACACGAATCATAGTCTGCTTTAAAGAAAGCAAAAACGTACAGCAATTCCAAAATAAAAGGGCTGCTATCCCAATAAAATATACTTAAAAGTATATCAAGAAGCTCTTTAAAAATCATTTTTAATGAATTGAAAAAGCTTTAGTGTAATATCTAGAACTGTTATCCTAATGGATAGTTGTGTTTTGTTGGCTGGTTTTGTTTTGTTACATTCTCTTGGAGAAAGCCAGAATTTAGATCACATAAGTCCATGAAATCCTGCTTCAGCACCTCACATTCTACAATCCTTAGTCAGTGCTGTCTTCTTCCTTAGGATGTTAATATCATTTTGCTTAAATTAGGTATATTCACAAGAAATCTGGCACTGCAGGAGGGCAAAAGAAACAAGGTCAGCATGAAAAAGCTGTCATGTCATTATAGTTTCTAAGCTACACATCCATTCTGGGGAGTGAGTGAAGGACCATTCAAATGGGATGGTTATGTTAACCACTTTTTTTTTTTTTAAGTCCGAATTCTTTACAGAAATCTAGCAATCTTTCTTAAAAACAGTAAGTTGTCATATCGTCTGACATTGGAAGAACTTTTAATTGTCCCCAAGGTGGGGTCCATTTTTCCAAAGTTTTCATTCTTCATTCCTTATTTCAAAAAATTACTTCATATTTTTAGGAAACTCCTGGTGGCTATTTCTAGACTCCCTCCTCACCTCAAATGGTAGAATAAAAACTAGTTTATAGCTACATTTACGGCTATGGTCTGTAAATTTTCCGATTTCTCCAGTAGGCCTCCTTGGCTTCTTCTGTTCTTATTCACTCCTCTCATGCTTGAGAAATTAAGTATAGAATATTCCTAAACCATGACACATCTACTCCTCAATCCTTGACTTTGGTTTAGCTTTTCTGTGCTTCTGAACCTTCAGGGATTCATTTTACTTTACACCTTTCACATACATCAGTATTCAGCTCACAATTCAATAAAGTTTTAAGTTAATATATGATGATTTCTTGTACCATTTTCTTTTTTCAGGTCTTTTTGCCTTTTCGTTGATAGAATTCACTTCTAACCCAAATTTTACGGTCTCCTCATATAGAATTGGCTTTCTGGGAAATCAGCAGTTTCACTACAACCATCAACATATCAATCTCTCCGCTACATGAGAATTTGTGTCCAGGGCTGAAAAATACCATGAGCTACAAAGAAGTCTAGGAGCACCTGTCTCAAGCTGCCAACTGAAGGCATGCATTCGTTCAATAATCGGAAAATGAGATAGTATTATGTAAAGTAAAATCCATGCCTTCCAGAACCTCTCAAGGACTAAACATTTCAGATAACTATGCTTTCTAAATAATCTACTTTAAGTAACAAAAATTATATATGAATCATTTCAAATGATTATATTTGAATCATTTCAAACTAAAATATGTTTTTCCTACTTCCACTGACACGCTACACTGCATATAACTTAATCTGTTTTTGATGGCTGTGAGTCATAATAAACAGAAATTACAGCACTAAGATATAGCACAATGATGCTTGGGGCCCACGCAAGTGTGTAGGGTTATGCACATCTATGTTAGTAGCCTCAAGTTGCCAAGGATGGGAAAGCTGAGATAGATTCTAACTGCTTTTTCTGTCTCTTATTTTGTTAATCAGTCACACAGACCTATCATACTACTATAAACACTGTAAGGAAACAGGCCATGCATCAGGAGAGGGACTGGTTTTGATAAAGCACCTACTCTGTGCCAGGTCTGAGACAGACTTTGCAATGCATCTAGCAATCAGCCTGGCACAAAAGTGAAAAATGGGTAAACACTGGGTAAATGAACAGCACTAATGTGCCTACCTAAGCAGGTTCTCTCTCTCTTATTTACAGTTTCTAATCTGCCATGACCTGGAAAACACATACCCAAGTGTGAAAGAACACCATTTAAAATATGTCTAGCCTGGTACTTTGCACATGTCGGGGACAGTATGGCAAAACTATGTGCTGAACCGAGCTGAGGATGGCTAACAATGAGCATTCACAATGTGCCAGAAACTGTGGGAAGTGTCTTACACACATTATCTAAGATGATACCTATAAGGCAAACAATATCATCCCCATTTTACAGATGGAGAAATTGAGGCTCCAAGTGGTTGAGTAATTTGTAACAAAATCAAGCAGCTAGTCAGTGATGGCAGTACACTATGAATTCAGGCAGTCTGACTACAGAACAAGCGGCCTTTTTCTTTTTTAATGCTTATTTATTTGGGGGCGGGGGGGGGGGAGAAAGAGAAAGAGTGAGAGTATAAGTAGGGGAGATGCAGAGAGAGAGGGAGACACAGAATTTGGCTCCAGGCTCTGAGCTGTCAGCACACGGCCCGACACAGAGCTCGAACTCATGAATGGTGAGATCATGGCCTGAGCCGAAGTCAGATGCTCAACCAACTGAGCCAACCAGGTGCCCCAAGAACAAGTAGTCTTACGCGTGACACTACACTGCCTCTGAATAAATGTGCAGTAAATAAGAAAAGGTCAGAAAGATACAAAGTTTATAACAACTTCTTTTTGTTTCCTAGAAGCTTTTGCTGACTTGGGATTCTTGGGGATATTCTCGGTAAGTGACGGTTTCTGTATATAAACATTACACCGGCAGGCCAATGCAATACACTGTGAAAGCCAGGCAAGTGAAGAATGAGCCAGGGAGCTACTGTACACTGCAGATGATGGGTTCCAAAGAAGTAGAAGCTGGAGAGATCTGTGTGTATTAGGGTCATTAGGGAGGGCTGTAAGAAGTTAAGACCTAAGCCCAAGCAGTATAAAAGAAAGATGGGGTAAGAGCGGGGGCACTTTGTAGCTTCAGAAAAAGCAAAAGCCTTTGTGGAACTAGATGAACAGACAAACACACATGTGGTTTGGACCATTTATATCCAATGCAGCTCTAAGTGCCTCTTCTTGCCAGCTTTACTTGGCCACTCAGACAGCTGCACAAACATAGGTTGCAGCTGGCAGTACTAGTGGGGGTAGGATATGGCAGCTAATTAATGCAAAGGCTAGATATGAAGCTACAAGGGTCTTTAAGGGTCCTTGAGATGTGGAGTGTGGGCATAGGGAACCTACCCTCTACTATTTCCAAACCTAAAAAGGGAGGGGATGCTGACCTAGGAAGTATTTAAATACTAGTATCATTTGCTCAGAAATCTTTCACTAGGTTGAACCAGAATCACCTGTAATTAATGACACACCTAGTGTAACTACTGCCTGCGGATCCTCCCTGCCCCTACGAATCACAGGGCTGAGAGGTTAGAGCAGCTCTCAGGCCATCTACCATCTCTATTAGAGACACAAGAGCAAGTCAGGAATCAGCTGTCTTACGCTAGGGTGTGGAGACACCACCCACACTTTAGGACAGAGACTGAACTTATTAGCATGAGGCCAAAAGTTAAAACATTGTGGTCAACAAAGATTTCTTGTCTTGCTTAACTACACGGCAGCTAAGTCCTCAGCAAAATGTTAACAGTCTCTGAAGTGTGAGCCGTAAGAGTAATCTGACTTGCACTTGAAGGTGGGAGATACATGCAAATTTCTCACTTCGGCAGGATATACTCAAGGTGAAGATATATTCTGGCCAACCTCCAAATTCTACGTTATTCAACTAATTAGAGACTGGCACTTCCAAACCTCTTTCGGGATCCCCTCTCTCAGATTATCAGAAGTGCAGAAATATCAAAGTAATCCAGGGAAGATTCAAAATCCAATGCATGCCTTCAAAGTACATTTATGAGTTGTGAGGCACTGATCTAAGGACTGGGACTATAAACATAAGAAAGACTAAGCCACTCTAAAAGATGGAAATGTACCCATTCGTTATTATTACTATCCTTTATCATCCCCCAAAACAACGCTGCCAGGAGGAAGTTCTTCTAGTGCCCTAGGAACACCAATTAAGTCATTTTCCTGCTTCTATGCCTCCGACCATAGCTTGCCAACCTGGAATGCTCTCACTGTTCTTCACCTTTCTAAATCCTCACATCCTTCAAAGTCAGCTGATGTCCTCCTCCTAGCCCTGATCTCCATCTCACTCCCTAAGTTCTGCCTCATTTTGCTGAACTACTAACAATTACAATGAGTACAACCATCACTTTATTTAGAAATCTGCCATCCTCTAATTGATACTTTTATTTATTCAATGAATCCTGGGTATTAACTGTGTGACAGCACTGTTTTAGGGACTGGAGAAACCTCCCCAAAGAACTCATGGGGAGAGTTCTTCTATGCCGCTTTTTTTAAATGTTTGTTTTTATTTTTGAGAGAGAGAGAGAGCGAGTGAGCAAATGGGGGAGGAGAAGAGAGAGAGGGAGACACAGAAGGAAGCAGCTCCAGGCTCTGAGCTGTCAGTACAGAGCCCAACACGGGGCTTGAACCCAAAAACTGATAGATCATAACCCGAGGCGAAGTCGGACACTCAACCTACTGAGCCACCCAGGAGCCCCTCCTATGCCCTTTAAAAAATCTTCCTGTGTAGACCTGGGTCTGTACCCGGTGCTTAATACCTAACAACTGATTAGAGCCTCAGGCTTCTCCGGTCCAAACTCCCTCAAATTGAAGTTACATAAACCAATGGGGAACAAAAGCCAACGAAGCCATTTCTAAATGAACTTCCACTTCTTAAAAACCTCAAAAGAACAAGGAAGGAAAAGAAAACAGGCTATGAAAGTGCTGCTGAACCAACACATTTTACTCACACTGACAAAGCACCTCCAATCCCCCCTCCAAGCCACAGAAAAGTGACCTTTCTCTCTCCATCCTTACCAGCTCCGGATTCAAGTGTTTATTTTAACAACAGATCTCAGAGAAGTTTAAAGCACCCTAAGTTTGCTAAACAGGTCTTTCTGAAGCTTTGTTTCTTGAGGAATAAACCCCTTGATGAATCTCGCATATGCCACTTAGAGACTAACTAATCCAATGAGGTTCCCTGCAATGAACTAGAACTTGAGCTTCAAGCACAAGAGGAGCTAAAAGAAGAACACTTTGAACGTGATAAATCCAGAACGTGTTGTTGTTAATATCAACAACAAAAGACAGGTCCTGCGGAGCGGGATGGAAGGTTCCAAGTTCCAAAAGAAAGGAATCAAGAGAATTCCCTCCGGGGGAGCGGTGAGATCCTGCAAGGCGTGGGAGTTTCTGCAGGAGGTGAGGGAGATTTCAAATAAAGATTTCTCTGCTCTAACGTGGCTTGTGAGATACGACAGCTGGCACCCGACGGCGGGCGAGGGTGAAGCCGGGCTGTGCCATGCGGCGGGAGGCTGCCACCCGGGCACTCCCACCATTCTCCGCAGCCGGGTCAGGATACGAGACGAGAGCCCGGCGCCGCGCGGACCTGCACGGGCGCTCCTGGCCCCGCGGGTCACCCGCCCTCGACCAGTGGCGCCCAGCAAACCCGCCCGCCCGGATCTCAGGAGCCTCGACCTCTCAGGAGCCCCAGGAGACGGGCGGAGGAGAGGGGGTCTCCAGCCAGCCGTCCGGCCCCGGCGCGTTACCCACCTGAGCAGACTGGAGAGGGGATGGCTTGAGGACCCGAGGCCGCCGCCGCCGCCGCCGCTGCTGCTCCCGGAGGAGCCGCCGCCGCCGCCGCCCCCGAAGCCTGAGGAGAGCCGCTTCCCGGACAGCAGCTTCTCCACGGCCGGGAGGTGCCCGGTGCGGGCCGCCTCCAGCAGCTCCTGCTCCTTCCCCATCCCCAGGGCCACCGCCTCCCTGGACCCCCTTTCCGGGGCCGCAGCCGAGCCTGCTCCGGCTCCCAAACTTTCCGTCTCCGGGCAACGCACCCCCCAAACCGGCCGGGGACACCACCCCCCTCCCCCCCGCCTTTTCTGCCCAGGAGCGCGTCACTTCCGGGATCTGGCGTCACGCGTCACCGCGCCCCCGCGCCCCGCCCCCTTGCCCACCTAGCTGGGCGGGGTTCGGCAAGCGGGCGCAGGTGGCTATGGTCCGTTGGAAGCTGGCGGATTTATGCCGGGATAGGCCTCTGGGGGCAAGAGGAAAGCGCCTAGTAAATACCCGCTGTACAGGTGTTAAGGAACAAATGGGGTCCACCTGAATGCGCCTCCCGAAATGCGCTTCCTCCCGAAAGGTTTTGGTAGCCCACAGGACGGGAAATACGGTAATTCACCCAGGCAGCGTAGAAACAAAGAGAGAAATATGGTAACGCGCATCTACACTTCCAAGTTCATTCTCTAAGCACGCATAAATTAAATACGTGATGGATGCTGGGACCTAGTGACACAGAGGTGAATAAAATGTCCTGTCCCGTACCTCAATGAGAAAAGAGAGAAATTTTTTTAAAAAGAAATATCTCTTCTTCATGGTCCCAATCTCTTAAAAGGCTCGTTAAAGTGACACCTGCAAAGACAAGACCTCCCTTCCCAGTAGAATGTGTTTCCTGTTTTGATGGAATTAACCGAACTGACAAAAGAAGTTTGTGAAACCGACCTGGATATTGAGTACCAGTGAATTGGAAAAATCATTTAATTGGTTAGAAAGTATATATTATCTTTGCTACTAGAACTGTTCCTAGTTCGAAGTAGGCGCTCAACAGGTAACGGGGTGAATAAATGGATTGGATCAATTCTGTTCAACCTATATGATTTTTTTGAGGTACTTGAGGAACCGAAAAGAAATGCTGACAATTCACACAGCCCCACGGTCTCCACCCAATTGAAATGTACGAGATTGAGTCCTTGCCTAAAAGTTTACCAGGCGGCCGCAACCCAAGACATTGGCGTACAATGAAAATGAGTCTTCTCCCGTCCCCGAACTTTACTCTGAGAAAAGCGGATTCAGGAGTTAACTTTTTAGAAAGGTAGAAAAGAAAGGGAAAAATTCCAGTAAACAACACAACTCTCCTTTACAACTGCTGATTTCCCAGGGTGGGAAACCCACAAACTGATTTCCATTCCCTCAATTTTCCCGCTCCAACCGCCACCAAATCAATTAAAACGGAGCTCTTGAAGTCCTCTACGCGTGCCTTAAAATGACCCCTCCGAGGAGCGGTAGGGGTGACGTCATTATAGCGCGACGATAGGAAGCAAGCTTCTGGGCTGCTCTGACTCAGTCAGTCCCGAGCTCCAGAGCCTGCCAGTCCTCGTCCGGAGCTCCCGAGTCTGGCAGGGCTGCGATCTCTCCCTTCTTTCCCTTGCTGCTATGGATAATCCCTGCGAGTCGCCCACAGAAAAAGGTGGAGAGACAGGGGAGTCAGAAGAAACGGCTGCTGCTCCCGGGGGCCCCGGGGCTACGGATACAGACGGAATCCCGGAGGAAACTGACGGGGACGGAGATGCGGATTTGAAAGAAGCCGCGGCCGAGGAAGGCGAGGTATGGAGCGCTGTGTAAATGAGGTCAAAAGAGTAGTCCAAGATTGTGTTAGTGCTTGCTCGACCGGCTTCCTATTGGTCCCTGCCAAGCTAACTGAAACTCACCATGACTCCCTCCAGATCTGCCTAGATGCGGTGCGAAGAGGGAGGAGTCGAACTGTAATGCCGGTTCCGTTCCAGAGCCCCAGCCGCTGGGTTAATACTTTTAATCCCTGTCCCTACTTCTAAAAGGATTTAAAAAAAAATTTTTTTTTAGGTAAATTAACTCCCAACGTGGGGCTGGACCTCAGGACCCTGAGATCAAGAGTCCCATGCTCTTAGGTGGAGCCACTAAGGCGCCCGTAAGGGAATTTTACAGAACCTCTTGGTTTTCCTGGTGAGGACATTGGGATCTGATGTCACAGATTTAGTGCAAGAGCTAGAACCCAGGGTTCCTCGGATCCCTTTTGACCGAAATGTTTCTCCTAGATGTTGCTCAAGCATTACTATCGTACGCTGCAGAGTCGCTAAAGGGAGACCTTGACGGAGTTACTGGTTTAGTCACGTTTTTACTCTCTTGGGACATTTAACTAGGACCAGTGATCCGGGTGTCAATGTCCCAGGGCCTCTATGGCATAAATACACCAAACCCATTAGTCTTTCCACCTCAAGAACTCAGCGGTGTTGCTTACTGACCATCAGTCAGGGGACTTAGAATCTCGGCGTTCTCTGGGTTCCATTTCTAGAGATGGAATCTTGGAGTCTTAGAACTTCTCAGGAATTTAAATATATACTGGGGAGGGCATTGGATTAGATAGAAACAGCCTTTCAGAGCATTAAGTTGCATTAAAATATGTCAAGGTAGAACTTTTAGAAAAATGTGGGGGTGGCTCAGATGGTTTGAGCATGGGACACTTTCAGCTCAGGTCATGATCAGAGTTCAGGTTCCTGAGTTCAAGCCCTGCATTGGGCTCTGTGCTGTCAGCAAGGTGCCTGCTTGGGATTTCTCTCTGCCTTTCTCCCGCTCGTGCTCGCATGCTCTCTCACTCTCACCCTCTCAAAAAATAAATATTAAAAAAAAAAGAAAAAGAAAAATGTGATGAAACTTTTTAAAGAAGGAACCTTAAAAAAAAAGAAAAGATCTGAAGGACATAGAGGATTTGAATAATAATTGGCTGAGTCCATAAAGAGCTCACTACATGCAGAAATTTGCATCCAACAGAAGATACGTTTTTTGATACTTCTAACTGAAACACTTATTTTTTTTTAATGTTTGTTTATTTTTGAGAGATAGAGCGCAGGAGCGGGCAGGGGTGGGAGTGGGTTGCATAGAGGAGACACAGAATCTGAAGCAGGCTCCAGGCTCTGAGCTTCAGCACAGAGCCTTACATGGGCGCTAACCCACAAGCTGTGAGATCATGACCTGAGCCAAGGTCAGACGCTTAACGGACTGAGCCACCCAGGCGCCCCAAATTGACCGCAACACTTTTAAAAACTGATCATATGCCAGGGGCACCTGGGTGGCTGGTTGGGTAGTCTTCCAACTCTTGATTTCGGCTCAGATCATAATCTCAGGGTTTGTGATTTGGGCTGGGCTCCCTGCTGACAGCTCCTGTCTCCCTCTCTGCCCTTCCCTTCCTTCCCCCACCCCCTGCTTGCACATGCGCTCTCCCTCTCTCCCTCCCTCCTTCTCCTTCTCTCCCTCTTTCCCCATCAAAAATTAAACATTTTTTAAAGTTAATTTAAATTATCATATACCATGCCACAAGGAAAAACGCAAATTCTTAAAAGTGGAAATCAAAACAGGCCACATCCTATTAGCACAGTGCAATAAGAACAAAATAAACAAATATTTAATGTTCAAATTTAGGCAAAAGAAATTTTAAAATCTAAGAAAAATGGTTCATTTTTAAGGAAAATATAAGTCACCAAAATTCAAGCACAGAGAGGTTAGAAAACTTGTATAAATAGGTAACTAGAGAAAGAATTGGAAAAAAATTTTAAAGATATACTACCTTCACTTTTACCTACCCCCTTGTATTCCTGTAAGAGTTTATGTGAGTTCCTCTTTAAGAAAAACAGAGGTTAAATCCCGTTAATGAAGTTTGTTGTCTTTTGATTTTATATTAATTTAGAAGGGATGAAGTTTGGATTTTAATTATTATTAAACGTCTAGCATGAGTAAACCTATGTTAATGCTTATGTAGGGAGAGATAATAAGAGAGAAACCTATCTTCAAAAAGTTGGCAGTCTGGCAGTGAGAAACATTTGCATGATACAATAGAACTGAAAGACAGGAAGAAAAGAGTACTATGTGTGGGAGAAGTGCATTTAAAAGTTCCAAATCCATGGGTGCTTGGGTGGCTCAGCCAGTCGAGCATCTGATTCTTAATTTCCGCTCAGGTTGTGATTTCATGGTTCATGAGTTGGAGTCCATGCCTGGCTTTGTGCTGTCAGTGTGGAAGCTGCTTGGGATTCTCTCTCTCTCTCAAAATAAATAAATAAACTTTAAAAATGCATATTAAAAAACAAAAGTTCTGGGGCGCCTGGGTGGCTCAGTCAGTGAAGCATCCAACTTCAGCTCAGGTCATGATCTCATGGTTCTGACAGCTAGCCCAGAGCTGGAGCCTGCTTCAGATTCTGTGTCTCCCTCTCTCTCTGACCCTCCCTTGCTCACGCTGTCTTTCTCTCTCTCTCTCTCTCTCATAAATAAAAACATTAAAAAAAAAAAAGTTCTAAATCCAGGGCCAACTAGCTCGCTCAGTTGATATAACCTATGCCTCTTGATCTCAGGGCCATGAGTTTGAGCCCCATGGTAGGAGTAGAGGTTACTTAAAATAAAACAAATTATTAAATGTTCCAAATCCAAAGAAACACTGTTTTGATGAGAAGGTGCCTCCTTTTGAATATCCTTTCCACATGGAATCATCAGCAATAAAGAGATGTATAGATTTAGAGGCAGGAGAGCGGGCTGGATGGAGAGAGAGGACTTTCTGACATCTCTAAAGTGTGCGGTCAGGAAAGTGGGCTAAGTGCGGGGAAGTGGTTTTCATGGTCCTTGGCACTTCATTTCCTTTGCAAACATACCAGAGCTATGATCACATAGCTAAACTGGAAAGCTGGATTCTTTGGCTGGTTTTCTTTCCACAGCTGGGCTGTAAACTTCTGTAGGAGAGTATATCTTACACACGATGGTACAGCCCATGCTTGGAACCAAAAAACCATTGAATAATGGATTTGTTGTGTTGTAATGAGAATGAGGTCTTACCTTCTTCCCCAAGTCTGGAAAGTAGACCAAATATATAATAGGGTTTCTTTGCATCTTCTCAGCTCAAGAGTCAGGACATCTCAGATTTAACAGCAGTTGAAAGGGAAGACTCATCTTTACTTACTCCTGCAGCAAAAAAAATGAAAATAGATACCAAAGAAAAGAAAGAGAAGAAGCAAAAAGTGGATGAAGATGAGATTCAAAAGATGCAGTAAGTTACTTTCTGATTTTTCCCTCCATTTCAAGTCTCTAACTTGACCATACAAAGTTAGTTTGGGGGGGGCCTTTAAATTTTTTTTTCCTTTTTTACACTCAGAAGAAAGTAAAGCAAATAATACTTTTATGTAATGTTTTAGGAAATATACATAAGGAAAAAGAAAAAAATATCCTCTTATCACCAGAGATAAACAGTGTTAATTTTTTGAGGTATAGTCTCCAGGGTATTTTCTATACATATATATCCAGAAATAAATTTTTTCAGAGATGTTCCTGTTTGTGACCTGTTTTTCACATTGTATATGGTGACCGTTTTCCATATCAGTAATCACCCATAGGTCATAACTCTTTTAATAGGCTCATTGCAAATTTATCAGAGAATATAGAAAAATTGAAAAAATAATTACCCATAATCCCACCACCCAGAGTTACCCCTGGGCATATATATTAGGTTATCTACTTTTTCAGATATTGTTTTATTTGTTTTTTTATTTATAATTTTCTTTTCTTTTTTTTTTTTTTAAACATTTACTTATTGTTGAGAGACAGAGCATGAGCAGGGGAGGGGCAGAGAGAGAGAGACACAGAATCAGAGGCAGGCTCCAGTCTGTGAGCTGTCAACACAGAGCCTGAGGTAGGGCTTGAACCCACGAACCATGAGATCATGACCTGAGCCAAAGTCGGATGCTTAACCGACTGAGCCACCCAGGTGCCCGTGTTTTAAATGTTTTAAATATTTATAGCTAACTATTTTCTTGTTGTAAATCTGCCTATAAGTTATCAATTTCAATGGCTGCATTATATTCCATTATGTGGATGAATGATCATTTAACCAATCCCTGTAGTTTTTTCTTTTCACATTATTATGATGAGCATCTTTGAGCACATCTTTGCATACTTGTCCATTTAGTCCCTAAATAAACTCCTAGGAGTGAATTGCCAGTTCAAACAGTCTGAATATTTTCAAAGGCTCTTCCTACACATTTCCAGATTCTTCCCCAGAAAGGAGTTTGCACTTCACGCTCTACCAGCACGTATGAGTCCGTGCCCTCCCATTCTTACTAATACCATTCTTTATAATGCTCATCGATCTGATTCATGAAAAATGTTATTTTAGTTTATCACTTTAATTTCTTTAGTTAATAATGAACGTTAACTTTTTTTCCCTCTGTATTGGTCATTGGTATTTTTGTAACTTCCCTATTCATGTCCTTTGCTTTTTTCAAAATTGCTATCTTTTATTTATTGGAAAGCATTAAGAGCATTAACCCTTTTCCATGTGTTTTAAAAATATTTTCCCCCAAGTCTGTTAATGCCAGAACTACTGGTTTGAATATAAATTTATATATCAAATTTTTACCATCAGCCTAGCACTGAAAACATAATCTACATAGTGACCCAACATTGTAGTTTAAGTTTTTGTTCTTAATGAAGTAGAAAGGAAGTTGTGTTTCACTTTTTCTCATTTCTTAAGAGTAAAAATGCTCTATCGTCAGTCCTTGTAAGCACCACGCCTAATGCTATTGACCTCTCAAAAATTCATTTTCTAATTTTCTGAGACTTGCTTTTATTGATGGGATAATATGCCTTAAACATTCGTTGTTGTAAGCCAACTTAATTATCTGAATCTTTGTCCAGAATCCTGGTTTCTTCTTTTTCTGAGGAGCAACTGAACCGTTACGAAATGTACCGCCGGTCAGCATTCCCTAAGGCAGCCATTAAAAGGGTAAGGATGAGCTGCGACTCTTCATGTCCATCAGGTGGGAGAGTTGAACTAGATGCAAGAACTATGTCCATTGTAAGTGAGGTGTTGATCAAGTTGGTGGATCATTCATGCAGGAAAACAAAAATAACATGCCTCTCAACTATCAGTTGGAGTTTTGTATTCCGGGGAGAAGGTCTAAGCATATAGAATGGGTTGCTGTTCGCCTGAATCTTTGCTTCAATAGTCTTAATTGCAGTATCCAGCCTTCAGTAAAAACTTGGTTTAGTGCAAAACTCTTAAGGGTACCATCTTCTAAAGCCAGTCCTTGACTATCTTAATCACGGTCTTTGTCCTTCTTTCAAGCTGATCCAGTCCATCACTGGCACCTCTGTGTCTCAGAATGTTGTTATTGCTATGTCTGGCATTTCCAAGGTTTTCGTCGGGGAGGTGGTAGAAGAAGGTAAGTGTTGCTGGTACACTTACGGGATTGAACCTCTGGTGGTCTTAACTTTCAAGAATATCTATACTAAGGGACCTAATAAAGTACCTATGGATGTTTCCATTTGCACTAGAAGTTGACCAAGTGGGGCACTTTGTATTCAGGGAAGCATGACCATTATTCCTCAAAAGTTTTAATGTTGGGACTCAAGGAAGCATCTGGGAAATCTTTCCGGATTCCTGTCCTCAGTCCAGGGTGACAGAAGCCTTCTTCATATTTTTCCCCAGTGGAGTTTGCTCATTTTTGTTGCCCATTTAAAGACACAAGATAAGCTGGGGGCTGACCAGTGTGGCGTGACAAGGAATAGTCCCTGACGTTAAGAATCCTGGGAACTCTTCTATCATCAAGGAAGAACCTGGCTGAGTGTATTGCTGATCTCCAGTCAGTGAAATGTTTTATTTTTTAAAGCAGAAGATTATATATTACACTGAAGCTAACGTGGTATGTTTCATAGCATTCTCTTAAGAAGGGAAAATGTCTTGTTTTATTTCCTTAGCGAGCTTAAGAAGGATTAGTGAGAATTACAGGATTCAAATGGATTACGTGATTAATAAGTCCTCGTGTGACAATGAAACTTTCTTCTTGTCCTCTCTTTAGCACTGGATGTGTGTGAGAAGTGGGGAGAGATGCCACCACTACAACCCAAACATATGAGGGAGGCTGTTCGGAGGTTAAAGTCGAAGGGGCAGATCCCCAACTCAAAGCACAAAAAAATCATCTTCTTCTAGACCGAAGCCTGGAAAAAGCTGGTACTGAAGGAAGCGGTGCTGGTCCCAGACTTCCTACCGCATGAGACATTTTCACAGGTGCTCTAAGTTGTCGCAGTCCTCCAAGGATTCCATGATGATTTTAATGTCTTTCTCAGAACTCTGATATTCATCACATCTAAAAGGCATGCAGCCTGTTTCATACCTGTCTTGACTAAATCTTGGCACCTCTTTGGACATTCTGAGGTATTTAACTGTTTCGTGGCTAGTAGGAAGAAGAAAGGTACATGAGCCTTAAGCATCTTCCAGACAGGGAAGCTGCTTTCAGACAGAAAATCTTTCCAAGAAAGTTTGGTGGTTTCACATTGAAGCATGAAGCTGCTATGATCTAGGTTGTTTCTTCCATCTGGTTTTAAGTAGATGAAACAACCAGGCTTGAACTCGATCAACAACTTGGACTTGTGATACTCTACCATGAAGAACACGTGATAGGAGGCGTGTACTTATCCCTGTAAACATGTAAAGTTCTCCTGTGGATCTTGGTGAGTGATCATTAAACTGTTTTCCAACTTGCCATATGTGTATGCATTTTCTGTCTAGCTGGTTGGAATGGGGAGAAGTTCATCATTCTTTTTTGGTGTCAGATTAAAACTGGTCTTGGCTTTTTTTGAAAATTTGAGCCCTTCCCATTTTCTACTAGGACCATTAAAATTTTCTCAAGAGTACTCAAAGCACTAAAAATACTCTAAAAGCCCATATATGTTCAGGTTCCTATACACAGAGAAACCACAACCGATGTTTAGTAAGTTTAATTTGATTTTTTTCAGGTGGTTCACAGAACCAGTACACTCAAGGTTTGATTAGATAATGCAACATTAAAATTTCCCAATACTGACCAGTATTCCAGTTCATCAGATACATTCTCTTTGTTTTCCTCAAAGAGAGGGGAATGGAGTGACCTTTTATTGACAGTGATTAGCAGTAATAAGGCTACTGTGTATAACTGGGAATCCCCAAGAATCTCTCCTCTCTCATTCAGTGTCCTAGGAAGAAGGGTTTTGAAGCTGTTCTCTCTTGAAGCTTTCCTGAGCATGTCTTAAAAGATTCCAATTCTGTTCAGCACCCTGATGCGGGGGCGGGGGGAGAAACAGCTTGGACTCACAACGTTGAGCAAATCTAACTTTTAGTATCTTATATTAAAACCCATGGCTTTAAACATATATTTAGCCAGTGAAGAAGACACTTCAGTGGGGCATTCCACAAAGAAATGTTGTTAAGACTCAGGCTAAATCTTGACCAAAAACTAATAAACTGGGGGAAGGAAAGAAAAGCAAATAGTCTCTCAGCTCTAACAGGAATATTTTTTAACAGTTCTAGGAAACACAGCAATTTCAATTTGAGATATTGGATAAGGCTGAAACTTATAAACAAGGGAGATCGATCACATCCCAGGCTGGCCACTTAGCAAAGCCTCACAGTTTAAGGTTCTCCAAGAGTGCGTCTCCTTGCGTCTGTTGTAAGAGACGGGGAAAATACACCCCTCTCAACAATAGCTACTGGCTACTATCCATACCTACCCAGAGGTGAATGGGGATATTGCTATTCTAGTAGAAAGTGGGGGAAGATCTGGGTGAGGCCATAGTCTCTGGAAGGACAGCACATCACACCAGCTTCTCTTGAAAGAGTAAGACTATGGTAAATCACAAGGCAATGACAGCTTTTGCAGCTCTCAACCAAATGTCATTCTACTAGCATTGCCTATAATGTTCCTATAACTGATTCTAGAAGTTTACGCAAATACTAAATGAGAAAAAAACGAACTCTTGGTGTTAAGGTTTGGAATGGCAAATTCCCACGTCACTATGGGAATACTTCAAACCACCTGCTTCCTACCACCCCTGAACTAGTCTAAGGGGCAACTAATGTAAATGGGTTAAAAGGAAGCATTTAAATTATGGGGTATGTGAGGGGTAGTGTTTACCCCTGTATATTCCATTCACAGAAACCATTCCTTTCAGAACTATGAAAAGGGTGCATAAAGTTTGAGGCCCATGGCAAAATGGGGGTGGGGGGGCAGATTAAATAATACAGCAAAAGCAGCCATCACAAAAACAGAACCCATTCCTTCTGTCTTAAGTCAAAGAAATGAGGTTAATTATTCCAGTGAGATGAAACAAACTTGAGATTGATAATCATCCCTGCAGCTCAGCTCAGAGACATTAAAACTAGTCCCTATGCACTAAAGCCCGTCTCCAGCACATCCATGTAAACAGGAAATCTAGACAATCATAGATGATACATAGTTGAAAATGCTTCACAGCTGAAATGGCGATGTGCAGCAGCTGAAGTCTTTGAGTGATATGGTGCTATCACTCCAGACATTTTCTTGAGGTATTATTTCTTGTTCACAGAGTCTTAGAGCTCCAAGGCAGAAATCATAAGCAGTCCAAAGCACTATTGTTTTCCTTCCATTTTTTTTCTCTACATTTACCCTGAGGACTCCCAACCAGTTCACATTTCTTCATTATGAACGTCTTCTTTCCCCCAGTGAATAGGAGTATGAAGTTATACAAGTTGTTACTAAAATTTCATGGGACAATGAACCCCTCCACATTTCCTGCAGGAGGATTTCAAGACAATAGCCAAAGCCGCCACATAAGTCAGAAATTCTAGGGTTCCGTTTGTCACATCTATGAGAACTCCAGAGCCCAGAAGGCTGACTGAACTCTGGCCACTATAGCGGTTAGCCTTGATGCTTGCCAGAATTGTTTCTACTGCCTACCAGCAAGTACAAGCTTAAGGTGAAGGTATTCCAAGCAATACCTATTAGGCATTTTCTTTGCATGGAGGGATGCCAGAGGGACATAGTGGGTGGGGGAGGGGAAGAAGGGAAGAGAATCAGAATATGATTTTAAACAATTCAGGTGAGCCTAAGGTTGAATGATTCCATTTTCCAGCTACTGGATCTCCCTCCTCTAAGAACATTAAAAGGCCATACTTGAGAGAACTAGTGATCCATTTTGCTCACTATTATGCCTTCCAAAGGGGCAGAAGCACTAAGGGGGAGTCAGTCGAAGGACACGGTTACCCTCTCAGTTGTAGTTCACCAAATAGCCCCAGTTTTCCAGAATTCCTTTGGAAGGCCATCATACCAGGATTGCTCTTAAACCTTCAGCACCCATACATCGATTCTGCCAGCACCGCTTCTTGGACAATGGGCTCCTTAAGTTCCTGACTGGCTACGAGAAGTGCCTTCTTGTACCTAAGGCTATGAAGTTGAGCCCGAGAGCTAGTATTTCAGGACTTGGTGAGCACATCCTTCCTCCTGACTGCATATCTGATCTCACACTTAGTCTTCATCTTTCCAGAGTTAGAGCCAACATTTTAAATGCGTACTTATGTGGAAGTATCTCCACCCTCTGATAAATTTTGCTATTCTCTAGACCTTTCCTCCCTTCACCATGTATTTTGTAAATAAGGTCACTAGAAATGCACAGATAATTTAAGCCATTAAAATGGTTTTGTATGAGGTCCTGTTTTCTGTATTGTCTCCATGTGCCTTTCCTGATGATGCAGTTGGGTTCTGAGCCACAGCAGCACACTGATCCTCCTTCCCCTCAGCAGCGGTTAGGTGTCTTTGCTGAGTTCTAACAGCTTGCTGCCCCCCTGGTTGCTGGTAAGTACTTTACTTTACACTCACCTAGACAACCTCACCTGTCATTTTCCTGTGTGGTCACAGGCTGGCGTATGGGCCTTCTGTGGGTTCTTTGGTTTTTTGTGTTTTTTTGTTATTGTTTTAAGTCCCTTCTGGTTTACCTCTTATTGCCTGGAAGAAGGGACACTTGACTGCATTATAATACTCTGCCCTCAGATTATTTATAAAAATCTTAAGGTTAAACCAAGCGTTGACCCATAGGAAACTTCCCATTAGCATTTTCTCCAGAAAGATGTTTATTCTTAAGTCTCTAAGTTGTTTCCTAACCATGACAAAATATTCTCGTATCTCATAATAACTGGTGCTTTTAAAATTGCTTTAGTGACGAACCTTGACAAAGGTTCCTTGGAAGTCTGAACAAATTATATCTTGCTCCTTCTTGAATGCATGTTTCTTTTTATCCTCAAAAAACTAGAATATGCAAGTCAGACATGATTTCCCAAAAAGGAGAACATTTTATCTTTCCTCTAATAGGTCATGTGTGATTAAGATTTTAGTAACATTACTAAAAAACTATTTTACCATCTTGCCAATTCAAGGTGAGTTAACTGATGGACTCTTGTCCAACCAACACAGCCTGAAGTGTGTTACGCAGCAGTATGGATGAAGGTAGAGTGCTGCAGAAGAAGTAGGCAGGAAAGAAAGAGGGGGAAATAGTTCTTTTATGGGGCAAGGGGAAACCTAGCTAAGTTGAAGGGTTTTGTTTTGTTTTGTTTTTTACTTAGGTCAAACTTGCATAATTTTAAAAAGCCACAGTGATAGAGGGGTAGGAGAGACAACAGGCTGAGATGTTTATGTTACAGTTTAACACACATCCTCAGCTCCCAAACCACCAAATTCAAAGGAGAGTGCTGGTAGGAAGTCCCAGTGCCTGGAGAGCACACGTGGCCGGGAGCCCAGGGAGACGAAGGAAACAACTTCTGAAGCACAGTGTGGAGGAGAGGCAGGGCTCTAGGCAGGCAACAGGGGGGTTAGGATCAAGTTCCCTTGGTGATTCTTACCACATCATACCTTCAACCTAGCTCAGTGAATATTTTTTCTTGATATAAATTTCAAATAAGTTATGTTATAGAAGGGGAAGATGATAAAACTGAGCCACTACTATTGTTTACTTTCTACCACAGCATCACAATGATGAAAGTATAACAGAAAAGAAGCTTAACCCTGAAAAACCTGATTGTAGTATCAGCCGAGATGGTATGAGCTTGTCTCCCTTTCCAAAAAAGGCAGCATCCAGGTCTCCCTTATTCTTGTGCCTCTCCTGGCTCCCACCTTGCTGGCTATTTCCTTTCTACTCTATTACTATGGCCAAAGCTCAGGCCAAGGACTTCTCAGGTCTGCTACAGGAAGCTCTGGGACATAGAATCTTTGGTGGCTCTGTGGGTGACTGAGGACATGGGTACCTTCTCTTGTTCACACAGGCTGTAGAGGAAACAAATGTCTCTGCCATGAAATCAGGTGGTGAAATGGCCCTAAGTGTTGACAAGATTCCACCTAGTGTGCAGAGGGGCAAAAGGCTTTTATACAGGCAAGACATGTGTGAGCCATGCACAAAGCTGCCCCTGATTTCCTAGAACTGGGTCTTACTTTGCCCTGTCTTCTACCCAAGTCACAACAGCTAGTAGAAAGGACACCACAAGGAGTGAGTTGAGCACCCCCCAGTCCCTCTGGCATCCTTAGCAGACTGCCTCAATGCTGGCCAGTGCCTTCTGTCGCAGGTGGTGCTGTTGCTGGTGATCTCCTCTCTCCTTGGCACAGGTGGCCACTGCGACCCACTGTGATCAGAGCTCAAAGAGCGGGTTATATTTCCTGATCTCCTGAAGCAGTCTTTCTTTATCCTGGTTGGCACTGGCCAATGCTTGTTTAGTTTCTATGAGTTCCTTCTGTAGGTTAGGCAATTCTTTCACCTGAGGAACAATAAATAATTTACAGTTAATAAATAAGGCAACATGCCTTGCAAAAACATCCAGCAAGGGAACAAGGAGGCAGAATTCAAGCAGAAAAATCCACAAATTTGATTAGTGATCGACTGGATCTTTCTAAAAGCCTAACTAATCCCATCTTCAGAGTTCATCAGTTATGAGGACAGCAACAGGTAGAATACATGATCAGCAACCATTCACTTACAGTTCCTGACTTCTAACCTCTATTCAGCACTTCTATAAGCTGCTGCTAGATGAAAGGAGCCCAAACTCCCCAGCTATACACAGCATAGGCAACCTTTTTTGGCTCTGAGTTTTCCCAGCTTCTGTATTTACAGCCAGTAAGGGTTTATGGGAAAGGTATTGTTCAGTTCGGTCCTCACCTTGTCTCCAAAAGACTCTCCTGTGGGCACCAGAAACATCTGTTCTTTGAGCAGCTGCTTCTTTTCACTTTTAGGTACTTCAGCTGATGGTGTGTCCTCAGCAGCAGCTGGAAAAAAATAAAGAGGTCTAAATAGCAAACTGCGGCCAACATGCAAGCAATTCCTAGGTATCACCTATTCCCTTACAGGAGAGAAAAGACAGAGAAGCCAGGAGGCCGACAAGCCCAACTCACCGCTTATGTGGAACACGCCATCATCACTCCGTGTCAGTACAACATGCTCCATGGCTAGAGTAATGGGGATAGCGCCTGGAGATGTTGGATAGATGGGCGGGATATCATCCTGCAGGAAAACGGGAAACCACATGATGCCCTCAACCAGCTCAGTGCAATTTAGGTAACCCATGCTTCTACCATTCAGCTTGAAGAAGTTTTATGCCATTGTGTATCCATACATTCTTGCCAAGCGGAGGAACATAATGAAGTTCCTCCCACTCTAAAGATGGTCAGACTGAGGACCAGATAACCTAATGGGCTTATACATAGTCATGCCGCATGCCAAAGACAAGGTCAAGGCTAGAGACAAGGTCTCCTCACCTAAATCCAGAATGTTTTGATAGCAACACACATTTTATGTATTATTATGACCTTCACAAAGAATGCTACTCTGCATTTACTCACTTGATCCTCACCACACTGTACAGTGACAAGGGAAGAATGAATAGCTGTCACTGCCAGAATTCCTTGCCTGACAAAGTCTAGGGTAAAAACCTCAATAGCTCCTCTCACCTTTAGGGTGATCCTGGAGTGCAGGAGCTCAATCTGCATGGGAACTACCACTGGGATCTCTTCATCCTCCAAGAAGGGCCCCAGGCCATTGAGCACCGAAGTGAACAGCTCAAGGTCACAGCCTTGAAGCAAGAAATGCAGGAAGCCATTTTGTGTGGCCAGTGGGGAGTGAACAGCTGCGCCAGGCCCCGCCTCAAAGCGAAGGCCCACTGCTGGCCTGATGTGGTCAGTCTTCAACATTGAGGATTCCTGAAACCTTGTACCTTTCAGAAGAGAGAAAGATGGAAAATGTTAATTATCAGTCAGGGACCATTCTAAGCACATTACATATATTTAATAATCATAACAGCCCTATGCCAAAAAGTATTATCATCATTCCCATTTTAGAGATGAAAGAACTAAGGACAGAAAATAATTTTCCCCAAATGACACAACTTGTAAGGAGCAAGGACAGGACTTGAATGAAGGCAACAATGATCACAAAGACTGCACATGGCCACTTTGCTATCATGCTTCTCATGGTGGAAGGGAGGCTAAGGGGCAATAAAAAACTGGCCTTGCTATAAATCTGAGACACTGCGCTAAAGGCCCAGGAAAAACTTAAAAACTCTGCTAAAATTTTTTAAACGTTTTTAATGTTTATTTATTTTTGAGAGAGAGAGAACACAAGCAGGAGAGGGGCAGAAAGAGGAGACACAGAATCTGAAGCAGGCTCCAGGCTCTGAGCCATCAGCACACACGCACAAACTGTGAGATCATGACCTGAGCTGAAGTCAGACACTTAACCAACTGAGCCACCCAGGCACCCCTCAACTCTGCTAAATTTGAAGAAGTCTCTTCCTTTCTCCAGGTCTTGGTGTTCTCATATCTCTCTGATAAAACCAAGCAGGATCTATGTTAAAATTCCATAAAGAACTATCAAAGGTGTAGCCAAAGATATGAAACAACATATATACTTTTCTATAGCTGCAAACTGGCACAAGTATTTTGGAAAACAAATTGGTATTATCCAGTAAAATTACACTTATTCTTACTCAAACGCCCTAGAAATTATATCCTCAGGAATGTAACCCTAAGAAACTCTCTAACATACATGCCAGGAGACATGTACAAGCATGTTCAAGGCAATCTTATGAAATAGCAAAAGAACCCAGAAACAACCCAAATGTCTGTAAAGAATAAAGAAGTGGAATAATGGAAAAAGGGATATTTTGAAGGTGATGGTAATGGTTGCACAACTCTGTTAAACTGCTAACATTTATCAAATTGTGTGCTTATCATGAGTTAATTTCATAAATGCAAAGTATACCTCAATAAAGCTATTTTTAAAAAGCAAAAAGCAGTATATTTAGACAACAGAATCTTATGTACTAATGAAAATTAATATATCACAGCTAACTCAACAACCCAGAAGAATTTGAAAAATATCAAAGAAAGAAGCCAATCATGAAAGAATACAAAATAATCCCACTTTGAAAAACTTGAAAACCTACAAAGCTAAATAATATATTGATACAAACATGTAGAATTGTAAAGTAAGGCAAGAGAATGCTAAACACAAAATTCAAGACATATAGACCAACAGAATAGAATAGAGAACCCATAACTGGGCCCACAAATGTACGGCCAATTAATTTTTGACAAAGCAGGAAAGAGGATGCGATGGAAAAAAGACTGCCTCTTTAGCAGGTGGTGCTGGGAGAACTGGACAGCAACATGCAGGAGAATGAAACTAGACCACTTTCTTACACCATACACAAAAATTAACTCAAAATGGCTGAAGGACCTGAATGTGAGACAGGAAACCATCAAAACCCTTGAGGAGAAAGTAGGAAACAAGTTCCTAGACTAGACCTCAACCACAGCAATTTCCTGCTTGACACATCCCCAAAGGCAAGGGAGGAAAGCAAAACTGAACTCTTGGGACCTCATCAAGATAAAAAGCTTCTGCACTGCAAAGGAAACAATCAAGAAAACTAATAGGCAGAATGGGAAAAGATAGTTGCAAATGACAGATCAGATAAAGGCCTAGTCTCGAAAATCTACAAGGAACTCACCAAACTTCACACCCACAAAACAAATAACCCAGTGAAGAAATGGGCAGAAGACATGAACAGACACTTCTCCCAAGAGGACATCCAGATGGCCTACAGGCACATGAAACAATGTTCAACATCACTCATCATCAGGGAAACACAAATCAAAACCACACTGAGATACCACCTCACACCAGTCAGAGTGGCTAAAATGAACAAAT
>NC_043706.1:32522048-32544364 GCF_006229205.1 Suricata suricatta | reverse complement strand
CATAGGTCTCACAGGAGAACAGGAGAAACCTAATGGAGGACCAGGGGGAGGGGAAGAGGGAAAGAGAGTTGGAGAGAGAGAGGGATGCAAAACTTGAGAGACTATTGAATACTGAAAATGAACTGAGGGTTGAAGGGGAAGGGGGAGGGGGGAAAAGTGGTGGTAGTGATGGAGGAGGGCACTTGTGGGGAAGAGCACTGGGTGTTGTATGGAAACAAATTTGACAATAAATTATTTTTTAAAAAACCACAAAATTCAGAACAATGGCTCTCTATAACAGGCAGAAGACTCAGGAGAGAAACTCCTGGAGACTTCAAAGTTAATGACACTATTCTATTTATTAAACTAGGCGGACGGGGATTCATGGAGGGCTCAGTCAATTAAGCATCCAACTCTTGGTTTCAGCTCAGTCTTGATCTCATGGTTCATGGGTTCAAGCCCTATGTCCAGTTTTGTGCTAATAGTGCGGAGCCTGCTTGGGATTCTCTCTCTCCCTCTCACTGCCCTTCCCTATCCCTCTCTCTCTTTAAAAGTAAATAAATAAATTTTTCAAAATAAATAAATAATAAAGTACAGTTATCAAAGGACTGAATCTGAATGACAGAAGTTCCCTGATCAGACACAGTTTGATATCAGCAGCCACACAAACCAAGAAGTGGACAGTGGCCTCCTGGATAAGCTGAAGGAGCACCCAAGAACTGAAGACGGCAAATAGCCTACTGATGGCAAAGCTCCAGAAAGAGCTCTGGGAGTCTCTCTGCAAGAAGGAGGCTTCACTGGAATTCCTCCCTCCAATGGCTGCTGGAGAGAAGGACCAAGTGCCAAGGGGTTGGCACTAGGACAGCTATCCTTGGGGTACTGTGACAGGCACAAGAAGCTAGGGCTGCCCCAGATAGACCCCACCAGCTCTCCTGGAATGACCACATCCTCACCTGAGCACTGTCCATGCAGGAACTGCCATAGTCCCACAGTCCCCAGCTGCTGGAGGGTCAGTTCCTCTGCCTGAAGGGCCACAGTCAGATCTTCGCCACGAACCTCAATCCCCAAAGACACCTCATTCACCTTCAGGACCAGAACGGAGACCTGTAAAAGGAGACTCTCTTAGCTGGGTCCCTCCCCAGCTTCTAGCCTAGAACCTACCCGCTGCAGAGAAGAAAGGAGAGCAGCTGACCGGGTGAAGACTGAGGTCTTCCCCACTGGGTGAGACCAGACTGTTGGCCTCTGGTGACCCCTGGCCGTAACTATCCACAACAGGGCTCCCTTGAACACCGGCACTGTCCAGGGCATTTGGAAGAGTTCCTGGTGGAAGAGATTCTGGACCAGACTCTGCATAAGAAAAACAACAGATGAGTTTGAAAGTCAAAAAATTCTGTTCAAATCCAATCTCTAAAAACAATGACAACTGTAAAGACAACAACAAACATTTATGACATTTATGAGACAAATGTGAATTTAAAACTGAATATTTGATGGATTTAAGGAATTGCTAATTTTTAAGCATGGACAGTGATATTTGGTTACATGTCCCCAGATAGATGAATGAATTAAAAAAATTTGCCATAAACATACAATAGAGCATTAGCCTTAAAAAAAGAAGAAAATTCTGACATGTGCTATGAAGTGAATGAACCTTGAGGACATTATGTTAAGTGAAATAAGCCAGTCACAAAAGGATTCCAGTTATATGAAGTACCAGAGCAGCCAAATTCCGAAATGGAAAGTGGAATTGTGGTGGCTGGGGGAGAAAGGAACAAGCAATTACTGTTTAATGGGTTCAGATTTTCAATTTTACAAGATGAAGAAAAAGTTCTGGAGATGGAGGGTGATGGTTGTACAATGAATGATGAATATACTTAATGTGACTGAATTATTGTTAAAAATGGTTAAGATTGCAAAGTTTATGTTACATATATTTTACCACGATTTAGAATTTTTTTTCAAAGATTTTTAAAGTCTTTTTCCTAGAGATGCATAATAAAAATATTTATTAACAAAATGGTATGTTTGGAATTTGCTTCAAAATAACATGGGAGGAAGGGAAATGAACAGAAGTATAAATGAAACAAAAATGACCATGAGTTCTTAATATTTGAAGCTAGGTAATAGGTACATGAGGCCTCATTATTTGATTCTGTCGACTTTTCTACATATTTGAAATTTTCCATAATATTCCATATTCTATAATAATAACAAAACAAACAGGGTGCACACCACCCAGCGTAAGAAAGAGTGCATTCTCTTTTCATTTTCATGCAGACACTCTTAAGAGACCATTTAAAAAGTCTCCAGTTCAATAAGATGAAAGAACCAGTAACTTTCAGTAGTGACTGATCTAATTCCTAAGAGTTACTCATTTTATCATGATGAAGCTTCCAGCTTCTATCAAATACATAGTTAGGCAAAACAAAACAAAAACAGGCAACAAACACACACCACTGACGCCAGCCACCAAACTAATCCTACTACCACAGCCACGTGGCTATCGGACTAGCTAGCACTCTCTCCTTTGGTCTGAGTCTGATTCTGTGGTAAAGGTTAAGTGCTAACCCATAACCTAGAAGATGTGAGGGTTAAGACAGAGCCACAAATCTACTAAAATTCCTTTTTTTGTTTTGTTTTGTTTTGGTTAAGAAAATGTCTACTATATCACATCCTAACTCCTTCTGTATCCTGTTGGGTTACGGGCAACAGAAAGAACCCTTTGTGTCTGGACTTCAACTTAGCCTGGATCTGCTTCCACCTACCAGACTCCAAGAGCATCACAAAGCTGTCACTGCCATCACTGTCCACCGAAATCCGGTCTTCAGGGCCACTGTTATCCAATGAGATGCCATCAAATGACTGCTGAGACACTGTCCTCCTCATGGAGAAAAACCGGAGTCGGGCAGCACCTCCACTCAATGGTGCTGCCGCACCCTCATCTATTTTGGCCATGGGCTCCCTGTTTAAGAAACAAAAACCACAAATGTGGCTTAAGATATATGTTCTGTCCCTTGTAATACCTTCCATCCCTTTCAGCCCAAAGAGTTATTGATATATAAATTCTGATGTCAACTATTACCTGCTATAAGGGGGTCACACCATTTTACCTGCTGGCCTTTCTGAATCCTCTGGCATTTCAAACTGCATAAGGAGCTCTGCCATATCAACATTAAATGTCAAGTTTATTCAAGGTCATCTCATATTTAGAGGAGACCAACTACCTATAGCCCCAGTGCTAATGAATGGCACCTGAAGCCCCCCACATTCATTCCTCGAGTGTTTACTCAAACACTTGTGCATCCACGGCACCGTACTAGGCACACGGTGGGCATGGAGAGTGGATCAAATAATAAACAAGGCATCCCCTGTCCTCAGAGAATATAAAATCTATCAGGAGAGAGGAGATTTATTTATTTATTTTAACATTTACTTATTTTTGAAAGAGAGAGAGAGCGAAAGAGAGCATGAATGGAGGAGGGGCAGAGAGAGGAGGAGACAGAGAATCTGAAGCAGGCTCCAGGCTCTGAGATGTCACCACAGAGCATGACACAAAGCTTGAACCTACAAATTGCGAGATCATGACCTGAGCCGAAGTTGGACACTTAATCGACTGAGCCACCCAGGCACCCCACAAGAGAGGAGGGAGATTTAGCCACAACTACCGTTATATGGGAGTAAATCACACACATCATAAAGAACAGAGATATAAGCCAAAGGCTAGATAATATCAAAGGATGAGAAGAAAGGGATCAAGAATGGCTTTGTGGAAAGAGATGGCAGGTGAGGCAGCCCTTGAAGGACTGTGAGAGAGGGAAGGGAGCATTCTGTGGGGAAAAGATCACATGAGCAGGGATACAGAATGAGAAAATAAAAAGAACCTTTCCAGACTAGTTAGAAGCTCAACCAGTTAGAGTTTTGGTTTTGTTGGTGGGAACAGTGGAAGATAAAGTTAGAAAGGCACAACACAGTGAAAAGAACCTTTAAAGATCTTTTTTTTAATGTTTATTTTTATTTTTTGAGAGAGAGGGAGAACATGAGCATGGGATGGGCAGAGAGAAAGAGGGAGAGGGAGAAAATCCCAAGCAGGCTCCACATATAGCACCGAGCTTAACACAGGGCTCATGACATGAGCCCAAATCAAGAGTTGGATAATCAACTGAGCCACCCACGTGGCTCCATTAAAGATCTTTTAATCTTACCGTCCCATTTTATAGATGAAGAAATTGACTCAAGATCATAAAGGTGGAATTAAGAAAAACCCAAGTCTCCTAACGTCTGGCTAAGTGTTTCTTTTTCCCCACTTTACCACATGGGTTGCAGCCAGATTACAGAAAAACCTAGATAAAAGATTACATATGAATGTGCTTTTAAACTATTAAGTACAGGAGAGGGATATATGGGAAATCTCTGTGCCTTCTGCTCAATATTGCTATGAACCTAAAACTATTCTAAAAAATAGCCTATTAAAAAACTGTAAAGTGCCATATGGATATGTCATAATAATTGATTATGCCAGGCTAATAAGTTCAAACTAAATTCAGGGGTTATAAGGAAAAAGTCTGAAGGTTTTAGAGAAGGGAAATAACAAGATCAGGCCTGTGTTTCAAGAAGTTTGACCTGGCTCTTTCAAACAAGCTAGTGAGGAAAAGACCTCCAATGAGGAAATCAATTAATGGACTATTTCAAGTCCTCATGTGGTAACAGACAGCAAAACCGGCCATGAGACTCCCTAGAGTAGTGTTCTCAAAGTGTCGTCCTGGCAGGAGCATCAGCATCAACGGGCGGCTTGTTAGACACGAAGTCAGGCCCCATCTCATACCTACTGGATGAGGAGCTCTGGGGGGGGCGGGGCTCGGCGATCTGTTTTAACGAGCCCTCCAGGTGATTCTGAAACGTGCTTCAGTTGGAAGAATCACTAGTCTTCATTATTACAGTCGGATTATATATAGTCAGATTATAGTCAGAATCTGACAAATGACTAAAAGAGGCAGAATGAAAGCACAGAGCTTGAACAAGCAGGAGAATGATGCTCTTGAAAAAAGAAAAGAATTGGTCTGGGAAGGGATAAGGAATTTAGCTTTGTGTATGTGAGGTCCGATGCATCTTGAATACATCCGGAATGACGTACAGTAGATAGTTTTAAATGAAGAAGAGCAGGGAAGGGGAGAAAAGTCAGAACTGAAAATATAGACCACAGCAGAAGTGAAGAGATGGATAAAATAACTCAGAAAGTATTTAAAAATGCACTGATATA
The DNA here is from genome assembly GCF_006229205.1 of Suricata suricatta. Lineage (NCBI taxonomy): Eukaryota > Metazoa > Chordata > Mammalia > Carnivora > Herpestidae > Suricata > Suricata suricatta. Next base: position 32,539,128 of record NC_043706.1, on the reverse strand, counting down.
AACCTTCCTGAAGTTTGGCAAACATATAAAGAACCTTAAAATTGTTTGTAGTGTTAGGGCGCCTGGGTGGCTGAGTTGGTTAAGCATCTGACTTCAGCTCAGGTCATGATCTCATGGTTCATGAGTTTGAGCCCCACATCAGGCTCTGTGCTGACAACTCAGAGCCCGAAGCCTGCTTTGATTTCTGTGTCTCCATCTCTCCCTTCCCCTCCCCTGCTCATGCTCTGTATCCCTCTCTCTCAAAAATAAACATTAAAAAAAATTTTTTTTTACTGTTTTTAGTGTTTGACCCTGTAATAACCCACTTCTAGATTTTTATTCTGAAGACTCAGATATGCATAAAAGAGTAATATTCACAAAAAGAAAGGCATGTAACACAGCATTGGTTCTACCTCAGAAAAACTGGAAACAGACTAAAGCCCTGCCATAGTGGAATGAATGAATAAACTAGGACACATCCATTTGCTAGAATACAATAGAGCAATTAAAAATCATGTATTCAGGGCACGTGGGTAGCTCAGTCAGTTAAGCATCTGACCTTGGCTCAGGTCATGATCTCACAGTTTGTGGGTTCAAGCCCCATGTCAGATTCTGTGCTGACAGCTCAGAGCCCAGAGCCTGCCTCAGATTCTGCGTCACCCCCTCTTTCTGCCCCTCCCCTGCTAATTCTCTGTCTCTCTCAAAAAAAAAAATAATTTAAAAAATTATGTATTCAAATACCTAATGAAGGGGAAATTACTCGCAATGAAACATTAAGTGAATAAAACTGGAAAATTTCTACATGATATAGAATATAATTCTGTGGCTGTAAAAACGGTATTTGTGAATAGTATATGTGTATACACAGATAAGGATTCACATGGGTACACAGGTATATGTATAAAAATTGGAAGAAAACAGATCCAAACGTAAACAGTGGCTATCTCTGCATAGTGTTGTCACAAGTGACTTTGTTTTCTTCTTTATTCTTCTTTTTCTACATAATCAACAGAATGAACACAAATCATTTTTATAACTTAAAACATAAAAATTATGGCAAAACGATCAGAATACAGACAGCCTAGTGCTGTGGAACAGCTGAGTTTATAGGATACAAGGAAGAAGAGAGCAGCCAGGGAAAAAGACAAGACTCCTGAGAAGTGTGAGCAGCCGGACAGGGCCACAGGCATGCAGGATGTCAGCAGGGCTGGCTGCCACAGGGGAGTTGAGGAGAGGGAGGACTGAGAAGAGGCCACAGGACTGGGCAGTCAGGAAGTCCAGGCTGGTGTTTCAAAAAAAGGCTGGTGTCACACACACGTTTCTTTTCTCTTTACCACCTCTCCTCATTTCCCATCTCCCTTATGCTTCTCCATCTAGAAAAAGCAGTACATTTGGTGACTGGGAGTCCAGCCTTTCAATCTTCACCCCATCACTCACAAGTTGTGTGATCTTGAGCAAGGTTCTTACCTCTCTAAGCCTCAGTTTCCTCATCTGTAAAAGGGGGACTGATATTAGTACCTGCTTTCAGGCTTGTACAGGAATTTAATGGATTAATATTGTAAGTATTCAGGCCAGTGCCTGACACAAAGAAAGCACTCAATAAATACTGCCTAGGATTAGTATACCTTTTATCCCTTTAAGGTTTCCCTTCTCCTTCCTCCTAGGCTATCTGTGCCTAGGAGTACTAACACTGGCTGGACTAGAGGGTGCTTCCCAATCTAAAAGTACACACAGCAGAGGCCTTAGCTCAATGACCAGCGCTAGGAGGAAGAAATAAGGTGAGTGAAGGAGGCAGAGAACCACTCACTTGGCTGGGGGCAGGGACAACATCTTGTGCATGGTGGAGGTCATTCGGTCTCTGCCCAGACTGAAGGCATCCTTAGTCAGGGACACAGCTTCCTTGGTGAGGCCCATAGTGGCATGTAGAGCCTCTTTTGTGGCATCCTTGGTCATATGAATAGCACTTGACAATTCTCCCTCAATGTTCTTCAAGGGGATGAGCTCAGCCTGTCCATTCTCGGTGGTGTCCCTGCCACCTGGGGGCTTTAACACAGTCGGTGAGGTGGATGCTTGAGCTCTGCTCAGTCTCTTGGCCTGTAAGGAATCGACTGCTTTGTGGCCCTTCCCTGCCTCCTGCTGTGCAAGAGGATCTGAATCCTGTAGCTCCCCATTGCTATGGAGAGGCAATGGCCTATCCTGGGATACATCCAGATTTTCAATGCCACTATCCTCCAGAACCTTCTCAGGGCTGGCTGGACCCTGGTCTGAAGAGGCATCAGACTTCAGCTCCCTATCCTCTGAAGGAGACAACTCTGAATCTATGAGGCTGGTGGTATCTGAACCGGCAGAGTCAGCTTCAACAGTCCCAGGGGCAGGCTGCATGAGCAGAGCCACCTCAGCGCTGGGGAAGAGGACCCCAATGCAGGCTGTCTGGTCCTGCAGGGGAGAGCCAGTCATGGCCTCTGTATCCTTAGTCAGTTGTTCTTGAAGACCCTGTAGCACCTCCTTCAGGCGCAGTAGAGCCAAGTACTGGTAATGGTCGAGCCTCACGCGGACATGCGCAGGGGAGTGTACGAGCATGTGAACATCTGCTGCGTCCTCCAGCTCAGTCAGAGGCCCTCTGTTGTCCACACTACTGCTGCCTTCTCGCAAAATATCCATGACTTCCGTAAGGCCTGACAGGCGTTTCAAATCATGCTCAGTCTTTGACCTCTGATGGGACACAGTGTCAGGGGCAATGGCCTCAGATTGGACAGGACTGCCAAAGCTGGCTGATGGTTTCAGCCTCCCTTCTGTGGCCAAAAGGAGCTTACGTGCCTGATCTTGCTGCCAGCGGAGAGGTAGACAGGCCCAAATGGACAAGGGGAAGGGGGCCACAAAATTCAAGGTATGGCCTTTGAAGTTCTCTGTTCCCTCAAAGTCCAAGGAGATCTGGGTGCAGTGAATGGACCAGAGATCCTGGGAAGCCTTAGGCCTCTGGGGAGGGTGGGTACTGGGCCGAGGAAGGCAGGAATCCATCTGGAAAGCATGATGTAAGAAAAGCATGTGGAGAAGGCTAAAGCCACCAGGAACCTTGGGGAAGTGAACATAATTGGAATGAAAGAATTCAGCAGCCGCAAAACCTCGGAAGAGACTTTGGAGGTCTAGACAACTACAATGTGGGGCATGACGTGTATTGGTGGCAGTCATGCCTGACGCAGAAAAGACAAGGGCCTGAGGACGATGCAACCCAGCCTGCTCTCTCTTCTCCAGCGGGAAGCTCACCTTCAGAGAGAAAATGAAACCCGATTCAGAATGGACATCTGAGTAGCTCTGCAACCTGCCACTGATACACACGTGAGAGACCATTTGGAGCATGACACTGGTTTCTTTCGCCAAGGGCAGAGCAGAACCCTGGATTATGGCCATGGGAGAAAGGCAGTGATGGCTGCCAACAGGGAACGAATCCCACTCCCCCCTACCTTCAACCAGAAGGCATCCAGTCGGATATCCAAGTGTTCATCTTTCTGGCTTGAATCTTCCAGCTTGTAGATAGCTTTGAACTGCTCCAGGCTGCGGTATAAATCCAGGCAGAAGAGGTTTCCCCAGAGCAAGCTGACAGGATCCACGGTAAATGTCAGGCCGTTTAACTGAATGTAGAGATTGGGACAAGGAACTGGAGAGCAGGGGAAAAAAAGAATCACCATGTACAAAGTAGCACCTTGACCCTTACTTATCAGCTAATATTCATTTTATTATGAAGAAAGCAAAGACCCATACTTGCACAAGACAGAGTTTTTAACAAAGGTGTGCTCAACTGACTCAAACACCTAAAATTTCTAACGTCAAATGAGAATATAAGCCATGGCCCCAAGGCTGGCAAATGTGAAGAGCATGAGCTACACAGTAAGACATGAGCAGATGAGATGCTTACCTGGAAGCTCCTGATTATCAGGGAAGTAATACTCTGTGAACTCAATATGAATGGCAGAGACCTGAGTGGGCAGCTTGTGAAGTTTCCGACTGCAGGAAAGGAGTGTAGATGGCTTCTTACTTGGTTGTCCAGCTGTAGAAACCTACACAATCACACACAAGTTGCTGTTAGAATCCATACAGCATCCAGAATAGAATTTCCTCAATTTCCTGCCATATAAAGCCACTACAACTCTTCCAAAGTCTGTCACAGGGAGAAGAATGCTTTTCACACAAGTTGCAGGCATTTTCATACCTGCCTAACACCATGTACAAGTTCATTTCTCTCAGGGGAAGGTTTGAAGTAGGGTATTCAGAGGAAACTGGGGGAATCCCAGGTCCTGATCTCAGCAGCCATGCTCAGAAAGAAACAGACCAACTTATCAATCCACTCAAAGTGAGGGAAGCAGCCCCTGAATTCCACAACTTGTTGACACCTGTTGCCTTCCAAATGAACCGCTTGACCCCTTTCCAACCACGTCTCCCTGTGTCCTGGGCTTCTCACCTGGTGAATGTCCAAGTCATCCACCCGTATTACCATGCAGCTAGAGCGTAAGCGATTCCATGCTGGAGGCCGAAAGGCAGGCTGTTGGCCCTGAGAGGGCCTTCTCTCAAGGGGGTTCTTTTGCGGACTGGAGAGAGAACCTAGGTGAAAACAAGAAGGTAGGAAAGATAATTGGGTACATTTAACTCTCATTATTAATAGAATTAGGAAAGTAAAAAACCTAAGATCTTTAAGGCTATATGTAGAAAAGAGAGCTTAACACTGTCTAGTGCCTGGAAGGGACTCAAAAATTGTACTCTCTTTAGGAACAAGGCAGCAGCCTACTGAATAAAGGAGATAACAACCTCTCTTCCACACTGCAGCTATTCCTGAAGACAACTAGGACTCCGTAAAGGAAAAAAGTCACTGATACCTCTCCATAGGATGAGGTTGGGATAATTAGCTAGTCCAGTGCTTTATATTCACTGGATATTCAAAGGTAAATAGCAAGAGGCTAAGCAATGGGAGTCCTCCAGCTCTTTGTAACTTACCTGCTTTCCTCCGGAAGGAAGAGTCTGCCCCCAGGTGCCAGGGCAGCTTGAGACCCGTCTCCTCATGCCACTTCTCCATTTTACTCTGAAATTCCATCACTAGCTTCTGTGCCCACTGGACCCGGGTCTCCATGGCCTCACAGTGCCGTACCCAATGTTTGCAGCTGTCACCTATGCAACATAGAAGCAAGAAGATTTTAGTCCAAAGTCATGATCCAATGTTTCAACTTTTCCCTTCCATTTGTATAGTCATAGTTCAGAATCTGATCCCTTACCCCTATGCAGATTTCTCTTGGATAAGGGAAAATTATCTAGTGAGAACAACTCTAGGTCTGGATTCCATATGTGATTTTTCCCTAAGGTTTCATAAAGGCAAGCTGCTGACTGTCACCATCTTTGACCATGGACTATTAGAAAGGCTCTAAAACTAGTAGAAGTAGGGGCAGAGCATAGAGTCAAAAGCAAAATCTCAAGCACTGCCTCTCCTACTCCTTCCCAACACTGATTAAAGAATCATCAGTAGTAGACCCTACAAGTTTCCAGAAGATATCTTCTTGAAGAGGGCCATTCCCAACGCCTCTCTGAGCTGCAATTCCTGGCAGCTCGACCCGCCTGCTGGACAGTCAGGGATGAACCCAGGAATCTGTCCTCAACATCTGTGTGGCTGGGCCACACTAGGACTGCTGCCATTAGGAATTGTCCTACCTGCCCAGTGGAAGGGGTAATAGTCAAATGCCATCTTGCGGAAGGTAAGCTGCATTGCACCACCCGTGAGTCTGTTTGCAGAGACACCTATAAAGGAAAAATAAAGATGAACAGTGGGAGAAGAAACAAAGAAGCCTAAACACCACTTGAAGTACTTAAAAGTGCTCTTGAGGATGGGTTCCAAAGCTGGTTGATACAGAAGTGCAACTGAAAGACCATGAGGATTGGTGATTTGCAAGGCTAAGGCCCTCCTCTTTTGATTCATAAAAGTCAATGGACAAGACCCCAAAAATTTATATTCCATTATCTCTGTAAACTCCTGCCTGATTTCCAGAAAGGCTAAAGAAAACTGCAAATCTCAGGATTCAGGAATTACAATCTTAGGTCTTCCACAGACACACTCAAACCCTTACCCCAAGGGTAAGATTGGTGCCCCCAAACCTAACATTGCTGTTCCTCAGCACAATACCTAGAGAGGCATAGCCAAATTCCTTCCAAAACAGAACCCCCATTATTTCCTTTCATATCCTGGCCCCAGAGTTAATTAAGCAATTATTATATTCTAAAGAACCATGGAACACTAAAACACTGCACTAACAAGGCCGCTGTAAAATATACATACAAGATATTGTAAGTTCATTGGAATTTTAAGCATTAAGTCAAATAATGTATTATGTTTAACTTGAATTTACATTTAATTCTTACTAAATGAATAAACTTTCCCTATTCCTACCTTATCTCTCCACCTACACTCTAAGAACTGTTAGCAGAGTAATTAGAGTAGAAACTATTTCTCCTACATATCATATTATCTGACTTACCTGTCTATGTTCTACACTTCTATCCTATCTCTTATTAGAGTGAAGGAAAATACTATGGGATCCTCTAGGTATAAGCTGATACACCTACAACCAGGAAGGTCATTTCCATTCAATCTAGATTTTACCACCCCAAGTTCTGGATTAATCACCATCCTACACTCGTGTTCCTGTTTCTCAATCTTTTTGTTTATTATTACTATCTCTAAAGAGCTTGCTTAGATATTTTTCCCCCTAATTGCCCCCTTCTCCATAAAATTTTCATGCCACAGGTATATATCAGTTTATGTAGTATATGTCTGTGCTTTATACAGAAAAAGAATAAGCATAAAGTTTACTCCTATTATTCAATACAATGTTAAGAAAGACTAAAATAATACTTTTAAATTAAAAGTTAAATTTAAAAACTTAAAGCTATTAATTTTTAACAACTTTAAAACTATATATGCAGGGGCACCTAGGTGGCTCAGTCGGTTAAGCATCTCACTTTGGCTCAGGTCATGAACTCACAGTTTGTGAGTTCAAGTTCCACATCACATCAGACTCTGTGCTGGCAGTGCAGGGCCTGCTTGGGATTCTCTCTCTCTTCTCTCTCTGCCCCTCCCCATCTGGCATGTGCTTACTCTCTCTCTCTCTCTCTCAGATGAATAAAGTTAAAAATAAATAACCATATTTGCTGCGAACCCTGTAATGAAATGTATTTCTTATATAAATTATATATGCAAATTAGCAATTTGCAGAAATACATAACAGCAATATAATCAAATTTTTAAGTATTCAAAAGTATTTGGGGGGCACTTGGGTAGCTCAGTTGGTAAAGCATCTAGCCTTGCCCAGGACATGATCTCAGATTTGTGGGTTCGAGCCCCATATGGGACTCTGTGCTGACAGTACAGAGACTGGATCCCACTTCGGATTCTGTGTTTCCCTCTCTCTCTGCCTCTCCTCTGCTGTCTCTCTCTCTCTCAAAAAAAAATTATTCAAAAGTATTTTTTAGCAAAAAATGGAAATTTTAAATAAATTTCTTAAAGTTAATTTTGGTGAACTTTTTATTTTTTTAAGTAAGCTCTATGACCAACATGGAGCTTGAACTCAAAACTCTGAGATTAACAGTTGGTTCAACATGGTGAGAAGTAGGGGTCTCCATACTTCCTGCCCGCATTTCTCAAACAAAGAAGTGCTGAAGCCAAAGGACTCTGAACCCCAAGAGTCTGGGGGGAAAGAAGATGGAATCTTCTAGGAAGACAGCCTCATAGGTGCATGATGGCAAACTAGGGGAGATAAAAATAGCCGGGACATGTAGGGGTGGAGGCGAGGGATCCCCTTCTGCAGAGAGAAAAAGGGAAGAGAAACAGCGGCTAGGGAAACATAGGACTATATCGGACAAGAGAAAACCCTCAGACAGGGACAGAGAGGGATCCTATCTTGCATCTCTAACTGCAGGACTTTCTTTGTACTGTGGCTGGTTGCCCTGTTCCCACACTTGGGGACCATAGGAGTTCCCTCCAGGTTCGGCGGTACCTCAGGGGCACACTCGGCATCAGGGAGAACCCGTCCCCTGCCTTGATGTGCTGCGGCTCATGGGATTACACTTCAAGTGGCATCATTAATGCACACGGAGTGAGAGTTTGGAATGCAGCAAGGTATGGGGCATAGGAGACAGCCCACCTCGTCTGCACCCACAGCACAGTGAGGACGGATCCAAAGGAGTGATTTGGGACACCTGGTCATGGAGAAGGGACTGGGGTGGGGGTCACCATTTTTCTTCCCCCAACCACCAAGGAGGGACCTCAGGGATCGGTCACTGGGCCCACAGTGGAGGCAGGGCCCACCTCCACCAAACCACGCCCATCCACACTGGGTAGCTGCTTATCGAAGGGAGCCGGATAGCTGTTGTGGAAACAGACAGTCCCTCCCCCCAGACCAGCACTGCTGCCTTGTCGTGATTAACTCTAGGTAATTCTTGCTATTCAGATATATTCCCCCTTTTATCCTTCTTATCTCTTCCCTCCTCTAGGCTGGTTACTCTGCTTATTGGTTTGCTTAAACAGACATATTTAATCCATCCTCTTGATGCATGTGATATACCTCCTTGTTTCCTTTCCTTTCTCTCTCTCTGGAATAATCAGGCTATGTAGTTTCTCTGAGTAACATTATCTTCGTTTCTTTCTCCTCACCTCCTTCAATATTCTCCTTTTTCTCTCTCTGGATTAAGTCTTTCAGTCTCTCTGCCTGGTCAATGTTCATTTCTTTCTCCCCGCCCCTGTCATTTCTCTTTGTATTTGCTCTTCCACCAGCACTGTTCTTTATTTGTAGCTGGGATTTCTGGTTTTATGTTTTTAGATGGTCCTTTGTTTTTTTATTTTTATTTTTTTGTCTGTTTGCTTGTTTGTTTGATTTGTTTGTGCATTTGCGTGTTCTCATTCCCTGTTTGTTTGTCTATTTTCCTTTCCAGGGCTACTTCAAGGAACAAACCAAAGCACACATGGTAGAGAGTCCAAAACATCACTACAAGTAGGGAAATAAAATAACCAAAGCCACAACAAGAGAGACCCAGTGACACCCTTCAAAAAACACCTCCTGTGGGGCACCTGGGTGGCTCAGTTGGTTAAGCATCCAGTTTCTGGCTTCGGCTCAGGTCATGATCTCACAGTTCGTGAGTTCGAGCCCCGCATCGGGCTCTGTGCTGACAGCTAGCTCAGCGCCTATAGCCTGCTTCGGATTCTGTGTCTCCCTCTCTCTCTGACCCTCCCCTGCTCGTGCTGTCTCTCTCTGTCTCTCAAAAATAAAAACATTAAAAAAAAAAAAAAGCCAAAAACAAAACACCTCCTAAACAGCCAGGCCCTGGACAGTGTATGAGCCTCCTTTAACATAACAGTACTCACAGGTGCAGAGCACATAACAAGCTTTTAAAACTTCTAAGAGACAGAAAGCTAGCCAAAATGACAAAACAGAAGACTTCTCCTCAAAACCCTGAGATCAAGAATCATATGCTCTACCTACTGAAGCCATCCAGGCACCCGTTAGCAAACTTAACTTTTAACTTTTGCTTGACATAAGAAAAAAACTTTTAGCTTAACTAGCTGCTAGGCATTCATTCAGACTAGGTCAATTATTTTTTCTTTTCAGCAGTTAATTCATGATTTGATGAATAACTTGTAGAATTTAAATAATAAAATATAGGCATGCATGGGTGGCTCAGTCAATTGATTTCGTCTCAGGTCATGCATGATCTCAGAGCTCATAGGTTTGAGCCCCGCATCAAGCTCTGCGCTGACAACCCGAAACCTGCTTGGGATTCTCCCTCTCTCTCTCTCTCTCTCTCTCTCTCTCTCTCTCTCTCTCTCTGTGTGTGTGTCCCTGCTGGTTCTCTTTCTCTCTATCTCAAAATCAAATATTTAAAATAATAATAATAATTTTAAAATATAAACTTTTTATTTCTTTTTTAACATTTTTTTTGTTAATTTTGGAGAGAGAGACCAAGAGTGACCAGGGGAGTGGCAGAGAGACAGAGGGAGACACAGAATCTGAAGTAAGCTCCAGGCTGCAAGCTATCAGCATACAGCCCCACAAAGGACTCAAACCCACAAACTGCGAGATCATGGCCTGAGCTGAAGTTGGATGCCCAACCGACTAAGCCATTCAGGTGCCCCTATTTAATTCTTAAAGTTCAAACCAAAAAAGCACTGAGGCTCAAATAGAAACAACACTGACAAGGCAGCCAACAGCGGCCAACAGGCATGTGCGGGCCACCTCTTACCATACGCCTTTGCGATTAAGCAATCGGTTGGGAGAAAGACTTCTAATCACAGCCATCTATTCACCATAGTTTCTAGCACTGATCTTCCATACGCTCTGTATCTTCCATGAACTCACTGTCAGTGATCCTCATGTGATGTCCAAGCAAACCCAAAGAAAGAAATTAAATACCAAGGACTAAAGTTTTATCATGCAGGGTTAAGCTTTGGAAGGGCACAAACCAGTGTTATAGCTAAGATTTTTTTCCACCCCCACATTTCACCAAGGAACCAACTTTTAATGTCCCAGATAGGCAAAAATCAAGACAGAAAGTACATCAGTGGTTGCTTAGAGTTGCAAAACGGGAAGAGATAGCTAATGGGTATGATTTCTTTCAAGGAGGACAACAGTGCTCTACAATTAGACTGTAGTGATGACTGCACAACCCTATAAATATATTAAAACCCCTAAGTTGTATATTCTAAGTGGGCGAATTGTATGGTGTGTGAATTAGATCTCAATAAGGCTGCTTAAAAGGAAAGACTCAATACTCATCTGCTGCTGTGTGATACCGTCCCTGTTAAACATGCATGCCCAAGGTACTGAAGGGAGAAGGCTTCACAGCAATGCTCCCTCCACTGGAGTTATTTAGACCTAAGAGAACAATAAACTACATAGACTGAGCATATTAAAATAGGGTCTAGAATTGAAATAAAAATCAAATATAATTACCAATCACCAACATATTTAATTATAAACATATAATCAGATATGGGATAAATGGTAGATAGTGTCCCTAAATGACTAAAGTTCTCCAGTGAGCTGTGGGATGACAAAAGCTTAGCCTTAAGAGAGATAAAGTTTTTGGCTCATAGGCCTCATCCAGAGGACAAAGCATTAAAAAGAAGCGAGTGAGGGGCACCTGAGTGGCCCAATCATCAGAGCTTCCTTCAGGTCATGATCTCGTGGTTCATGAGTTCAAGCCCCACATTGGGCTCGCTGCTGTCAGCCTGTCAGCGCAGAGCTGCTTCGGATCCTCTGTCCCTCTCTCTCCACCCCTCCCCCACTTGCAGTCTCCCAAAAGTAAAAAAGTAAAAATAAAAAAATAAAAAAGCAGGTGACACTCTTTTCCCCCATCAATATTAACCTCTTCTCTGAAGGCTGGAGTATAAGCTGCTCCAGTTGGATTTCAAGAGACAGTGCTGCCCCACCTCAAGCCAAGCTGTCCCCAAGGACCCACCCAGTTCCCAATAATTCCACCTCTAACACCAAGTAACAGGTAAGCATGTTACTCAAGGGCCCAACATCCCAGGCAATCATGTCCCTTAATGAAAAAAACCTTCAAGAAGCCTTTAGAGCAGCACTCTCCAAAAGAATTTTCTGTGATGATGAAAACTTTTATGGTCTGTAGATTACAGTGAGTACTTGAAATGTGGCTGGTGCAAATGAGAAACTGAATTTTTCACTTTCTATTTTTAACAGACACATGTGGCTACTGACTACCATACTGGACAGAGAGTTCGAGAACAATGCTATTCAACAAAAATATAATGTGAGCCACAAAAATAATTTTAAATTTTCTAGTAGCCACATGAAAAAAAGTTTTTTAAAAAGGTGAAATTAATTTTAATAATACATACAACCTAAACCAGTATAACCAATATATAATCATTTCAACATATTATCAATATGAAAATAATTACCAAGGTATTCTACACTTTTATTCTACTGTATCTTCAAAATCCTATGTTTATATTACACTTGTAGTCTGTCTCAATTTGGCTCAGCCAACAGTAGTCATATGTGGCTGCAGAGTACACCGAACAATTCCAGAGAATCTTAGAGTGCTTTCTGTGCCACCTAGTTCTCCCTTCCCCTTTCCCCAAATCCCCAAATCCCAGAAGAAGAGTCAAATTCACAAGAACTTATTATGTTTCTTGCTCCTTTACAGAGTAATACACTATGTCTGCTTATGGTAGGTTGGGAGTTTTCTCACTACCTAAAAATATCTCATCCGAAAAGTTCTTAAATTCCAGCAAATAGATTAATTTAGCTAAATAAATAAATAAATAAATAGGGGCTGGAGGGGAGGCTAGTAATTTACATCTTAGTGTGGATTACAGGACCTTGCACATGAACATGACAGTGCTAAATACTCCTCATCCAGCAAGCGGGTGAAATTCTCAATAGTACACTCTTAACAAAGAAAGACCTCTGAAAAGATTCAAGACAAAATGAGAAAAAAAACCAAAGCCCTCATAGTAACACTTGGAAGAAACAACCAAACAAAATAATAATCATTTTAGTGAAGAACTTCCAAAATAAGTGGGTGGCTAACCAGTGAACAATTTATTTCTTGTGGTCACAAAAGCAATCTTTATGTTGTCACTGCTCCTTTCAGCTCTCTCAGAGTGGGAGTAGACAGGGACTGAAGTCACTTCCACACCACAGAATAGCAAAGCAAAAAAGACAGTGCAGCTTGGTGCCCCAGTTTCCCCCAAGGAAACTGACTCTAGGGGCCATTAAAGAGGCAGACATAGCCTTCAGAAAGTATACAGCAGCACAAGAAAAATCTACCACATGAGAGCATCTAAAGCCAAGAGCTGGTGCAAAGGGGAGTATAAAGGGAATTCAGACAGAGTATTAAAGGAAAGGAAGCAAAGGAATAATAATACTGAGAATGTGCCTATAATTAAGGTCCTCCAATTCAGTATATTTTTTCATTTGAGCCTGACAACAACCAACAAGGTAAATGAGTAAGATATGATTTAACTCAAGTTCACAAATGATAAAACTGAAAGAGGTTAAGCAAGAGGCTGATTTCCCCAAGACTCATGAAGAAAAAATGAGCCAATTTCTTTTACATTATGAATAAAACATATATGTATATAATATCAACTGCCCTAATGAATGTAAAAGCATGACAAGAATACAACATAACTGCTCTGCTTGGGAAGAGGGCATTTACACATAAAAATTATTTAAATTGACTCAAAAAAATCTGAAAATTCTGGTGTTTCCTATACTTGAATTTACTTTCCTAATAGCTCATACCAGTTGTCAGCATTGGCCAAGGTCTGTGGTAGAGAAAAGAAAGTATACAATACTTGAGCTCTACCCTTTCAGACTCTGACGTAGTGAGGTCTAGGGAGAGCCATGGCACCTGTGTTTTATTAAGTATTGCAAGCGTTCTGCTACCTCACACCAGCAGAAACAGAGATGCCACAGAGGCTGAGGTTCAAGGAATGCCTGTGATTAAGGGAACCCAACCAAAGTGCTCCACGGCATCTTGAAAAGAACCTTCTATCCCAAAGCTTTGTCCAGAGCTGAAGGTAGTGATGGGCCACCCAGCCCAGGCTCGGGCCTAACAGGGTACCTGGCTCTCGGGACTGGCTATCGTCACAAATGTGCAGGTCCAGGCGGGAGATGAGCAGATGGTAGGAGGACTCTTTCACATCAAATTTCTCAAAGTACTGGCTGAGGCGGCTACTGCTGCTGTTGCTGCTGCCTTGGCTGCCACCAAATGCCTGGGCCCAGGACTGCTGGGCACTGGGAGCAGGTGGAGTGATCTGTATGTGACAGAGAGAAAAATAAGAAGTCCAAACCCAGGCAGCCTTCTCACAGGCTTTCTTAAGCTTTAGTCCAGTCTGAAGAAAACCACAATTTAGCAAGATGGCCCTCTCCTATCGTAAATGCTCCCCTGGCAGCTCATGTAGGTCTGTCCCATCTACATAACCCAAACTCCAAAAAGCCTAATTATAATTAGTCTAGTTAATCATCAGAATTCTGTTCTGAGTTTGAATTGCCCCCCAAGCTCTGACCTCCCCCCCGCCAGGACTTAACTGAGTGATGCCAAAATACCTCCTATAGGAAGTCTTTCTTAAATACCCACTTTCAGCCTGTTTAGTTAGATTCCTCTTCTTTGTGCTATCGGGGCACAGTGTCTACCTTTATACAGCACTTACCACATTGTAATAACTTGTTGATAGTCCATATTTTAAGACAATTAACGCTTATTCTACTCTCCCTTTCCAGTGGCCAGCACTATATAATAAGCTAACACACTGGAGGCACCCAAAGAAAAGAATAAATAAATAGAGACATGAACAAACCCTATGCACATCTAGAAGTAAATGACAAATGCTCCAAATAAGCCTAATAAAGTCTAGACTCTACCTATGTTGCTATGAATTAGGTCTGGCCTACATCTCCCTAACCCTACTAAAGTATCTGTTTTGCCTCTAACCTGTACAGGCTCAGGGGCCAGACTCTTCCTCTGCTGGGCTGACTTCTCCATGGCCTCACTCAGCGACTCTGCATACTTCATCATTGCCTTGAGCTGAGAGTCAGTTAGCACCCAGAGCAGGTCATCCAACAGGAACATCAGCTTGGAGGCTACCACATTGCAATCTTTGGTCTGAAGGGGCCACACAGAACATGAGGTTCAACATCTGGTATCATTCTAACTCAAAGTGACTAGTGCCCAGTTAATTTCAGAAATGGCTTTTTAAAAAATATTTTATTTTTAATACAGAGAGAGACAGAGCATGAGAGGGGGAGGGGCAGAGAGAGGAGACACAGAACCAGAAGCAGGCTCCAGGCTAGCTGTCAGCACAGAGCCTGACGTGGGACTTGAACCCACGAACGTGAGATCTGACCTGAGCTGAAGTCGGAGGCTTAACCAACTGAGCCACCCAGGTGCCCCTCAGAAATGGCTTTTAATCCCCAGAACATGAAAGGAAATCAGCAAACACTGTGGAGAGTCCATTCCTTACAAAACTATTAATACTTTCTGCGATTATCAAGAAGCAAGAAAAGTGAACTGCTAGGTGTCTAGGTCAGTGTCCCCATATATGGATAAAAAGTGTGGTTTCCAAAATACAGATGACAAGGAAGTGGACATGTTCACAGAAATGTTCTGCACAACAGTAAATTACGGGCCTGTCCCTTTCAATTGTCACTCCTGAGGCCAGTAACATTCAAAAAGAGAGAACACCAACTCCCAGGCTATCTAGGAGAATAAAAGATGGAGGTTTTCATGAGGGCAGAAAATGTACTCACTCTTCTCTTGAGGGCTATTTGGATCCTGCCTTGGTTGGTAATAAGCCTCAATGGAGTGGTGACTGGGTCCTGATCACCATTGTCTGTAGCATCTGCCTCAATCCGAAGTGTTTGCCAAGTTATTTCCTTAAATGTTAAAACCTGGAAGGAGAGAGAGTAAAATCCCTTAATTCTATGGTTGAAATTAACCAAGAGGCAGGAAGTCCAAAGGGAAAAGACTGGCAAAGCAGAAACCCTCACCATGCTCATTTGACATTCTACCAGTAGAATGCAGTAGAACAGAGATCCCTAAGTGAGGAAAGGAGGCAGCAGTCACACTGGACAGAAGGGCCTCTGGGTTCACAGGAAGAGGGGAAATATCTGAGGAAATCCCCAAAGCAGGAACAATATCCTTTGAAAATAAGGCCCATTCTGAATCCCCCCTCCCCTCCCCCTGCAATACGAGGACTGTCACCTCTCCTCGGCGGGGGTCAGTGATGCGGGTGAGGCGGAGGTCACTCTGCTGCCAGTTGGGGTTGACACTGTAGCCCTGGAGCTGCCACAATTCAAAAGAAGCATGGAAGGCCTTGGAGTGAATCTTGATGGTGATGGAATTGACGATGATGAACATTCCCTCCACCACCTTCTCGGCAAAGCCGTACTCACTACAACAAATGAGGCAGGCCAGTGTTCAGAATCACACGAGACCGTGCACACTCTTTGTACTGGAAGGCATCGGACAAGATTATTAACAGTGTCTCTCTTTGGGTGCTAGAACTGTGGATGATTTCTTTATTTCTCTTTTCATATATATACATATATGTACATATATATTTTTTTAAGTTTATTTATTTGAGAGAGGCAGAGACAGTACAAGGGGGGAGGGGCAGAAAGAGAGGGAGAGAGAGAATCCCAAGCAGGCTCTGTACTGTCAGCACAGAAACCGATGCAGGGCTTGAACTCGTTAAACTGTGAGGTCATGAGTTGAAACCTGGAGTTGGACCCTTAACCGATGGAGCCACCCAGCTGTCCCTGTACTTATATCTTTTAAATTTTGAAAATTTTGTATGATGCAGTGCTTTTTTAATGGGATTTTTGAGGAATTAAATAAAAGAAAAAGAGTTGACCTGGAAATAAGCTCCATTCTGTTGGAAAGAATAAATGTGAAAATATTTTTATAGTCCACAAACTACCTGAATTTGAATGCTGTGTGTGAGGGGTGGTATAACTATAGAAAGAAAACACTATGGTTTCTATAAAATCTTCAAAGGCCCAGCATACTCTGCAAAGGTAGTGGAAATGGGAAGAAGAGCAATCATGTGAGCAAGGGGTCAAGAGCAATCCCGACTCTGCGCTGTGAAATACAATCCAAAGAGCACAGCTAGCTGTATTTCCGCAGTGACATGGCAAGGCGAGAGACTAAGGCCATCTTAAAGCCCTTTGAAGAGGCAGAAAACACAGACATTCTTCACATGTAAATGAAACCAGCTTTCATTACATGAGATAAAGGTCTAGACTGCCTCTTTAGCAGGTGGTGCTGGGAAAATTGGACAGCAACATGTAGAAGAGTGAAACTAGACCACTTTCTTACACCGTACACAAAAATAAGATCAAAATGGCTGAAGGACTTGAATGTGAGACAGGAAACCATCAAAACCCTCGAGGAGAAAGTAGGGAAAAACCTCCTAGACCTCCACCGCAGCAATCTCCTACTTGACACATCCTCCAAGGCAAGGGAAATTAAAACAAAACTGAACCCTTGGGACTTCATCAAGATAAAAAGCTTCTGCAAGGCAAAGGAAACAATCAAGAAA
>NC_043706.1:32515732-32521948 GCF_006229205.1 Suricata suricatta | reverse complement strand
ATATATATATAGTTTCAATTTATATTACAAAGGACTAACATCTCTAATACACAAAGGGTTTCAAGAAACTAAAGAGAAAAAGGCTGACAGGCCAATAAAAATGGGTCAAACTATGGACATTTCACAGAGAAATAAGTGCAAATGATATTAAACATTAAATATTATGAGTAATTCAACCTTACTCAAAAATCAAAACTATGAGAGACAATGTATAACAGAGGGGACAGTGCAGTAGGGAAAAGATGGTTGTTCAGTAACAGTGCATTGTCCATTTGAAGATATCAACAGAGAAAAAATAATACTGATCCCTATCGTACATCAAACAAAAAGAAATAATCAGTTTAAAGGTCAAACAATCAAATTTTTAGAAGAAAGCAAAGGAAAATATCTTCATGCCTTAGGACAGGAAAAGAGCCCTTAAACAAGATACAAAAAGGGAAAAATAGATATGCTGGACTACATTAGAATTAATAATTTCTGCTCAATAAAAAAACAACATTAAGGTTAATGTTGCAAGGCACCTGTTGGTTGAGTGTCTGACTCTTGGATTTGGCTCAAGTCATGATAGCAAGATCATGGGATTGAGCCCCAAACTGGGCTCTGCCACTGAGCATGGAGCCTGCTTGGGATTCTCTCTCCCTCTCCCTGGCTCATGCTCTCTCCCTTTAAAAAAAAAAAATAGTGAGAGTGATGTTCAACATCACTCATCATCAAGAAAATATAAATCAAAGCCATGATGAGATACCACCTTACACCTGTCAGAATGGCTAAAATGAACAACACAAGAAACAACACATGTTGGTGAGAATGCATAGAAAGGGGAATGCAAACTGGTGCAGCCACTCTGGAAACGAGTATGGAGGTTCCTCAAAAAGTTAAAAATAGAACTACCCTACGATGCAGCAATTGCACTATTGGTTATTTACCTAAAGGATACAAAAATATAGATTTGAAGGAGATGTGCACCCCAATATTTATAGCAGCATTATTAACAATAGCCAAACTATGGAGAGAGCCCAAATACCCACCAACTGATGAGTGGATAAAGAAGTTGTAGTGTATGTGTACGCACGCGCACACACACACACACACACACACACACACACACACATATACACACACTGGAATATTACTCAGCCATCAAAAAGAATGAAATCTTGCCATTTGCAATGACATGGATGGAGCTATAATGTCTTATGCTAAATGAAATAAGTCAACCAGAGAAAGACAAATACCGTATATGATTTCATTCATATGTGGAATTTAAAAAACCAAGCAGATGAAAATATGGGACAGGGAACAAAGAGAGAGGGAAACAAACTATAAGAGACTCTTAAGGGGACACCTGGGTAGCTCAGTGGGTTGAGCAACTGACTTCAACTCAGGTCATGATCTCACAGTTTGTGGGTTCGGTCCCTGTATCAGGCTCTGTTCTAATAGTTTTCTCAGAGCCTGGAGCCTGCTTTGAATTCTGTGTCTCCTTCTCTCTCTAGCCCCACCCCCCACCCCGTTCATGCTCTGTCTCTCTCTGTCTCTCAATAATAAATAAATGTAAAAGAAATTTTTTTTTAAGAGGCTCTTAAGGATAGAGAATACACTGAGGGTTGATGGAGGGAGGTGGGGGGGGATGGGCTAGATGGGTGATGGGTATTAAGGAGCGTGCTTGTTATGATGAGCACTGGGTGTTCTGTAAGTGATGAATCACTGAATTCTACTCCTGAATCCAATATTGTGATACAATGTTAACTAGAATTTAAATAAAAATTTGAAAAGGAAAAAAATTAAAATATCATACAATCCAGTAATTCTACTTCTAGGTATTTACCTGAGGAAAATTAAAACACTAATTCAAAAAAATTATCTGAACTCCTATGTTTATTTCAGCATTATTTACAATAGCCAAGACACAGAAGCAACCCAGTTGTCCATCAATAGATCAATGGATAATAAAGATGCGGTAGATACATATAATGGAATATTACTTAGCCAAAAAAAGAATCAAATCTTGCCATTTGTGACAACATAAATTAACCCAGAAGGTATTATGCTAAGTAAAAGAAGTCAGACATAGAAAGACAAACATCATGATTTCACTTACTATGTGGAATCTAAAAACCAAAACAAAAGAACAAACAAAAACAAACTCATAAACAGAGAACTGGTGGTAGCCAGAGAGGAGCGGTTGGAGGAGTGGGCAAAATAGGTGAGGGGATTAAGAGGTTCATACCTCAAGTAATAAATCAGTCACTGGGATAAAAAATACAGCATAGGGAATATAGTCAATAATATTGTTATAATATTATAGTCAAATGTATGGTCAAATGGTAACTACACTTAACATGGTGAGCACTATATACTGTACAGAACTGTCGAATCACTATGTTGTACACCAAAAACCAACATAACATTGTACATCAACTACACATCAACTAAAACAAAAAAAAGGAAGAGACCAGGGATGAGCAGGTACAGAGCAAAGGCCATGTGAGGAAATGATGACAAGTCAGGAATCTGCAAGCCAAGGGGAGAGGCCTCAGGACCTGCTGACACCTTGATAATGGGCTTAAAGCCTCCAGAACTGTGAGAAAATAAATTTCAGCTATTTAGGCACCCAGTCTGTGGTTTTATGTTATGGCAATGATAGCAACCCAATACAAATGGATACAGAGTTTCAGTTCTGCAGGATGAAAAAGTTCTAGAGATTTGTTGCAGGATGCGAAATTAGTTAACACTACTGAACTGTACACTGAGAAATGGTTTAGAAGGTACAGCTCAGTCACTTAAGCGTCCAACTCTTCATTTCAGCCCAGGACATGATCTCACGGTTTGTGAGTTTGAGCCCCACATCAGGCTCTGCACTGGAAGCATGGAGGCTGCTTGCAATTCTCTCTCTCTCTCTGGCCCCCTTTCTCTCTCTCTGCCCGTCCCCTTCTCACCTTCTCTCTCTCTCTCTCTCTCTCTTTCTCAAAATAAAGAAATAAACTTAAAAAAATGGTTAAGGAGCACCTGGATGGCTCAGTCGATTAAGCATCAGATATCACAGTTAATGAGTCTGAGCCCTGAGTCGGGCTCTGTGCTGACAACTCAGAGCCTGGAGCCTGCTTCAGAGTCTGTGTCTTCCACTTTCTCTGCTCCTTCCCTGCCCGTGCTCTTTCTCTCTCTCTCTCTCTCAAAAAATTAACAAACATTTTTTTAAAAAATGTTTTAATGGTTAAGATAGTAAATTGTATATTATGTGTTTCTTAGCATAATTTTAAAAATTGTTAAAAAGACATGAAATACAGAGGAGGCAATTTGCAGTAATTATAATGAAGCAATGTAAAAGGGACAGCATTAAATTATGGTGACACATGTTAAGTAGACCTATTGTGATCATTTTGCAATATATACAAATATTAAATCATTTTGTTGTACACCTGAAACTAAAATAATGTTATGTCAGTGATGCCTCAATAAAAAAAGAGAAGACTAAAAAAGGAGTGATAGTAAACCTAGAGAGTAGAAGAAGCTTTTTGTAATACATGTACGTAACCCAGGATTTAGCCTTAGGATATATAAAGAACTTTAATAAGAAAAAATCAACCCACGAGATAACTAGGAAAAATAGTTATATCAATATTTCGTTAATCAGGGTATTCAAAATTCCAATAAACCAGCCATCAAGAAAATTAAAATAAATTTTCAAATTAAATCATAATGTGATACAATTACACACCTATCAGATGGCTAAGATAAAAAGATTTGAAAAAGATAAAAAATACTTAGTGCTAGCAACTGGAAATTTTTTTTTAATGTTTTATTTATGTTTGATACAGAGAGAGACAGAGCATGAGAGGGGGAGGGGCAGAGAGAGAAGGAGACACAGAACCAGAAGCAGGCTCCAGGCTCTGAGCTAGCTGTCATCACAGAGCCTGACGCGGGGCTCAAACCCACGAACGTGAGATCCGACCTGAGCCGAAGTCGGAGGCTTAACCGACTGAGCCACCCAGGTGCCCCTAGCAACTGGAAATCTTATGCAGCTAGTAGGAGAAGTGGTACAAGCACTTGGAAAACTGTCTAGCAGTATATACTAAAGCGGAACACATGCACAGCCTATGACCCTGAGGTTCCACTGCTAGACATACATAAAACAGAATATATAAAACATATATAAAATAGAAATGTGTCCAAGAGAGATGGACAAGAATATCCACAGTAGCACTATGCTTTTTTCTTACATATGTTTAATTTTCATACAGAAAAGTTCATTCTTTGTGGTGCCCAGGTCTAGGGTTTTCACAAATGCATACAGACCACCACAGCCATGACAGATAGTTCCATAGCAACAGTACACTGAATAGCCGGAAACGAGAAATAAACCAAATGTCCATCTACAACAGAACCGGACAGACTGGGGCAGGCACTGGAATAACGTAAGCAATGAGGATGAATGAACTACAAGTATATGTCACAACATGGATGGCTCTCACAGACACCATGTTGAGCTCAAGTAGCCAAACACAAATGATGATACAGTATATGGTCACATTTACATAACTTTAAAAATAGGGAGGGCCGCCTGAGTGGCTCAGTCCGTTAAGGCTCAGGTCATGACCTCACATTTGTGGGTTGAAGCCCCGCATCTGGCTCTGTGCTGACAGCTCAGAGCCTGGAGCCTGTTTCCGATTCTGTGTCTCCCTCTCTCTCTGACCTTCCCTGCTCATGCTCTGTCTCTCTCTGTCTCAAAAATAAATAAAACATTAAAAAAAAATTTTTTAAATAGGGAAAATTAATGTACAGTGTTAAAAATCACAATGAAAGTGATCCTTGGGGGTGAATATGACTAGAAAGGGTACAGGAAACTTCTGGGATTCTGGAAGTTAGTAGTCTATTTCTTGATGTGTTAACTTTATTAAGAATGACTAAACTATTATATACAGATGATTTGTGTTCTTCAATATGTTACACATCAATATAATTTACAAAAATTACACTGAAATACCATGCGTTATCTATTACATTAGGCAAAAATCCTGAAGTCTGACAATATTCTCTATTGACGAGGATCTGGGAAAACAAAGACTAGTACACAATGGTGATGAGAACATAAAATTATATCCTTATGGAAGAAAATTTGGCAATTTCTATTAAAATTATACATGCATTTGTCCTTTAGCCCAGGAGTTCCACTTCTAGGAACCTATCCCAAAATATTCTGGTAAAAAAAGTAGAAACAATCCAAATGTCCCTCAATTGATGAATGGATAAATAAAATGTGGTATATCCATTCATACAATAGAATGTTATTTGCCCATAAAAAGGAATAAAGTAGTGATAGTGCTACAATATACTTAAACCTTGAAAATATTATGCTAAGTGAAAGAAGCCAATTACAAAAGACCACAGAGTAAATGATTCCATTTATGGGACATGATCAGAATAGATACAGAAAGCAAATTAATGGTCATCTAGGGCTAAGGCAGGGGACAATGAAGAGTTACTGCTAATAGGTAGTATGGGATTTGTTTGGGTGATTAAAATGTTCCAAAATTGAATGTGGTTATAGCTGTACAACATGGTATAAAAAATACTAAAAACTGTTGAACTGTATACTTCAAATGGATGAATTCTATGGTATGTGAATTATATTTCACTAAAATGGTTTCTAAAATATGCTGGAAGGGGCACCTGAGTGGCTCAGTCGGTAAAGCTGCCAGCTCTTGGTTTCAGCTCAGGTCATGATCTCATGGTTTGTGCGTTTGAGCCCCATGTTGGGCTCCATGCTGCCAGTACAGAGCCTGCTAGTGGTTCTCTCTTCCTCTTTCTTTCCGTCCCTCCCTGGCTCCCGCACTCTCTCTCTCTCTCTCTCTCTCCCCCTCTCTTAAAATAAATAAATAAATTAAAAAAAAATAAAGAGTGTAAATGCAAACTGGTGCAGCCACTCTGAAAAACAGTATGTAGGCTCCTCAAAAAATTAAAAATAGAACTACCCTACAACCCAGCAACTGCACTACTAGGTATTTATCCAAGAGATACAGGTGTGCTGTTTCAAAGGGACACATACACCCCCAATGTTTATAGCAGCGCTATTGACAATAGCCAAAGTATGGAAAGAGCCCATTGATGGATGAATGGATGAAGAAGTGGTGTCGGCAGAAGCCTGAGGAATCGTCCAATAAGATAAACTGTCCTGTCTCTTTGCCATGGGACTGCAAATGTTGCCCCAGAAAGCTGGGG
>NC_043706.1:32494447-32515632 GCF_006229205.1 Suricata suricatta | reverse complement strand
AGACTGGCAGAAATTGGGTAAACTCTCCTTCCCTATGCCCTTTACAGGGTAAGAAATTCCCCTTACACCAAGGAGGGCTATGCCAGGCTTTAGGGGAACAATGTTACTTCTATGCCTACAGCTCAGAAATTGTATAGGATAGTCTAGCTGTGGTTCACAGCCACCACAAGAGAGGACAAGAACTAGGAGCCAAAACCAAAATTGGTATACTTTTAACATTTGGCTCTTGTATCATTAATAAGATCATAAGCGTTTGTCAAAGAGCATGTAAATGTTATTCAGTTAATGATCTTAAGAACACATTATCAAGACTTAAACTGAGACAATGGTAACTCGACTGACCCAGGATTGGGTCAGTTACAAGACAGAGGGGGGAATGTAAGAACACGAGTCTAAACCAAACAGACGCCATGACAGGCTTTAAGTTCCCCTCTGATCTAGAAGGCCTAGGTTTCAGTTCCCCGAAACTAACAGGCAGTTACACATTGCCTAGAGCAAGAGAGACCACCTTGGCAACACCCAGTCAGGGAAGGCCAGCTATCACTCTCTACATTCCAAAGGTTGAGGCCTGCAGATGGGAACTTTAGATAGGATCCTGTTACCTAATGTTAAAGTTAACCCGATAGTCACCAAATAAGACCCTGAACTCGCTCTGTAACTGGTTAATTTCAAAGATACCCTAAATGTTGTAATTGGGTCCCGCCAAAAATAACGAACACCCTGGACGATGTGTTTGGTTATAGAGTTACTGCCAATGCTGTTACACAATAATGATTGGATGTCACAATTTCTTGTAACTCCCCCTTCCTAAACCCCATAAAAACCCTACTCAGCCCTTGTTCGGGGCTCTCAGCACAGATCCACTGCACTGGTGAAGTCTGTGAGCTCGAACTTAGGCCCGACGAGCCTAAGCTGGAATAATAAATGCCCTTTGCTTTTACATGCATGACTCGGTCTCCCTGGTAGTTTCTGGTTTTTGGGGGTGATATGGAAATCTTGGGCATTACAGTACATACCAAAGAATTTATTATCAGAAATTATTGTCTAAGGCAATTGCCACTTCTGTTTTGTACCCCATACATTTTTTTAATAAAAAAGCTGACTCTCGGGTCAGTGCAGAGAAAAAAAAAGAAAAAGAAGAAGAAGATGTGGTGTATATATAATATATACAATGGAGTATTACTCAGTAATCAAAAAGAATGAAATCTTGCCATTTGCAACCACATGGATGGAACTGGAAGGTATTACGCTAAGCAAAATTAGTCAGCCAGAGAAAAACAAATATCATATGACTTCACTCATATGAGGACTTCAAGATACAAAACAGATGAAAGGGAAGCAAAAGTAATATAAAAACATATAAAACATATAAAAACAGGGAGGGGGACAAAAATATCAGAGACTCTTAAATATGGAGAACGAACAGAGGGTTGCTGAAGGGGTTGTGGCGGGGGGCACTAAATGGGTAAGGACTATTTACCCTTGAAATCATTGTTGCACTATATGCTAACCAACTTGGATGTAAATTAGAAAAATTAATTAAATAAAAATTTTTATTTTTTTTAATAAAAATTTTTAAAAAGTAAATAAATAAAGAGTTAATATATGCTGGAAAAATACTAAGTGACTCATGAACAAGTTCATTTATTGCTGCACTATTTGTAACAGCAAAAAACCTAGAAATAATTCAAATATCTACCAATAGAGAACTGGCTATATAAACTATTATGCCTCCCAAAAATATTCTGAGTATTCTGTAAATTCAAAAAGGAATAAGGGGGGGTTCCTGGCTGGCTCAGTCAGCAAAACATGCAACTCTGGATGTCAGGGTCATGAGTTCAAGCCCCACATTGGGCGTAAAGCCTACTGAAAAAAAAAAAAAAAAAAGGAATAAGGAACATCGCTCTATATACTTCTATAGAGTGATCTCCAGGATATGCTTTTAAAAGAAAAAGGCAACATGGAAAGTATTCATGGTATGCAATATTTTATGTAAGAAAGGTGACAACAAACATACCTACATATAACATATCTTGTTTTGTGTTTAACTTTGGAACTTTAACTTTGTATTTTATATAATTAAAAAATAAATTTTAAAACAACTTAAAAATTTAAAACAAACTGATATAGAAGTCCTGGAAGACAGCATAGGAGAAAATCTAGATGACCTTAGGTAACTTAGGTATGACTTTTTATTTATTTATTTTTGGGGGAGAGCTCAAGGGGAAGGGGCAGAGAGAAGGGGACAGGGGATCTGAAGTGGGCTCTGTGCTGACAGGCTGGCAGCAGAGAGCCCAGTGTGGGGCTCGAACTCATAAACTACGAGATCATGACCTAAGCCAAAGTCAGACACTCAACCAACTGAGCCACCCAGGTGCCCCAAAAACGTTGATTTTTAAATGTTTATTTGTTTTGGGGAGAGAGTAAGTGGGGGAGGGGCAGAGAGAGGAGGAGAAAAAGAGTGGCGAACCTCTGCTGTCAGCGAAGAGCCCAACACAGGGCTTGAATTCACAAACCATGAGATCATGACATGAGCCAAAACGAAGAGTCAGATACTCAAGCAACTAAGCCATCCAGGTGACCCAAAAGTTTTTATTTTACTAAAAGTTTATATGGAACAGTTAATACATTAGAAATGATAGGGCCCTAAGCAACTAACCTCTGTCCTGAAGCGAGGGCAATGGGAGACTGTCCATTGGGGGGCCGAGGCTCCTCACATGTCTTCATCTCCACCTCTACCTTATCCAGACACTGAAATAAAAGCCATGAAGAGCTAAGCATCAGCACAAAAATCCACACGGCACACACTGCAGATTACTCATCCCTACGCTCTAATGCCTAGTTGAGTGCTGTGCCCACAGTGGGCAGACATTAAACGTTTGTCAGATGAATGAACAAACTGAAATGCAAAGAGAGGCCTTATCTCCCCTCTTCCATATCCATTAGCAGCAGAACTCCATGTTAAGCATGGGATTAGCTCACAGCAGAAAACTAAAACATAAATCCCAGTTACAGAGATTACAATTCCTGGAGATTCTAGTCTTTGGGTAAAGATATGCATGGATCAGGGCATTCCCTGATGAAGGGTTTTCAGCTGATAATCACCAGATAGTCAACATAAACTACATTTATAGATTTTCCTCTGTCAGGACTCCAAAGGAAATCTAAAAGTAAACCTGGGTAGCAAATTTGTTATAAAAACCAAAAAGCAAAACAACCAACTTAGGACTCCTGGGTCTGTGTCTCAGTGCTAACACTGTGCCTCACAGCCATACCAGAATGAACCCAGACAACAGTCACTCTGTCTCAGAGAAAAGCGCACAAGCCAGACAGAACAATCACCACTCCCAAAACGAATAGCCTATCAGGACTCCTCCCCATCTTCTCTCAGATCTTTTAAAACCCAACCTCAGCCATCTCCATTTGATTACTTGCAATCAAGAAAGGCCATTACCAAACATATGGGGTGTGTCTTCAACTTTGTCCACTGGATCTGAAAGAAGAAAAGCAAAGACTCAGGGTTGTGGGAGCTGCCCCTCAGGAAAGCATGCCAGCTGGCCAAGGACAGCAATGGCACCCAGACCCCCACTCTCACCCGGATGGAGGCTCTGTTGCAGTAGACCCGAGTGATGGCTAACCATGTGGGCAGCTCCAGCACATTCTGTAGAACCTCTTCATCTAGCTCCAGGTTAGTCAGCTGACCCTCCCCTTTCAGAGTGCTCAAATTGATTTTGTCCGGGGAAAGATTCTTGGTGAACCTAAAAAGAATAAAGATAAGAAGCTATTATTTTCATGGAAATCCACTAAATGGGCATTATAGCCAATAATGCTTTTTTTTAAGTTGGAAAAAAGAGAAAGTTGAAAAAAAAAGAAAAGAAAAGAGAAAGTTAAAGAACAAATGCTGACTAATGACCACACTGTCTCTAAGCCTACTAAGACATTAGGTGAGACCTATCATTCTACTCATGATCGTATCACCTTTCTACTCAAGCAGTTCTGAAGAAATGGCTATAGCAGTGGCAACATAGACTTTTGATATTTCTGAATCCTCACATAAAACAGAGCAACTAGACAGCAACACCAAAAGCCCACGGATAACATTTATAACAAAACTAGAAGATACAGCAGCCTCATAAACCCTCATATAAAGCAAGAGGGGAACAAACATCAATAGCCATAAGACACACATACTATAAGCAGATGCAATGAGGCATCACACAGACCAAAGAACAGAAGAACTCCAAGGTAACCAAGTTTTAAATGAAAAGCAATGTGGGCCAATTTGATCACAGCAATTGAAACTAGTAAGGTGTAATCAACCGCAAGGGATCCCCACTGAGGTCCAAAGGACCTGGAGCAGGCTAGCCATATAAACTCCGGAACGAACCAAGGTTCCTTCTTAGGACAGGGCACCCATGTTGAAAAGAAACTTCTGGGAGAGGAATCCAAATTGAGCAAGATAGGGCAAACAAATGTAGAAAAGAGACTGTACAAATAAAAACAGGGTGGTGGGCTGGGTGGAGAGTGGAGAGACCAGGATATCTCAGAAAGCAAGTTATATTTTTTAACACTTCTTGAAACAGACAAGGGAGCTCTATTAAGTTACAATGTGAAAAGGGGATGCCTGTGGGTGGCTCAGTCAGTTAAGCATCCGACTCTTGATTTTGGCTCAGGTTATGGTTAATGGGATCAAGCCCCAGATCAGGCTCTGCACTGACAGCACAGAGCCTGCTTGGGATTCTCTCTCTCTGCCCCCCCCTCAAAAACAAATAAACTTTTTTTAATGATAAATCAAAAAAAAAAAAAAAAGACTGTGAAATGGTATTGGGCTAATTGTTGCCTTATTAAGTATAGTCAAATGAAACCCTAGACCGTTACACATACCTTTACTCATGTGACAGAAGAACAACCCCCTCGCCTATAGTCCTGCCAAAGTGAATGAACCTGAATCTCATCATGCTACCAGGTCCAGTTGCGAATTTGCAGGACATACAGAGGACAGAGGAAAAACACTAAACTGCAGCATAAGCATGCAATCAGCAAAATACAGACCGCAGGAAACTATATAGGCCAAGTGGCCTGGACATAATTCACACAGGCCAGTCTTCTCACTATTCCATGCTCACTGTCTCCAGTCTTCTCATGTGCTCTTGCCACCCCTTTCCTGGAGCAGCAGCATCACCGCCTGCCATGCCGGGCCCAATGCAAGACTTCTCACTGAGGCTTTCTTTCCCCAACTGCTGCAACTCACAGTAAACTTTTTTCTCCTGCATCTCTGGAATCTGTTACACACATTTAAGTCATAATCAGAGAGGGTCTTAGGATGTTCACTAATTCTCCCATATGTAGCCACCCTTGTGTAATTAGATGTGAAACCCTGTGAGGTCAGAGCTTAGTCTTAGCCATTTCTCCTAATCAAAATGGGTACCTGGCATACCCACATACCTCTCAGCTAACTATCCTGCTGCCTAGCTACTCCCAGCTCCCTTCTCTCATCTTTCCAGTTAGATTAATTTAAGGGCAGTTCCTCACAGCCTATCCTTCTCTCCTCCATAACAAACTTCCCAGATGAATCTCATCCCTGTAATTCTCACTGTTGCTGCCTCTCAGAGTCACTGCTGTCTATCTACCTCAATAATGAATTGTATATTGCCCTCCATCCGTAAGTACACGTGGCCCTTATACAGCATAGATGCTAATAATTGACTTTACAGTTACATATTGTTTACCAACTTTTATTTTTTCACATATATCTTTTCCTTTTACTAAGCTGTATTTTAGTGGTTTTGGTTTTCCTTGGACTATAACATCCTGATGTGCACGAGTTTTATCTTCACAATTTTTTTCTACAGTGCCTAAAATGGTACTATGTAAAAAGGCTCTTTAACAATTTTTAAATGATAGTAAAAAATTTTTTGAACTTTATAAACATGCAAAAAAGTACTATATGATAATTAGAGATTCATAGGAATGCAACAGCATGACAACAACAAAGTCAGGAAACTGCTTACCTGTGGGACAGGGGATGGGTCCACAGGAAGCTGTGACTGTATAAATTCTTATTTCTCACATTGAGAAGTGACTGTATGGCTATACTACTCTCTATATATTTTTGTATGGCAAATATCTCATAGTAATTCTTTCTAAGATTTCTACCAATTACCCATTGTACGTACTTACTGTTCAAAGAGCTACGCCCCCACGGGTCTCTCACGCTCCTACATGTCTTGCTGAGTATGCCAAGAACACATGATCCTGACCACTCCTTACCCAGGCCACTTCTCAGGACTGGGTTTGCAAAGGTCAGCTTTGAGGGATGAAGTAATATGCCCCACCCTAGGACAAAGAGCAGGCTTCTTACCACTTACTTCAAGGTCCCATTCCTATAACACATGTGCAAGCATCCATCTGGGTCCATTTGTGTCACTCCCATGGGACTTGAGGGGGCAGAGGGGAACTAATGCACATATATGCTTATGCTGCTTGCTGGGCTGTGAGTAATAAAGTCCTCTATCTCTGATCCAGGAGTCTCCTGTGTTCTTTCAGCATCCATAAACTACAACAGGCTAATTATTAGCTTTTACATAGGGTAAAATAAAATCCTATACCCTTACACATACTTTTGCTGATTTTAATTCATAAAAAATGTTTATCAACATTTATTGGGTATGAACCAATTTTATTCTCTGAACTCAAAAGATAAGCTTTCTACAATGGCTCCTATCATCTGAAAACTAACTTGCTACAGAGGGAAAGAGAATTTCTTTTTTCCTTCAAGGAATGGTTACCCATAAAAAATAGGACTCCGGTGTGAAAGAAAAATAAAGAACACCTTAAATGCTTCTACTACATAAAACAAGAATAACAATAATTGAAACTAAAGGAAAATATATGTGCATGCCCCTTAGTAACTTGGAGGAAACAGTCCTGTGGGAAGGAAAAAACACAGAAAACAGAACTCAACATTATTTATAACCACTAGGTACAGGCAGGCCTTCTTTTTCAAGTCCTTTATATTTAAATAAGATACTACAACTATTTCCTCCTAGCAACCCTCTCTCTACTCCTAAGTATTCTGGAGAGCCACATCAGCTCAGAAATTGGGGTGAGTCACCCTTCAGAAGTTATTAGTCTTAAAGATAAGAATTTTTGAAGATAAAAAAAAAGTAGTCTTAAAGACTGTTAAGTGTACGTGATAAGACCCCACCTCCCTGCTTCAACTGAGAATCATAGTACGTATGAGACACTGTCAGAGATGGCAGTAAGGCCTCCTTCAATATGCAAGAGAGAGAAGGCTGACAGTCACTAAGACAAGCTATTTTCCTTATGTTAGAAACCTCTCTGAAAAATAGGAGAAACATACTTCGAATAAAATGAAACAAACACAGTCAACAATGAGTTACACACATTCTAGCACTGGCATTCTCAAAGTGATTATACTAAATAGGCACCCTGTACCTAATTTCTCCATTGTGTTCTATGCAAAATCTAACTCTATTTACAGCTCCATATAAAATACGTGTCCTTTTTCCAGCTGTGAATAAAAAAGTATTGAGACTGTGTTACATTTCATCCTAACCTTGCCAGGATTTAGGGCAATGTGTCTCAAACTATGGTCCTGTGATCACATGGGTAGAATCACCTTGATGTATAGGCTTATTTAACATGTAGATTACTGGGCCACACTCCAGATATGCTGAATCACAATGGGGAGAGGATTAAGGAATCAGCAACTCAGGGCTATTCGTTTGTTCTCTAAAGTTTGAGAATGGTTTGAGTTTTCAGTTAATCCGCTAAAGTGATTCAAGGAAGGGAAACTGGGAGGTTCACATGGAAGGGAGATGCATAAATCCATTCTTTAAGAACAGAGAAGTTTTCAAATTCTATTCTTATCATGGCTGAGTGTTTAAGAGCACAGGCTTTAGAGTTAGACTTGGGCTCAACATCTGGCTCTCTCACTAATGTTGTGACTTTAGGCAAACTGTTCAACCAACGTCACAGGACTGGTGGGGTTAACAGAGCTAACTAACATACACTAAATATCCAGCATTTGTTAAGTGCTCAATAAATAAATAGGAATCATAATTATTTCTGTATCCCACTGCTGCCCTTAGAAAAGGATCACATTACTATCTTTAAAAAAAAATAGGAGGCCTAGATTATAATCCTAGGGTTCAAGCTTTCTTCAAGAGACGACCCCTCAGATCTCTTTCTATCCCAATGTATCATCCTCCATTCCCAATATGCCTATTTCTATCTTTTCCATCCAAGCGTCTACAAATTGAAATCTGAACAAGGTTAAAACTGAATTAATATTCCCCAGAAAGCCTTTCCAGAGCCCCTCTCTGGCTCCAAGAATAGATTTTCATCCTTTGTCCCTCTAGTACTACTGGGTCACAAGAGAACCAAGTACAGGGAATCAAATTATCAATTAATCTAGTCAAAATCAAGCTTATAAAGGCAAGTCCAACCAAGTGAAAAGAACAGGCGTATAGGTGGTAACCAGCAGAGT
This sequence comes from Suricata suricatta, assembly GCF_006229205.1. NCBI lineage: Eukaryota > Metazoa > Chordata > Mammalia > Carnivora > Herpestidae > Suricata > Suricata suricatta. The sequence continues at coordinate 32,507,120 of NC_043706.1, read as the reverse complement.
TCTATGAACTTTGCAGCCATGTCATTTGGCAAATGCCAGCTCGGACTTCTTTAGGGCAGTGCTGCAAAGGAGCGAACTCTGCTACCTGAGAGTAACCAGGTGGACTTACCTTGGAAATGACTACAAGTGTGTGAACACCAGGCAGCCAGGACTAGAGACTAACCTCAGCAAGGACTGGTCATCAGCCTCCTGGCATACTGCCCTCATCAACAGCACCAACACAGGAACAACTGCACAAGCACAAACCCCAGAAGAACCTGTCTTCCCACCTCAAAGTAGATGAGGCCCCGGATGAAAAGTGATCACTCATACTTCCAGGTAGGGGACAGAAGAATGAGCAAGTTGGAGGAGAAACTTCCTTTTATTATATAATTTTGGCTATCAGAGTAGAGAATCTCTCTACAGAGATTACAATGCAGGTTTGCTGGACCACCACGGCTGTTTTCCCCTAGGAGTAATAATAAATTTGTCAGTTTACTTTTAGGATTCAACAAGAAGTGGATTGTCACCTTAGTAGCTTCTCAAAGAAGGTAGAATTCCTCAACTGATTTTGACTGCATCTTACAGTAATAACAAGAAATAGGTAAAAAGGTAATCCATGGAGCCAGCTATGGAGAAAGGTTGTGGAGGTTGGCTCAACCAAGGAAACCAGATCTGAGATCTGATCTGAAACCACTTTATTCAGCATCTGTATTCCTAACTGAGGATGATATCTCTGATTCCAGGTTGCTGAAAAGGCTAATGGAAGCCTGCTATTCCACTTCAAGTATGTAGGGAAACATTTTCTGGCCATCTGTTACTACTACAGAGTATAGAAGCTAAGATGAAGTCAAGCTGGAAAAACAGATTTTGATCAGGTTTCATTTCTGCCAAAGGATTGCAATCTGCCAAAGAGACAACAGAGAAAGACTCTCAAGATATCTTTGTGAAAATGTACCACAATGTTAGGAAGTGAGAATTCTTACATTTTTAGATTCACAGAATTTCAGAGTAGAAGGAATCTTAAATACTCATTCAGTCCAAATCTATAATTTGCAAATGGCTAGAAAGTTAAATGACTTGCCCAGAGTCACCCCTAGCCAATGGCAAACCTGGGTCTAAATAAATGGCAGAAATGAGACTTAAGCCAGCATTCGTTCAACTCTCCCACTACCCTATATTCTGTAATTCTGTACTTTGATTGCTGATAATACAGTCAATGAGTTGCAATTATCAGTCTGCTTCAGGTCCCACAGAAATTGAAACCCCACAAAAGTAAGTATGTCTGCAAATACTTGCTTTGCTTCCTTCACTATTTTTTTCCACTGAGGTGATCATAGTCCAGGCCTTGGTTTCTAACCTAAGCTTCCTAAGCAAATCTGTATCAGAGTATTTTCACTGCTCAGCCACACCACAGGCATGATTTTTAGCAAAAATATAACACATCAAGCTGTGGATTTAAATGCAGGACCCCTAAATTATCTAAACAAAATATCTCAGTCATTAAAGTAGCTAACATTATTCCATCCAGGATCATGTGATGGAAAATGCCATTCAATCTTAGAGGTTTGTCCTAATAGGTTTTACTCGCAAAATTTCTACATGAACAAATACATGCTTTTCTTGGAAGAAAATTCTCTCTCCTGGATTTTTGATTCTGGCATTGGGTTTTTAAATTGTTTTGTGCTATTTAAGATGCAATTTATATACAGTAGTTTATTTTATTTATTGAGTGAGTGAGTAAGAATCCCAAGCAGGCGCTCAGCGCAGAGCCCAACATGGGGCTCGAACTCACAAACCATGAGATCATAACCTGAGCCAAACGCAAGAGTCAGATGCTTAACCAACTGAGCCACCCAGGTACCCCTACAGTAGCTTATTTCTCAGCTTTCTATTTTATTTCACTGGTCTACTTTTCCTTATGCTAATACCACACTGGCCTTATTACAGTAGCTTCATTTTAAGTCTGAAAAATAGTATAAATCTCATTCTATTTTTCCCCAAGATTATTTTGATCATTCTAGGTACTTTACATTTCCATACAAATTTTTATTTTTTTATTTTTTTAATTAAATAGTTTATTACCAAGTTGGTTTCCATATAACACCCAGGGCTCTTCCCCACATGGCCCCTCTCCATGACCACCAACCCCCACCCCCTTCCCCGCTCTTCAGCCCTCAGTTTGTATTCAGTATTCAAGAGTCTCTCATGATTTGCCTCACTCCCTCTCCCTAACTCTTCCCCCACCCTTGCCCCTTCCCATGGTCCCCTGTTAGGTTTCTCCTGTTAGACCTATAAGTGAAAACATGGTATCTGTCCTTCTCTGCCTGACTTGTTTTACTTAGTATGACTCCCTCTAGGTCCATCCATACAAATTTTTTAATCAGTCTGACAATTTCTGCAGGAGGGGGGAAAGAAAGCACCTGTTGAAATTCTGATTGGAACTGCATAGCTCAACTGGGGGAGATCTGACATATTCACAAGGATGAGTCCGTGTATCCTTGAAGACGGTATACAGTCAGGGTATGGCATATTTATTTGGGTCTTCTTTAACTTGTCTAGGCAACATTTTATAGTTTACATCTTTTTACATCTTTTTCCCATTTATATGTAGATTTTATATTTTTGAAACTACTATAAAAGAAACTTTAAAATTTTTTCTAGCTGTTTGCTGCCAGAAGATAGAAATAAAAGTGTTATTTTCATATTGATTTGGGGTTTTTTTAAGTATTTTATTTTTAAGTAGTCTCTACACCCAACACGGAGCTCAAACTTACAACCCCAAGATCAAGAGTCCCACCCTCTACCAAATGAGCCAGCCAGGTGCCACTTTATTGACTTTGTATCCTACAACCTTAATAAATTCAATTACTAACTCTAGTGGTTGTTTTGTAGGTTTTTTAGGATTTTCTATGTAAATAATTGTATCTGTAAATAGAGACAGTTTTACTTCCTCATTTCCGATCTCTGAGAAAACTTGATATTTATATACTGTTCCTGTATGTTGCAACCTTGCTAAACTCACTTATCAGTTCTAATAACTTTTTTTAATGTTTTTTTTTTTTGAGAGAGAGAGAGAGTGTGTGAGCAGGGGAGGGTCAGAGAGAGAGGGAGAAAACTGATGAATCTCTGAGAAAACTGATATATATTGTTCCTGTATGTTGCAACCTTGCAAAACTCACTTATCAGTTCTAATAACTTTTTTCTTTTTTTTTTTTTTTTTTTTTGAGAGAGCGAGAGTGAGCAGGGGAAGGTCAGAGAGGGAGACACAGAATCTTAAGACAGGCTTCAGGCTCTGAGTTGTCAGCACAGAGCCCGAAGTTGGGTTCAAATCCACGAACTGTGAGATCATGACCTGAGCAGAAGTGGGACGCTCAACCGACTGAGCCACCTAGGCACCCCTAATAACTTTTTCTTAAAGAAACCATAAGAGTTCTACATAGACATCCACATAGTCTGCAACATCTTTGTCAAGCTTCTGTTACCAAGATTATGATAGACATATTAAACAAGATGGGAAGTGTTTTCCTTCTCTATCTCCCAAAATAATTTGTGTCAAATGGGTACTATTCTTTTTTCTTTTTTTTAAATGTTTTTATTCATTTTTTAGAGAAAGAGAGAGAGACAGCGCAAGCAGGGGAGGGTCAGAGAGACAGGGAGATACAGAATCTGAAGCAGGCTCCAAGCTCTGAGCTGTCAGCACAGAGCTCGACGCAGGGCCCAAAACCACGAACCGTGAGATCGTGACCTGAACTGAAATCGGACGCTTAGCCGACTGAGCCACTCAGGCGCCCCTATTTTTTCAAGTGTTCAACAGAAATTATCAATAAAACTATCTGGACCTGGAGTTTTCTTTATAAAATAAGGTTTTGATAACGAATGCAATTTTTTAATAGACATGGGGCCACTCAGATATTCTATTTCATAGTCAATTCTACTGTTAATGTTTTTCAAATAATTATGTGCACTTCATTTAAGTTGCTGAGTTTATTGACAATAGATATTAATAATTGCTTGCTACCTTTTAACATCTGTAAGATCTAACTATATCCCCCTCTTTCATCCTTGATAGCATTTATGATTTCTTTTTCTTAATCAGTTTCACTAAAGGTTAATTTTATTGATCTCTAAAACAAACTTTTGTCTTTATTAATCTTATCTATTTTTTTAATATTTCATTTATTTTTGAGAGAGAGAGAGAGAGAGAGAACGTGAGCAGGGAAGGGTCAGAGAGAGAAGGAGACACAGAATCTGAAGACAGGCTCCAGGTTCTGAGCTGTCGACAAAGGACCCGACGTGGAGCTTGAACCCATGAACCGTGAGATCATGACCTAAGCTGAAGCCGGACGCTCAACTGAATGAGCCACCCAGGCACCCCTAACTTCCTCTATTTTTGTCCTATATTCAATGTCAGTGATTTCTGTTTTTCCTTTATTCTACTTACTTGGGTTTATTATGTTCATCGTTTTCTAGCATTTTAAGTTGGAAACCTTAATCATTGATTTTTAAACTTTTCCCTAATATAAGCATTTAAACCTATATATTTCCTAGCACTTCCTTTATATGCTATATCCCACAAGTTTTGATACATTGCATTTTCATTGCCAACTAGCTAACATTTTCTCATCTCTTTTATAAAATGTTTTCTTTGACCATGAGTTATTTAGAAATGTATTTTAAATAGTCCAAATTTATAGGGCTTTTATAGTCATCTTGATAACTTAATTTCATTGTAGTTAGGGAATATTCTATGTAAATTTTCAGTATTTTGACATTTGTTGAGACATATGTTATAGTCTAATGCATGGTCTATTTTGGTAAACATTCCCTGTGCATTTGAAAAGAATGTTGTTCTTCCAGTTGTTACGTGTAGTGTTCTATAAATGTCAATTAGGCAAGGCAATGCATGTTATTCAGATCTTCTATCTCTTTATTGATATTGTGCAAGCTGTTCCACTGACTACTGAGGAAGCAGTATTAAAAACATCCAACTATAATAGTGGATTTGCCTTTTTTGGCTTTTGTTTGGTTTTGCTTCATGTGTATTGAAGCTATTTTATTAGGTTCAAATACATTAAGGATTGTGTCCTTTTTTTTTAAGTTTATTTATTTTGAGAGAGAGAGAGAGAGAGAGAGAGAGAGAGAGAGAGAGAGAATCCCAAGCAGGCTCAAGTCGACACAGGGTTCAGTCTCACAAACCGTGAGATCATGACCTAAGCCAAAATCAAGAGCCACTCGATTTGAGCCATACTTGATTAAGCCACACTTAATAAGCCACTGTTTTCCTGATGAAGTGACTGTGTCTTTCTTATGAAATTATCCTTTTACTATGAAATGTTTATCTCTGCATTTTTTTGAGAAAGATAGATTAAGTAGGAGGAGGGTGAGAGGAAAGGGATAGGGGAGGGGGGAAAGGGGGAGAGGGAGAGAGAGAGACAAAGAGATAGAGAGGAGAGAGAGAGAGAGAGAAAGAGAGAGATCGATCTTAAGCAGACTCCACATTCAGTGTGGAGCCTGATGCAGGGCTCAATTCCACAACCCTGGGATCATGACCTGTGCCAAAATCAAGAGTTGGACACTCAACTGACTAAACTACCCAGGCACCCCTCTTATCTCTAGTAGTAATCTTTGTCTTGAAGTCTATTTTGTCTGATGATAATATAGCCACTCCAGCATTCTTGTGCTTACTGTTCATATAGTGTACCTTTCTTCCTCCTCACTTTCAATCTATTTGTGTCTACCCCTTTTTTGTCCAGTCTGACAACCTCTACCGTTAACTTGGAGTGGTCAATTCATTTACACTTAATGTAATTATTGATATTGGTTGATTTTGGTTTAGCATTCGATTTGTTTCATCCGGTTTTTGTTCCTCAGTTCTTCTTTCCTGCCTTCTTCTTAGGTTAACCTAATTATTTTCAGTATTTCATTGTAATTATTTTATGGGCTTTTTAGCTAAACCTCCTTACCAGTGTGAGTGTGACTTCTCTGGGGATACGAAATGCAAACTTATCACAATCTACTTACAGTTAATATTGTACTACTTCACATAAAAATTTAGGAATCTTTGCAACAAAATAGTTCATTTACTGTCCTTCACCTTGTGGACCATAATTGTCACACATATTACATACACAATAGTCCCCCTTTATGCACGAGAGATACATCCCCAAACCCCCATGGATGCCTGAAATTGCAGTACTGAATCCTATATATGTTTGTTTTCCTATTAAGACATAACTATGACAAAGTTTAATTTACAAATTAGGCAAATAAGAGATTTAAAAAAATAATAAAATAGAACAATCATAATATGCTACAATAAGTTATATGAATGTGGTTTCTCTCAAAATAGCTCATTTTACTGTACTTCTTGTGAGGATATAAAATGAAAAAATGCCTATGGGATGAGCTGAAGTGAGGTGACTGAAGTAGGTACTAAGACACAGCATCAGGTTACTACTGACCTTCTGACGACATGTCAGAAAGAGGATCACCTGCTTATGGAATGCAGTTGACCACAGGTGGCTGAAACCATGGAAAGCAAACCTGTGGATAAGGGAGGATGACCATACATACGTTACAGACCCACAAGATAGTGTTAAAGTCTTGTCTATTATAGAAATTGAAAATAAAAAATATATATGTATATAAAGTTTTTATAAATATAGTCTTTTACATCTACATTTCCAGTGTTCTCCACTCTTTCCTATAGATCCAAATTTCCATCTGATATCACTTCTCTTCAATCTGAAGAACTTTCTTCGGTATCTCTTATAGTATTGCTGGGATTCTGTTTTCACTTGTCTAAAAATGTCTTTATTTTACTTTCCATTTTAAAAAACATTTAAGCTAGTTATGGAATTTTAGGTTAAGAACTTCTCTCAGCATTTTAAAGACACCAGCCCACTGTATTCTTGCCTCTGTTGTTACTGATGAAAAGTCAGTCATTAATTTATATCATTGTTCTCCATTATGTGAGAAGTCATTTTTCTCTGGCTGCTCTCATTTTTCTCTTTATCTTTAGTCTTCAGCAATATGACTGTGATGTGCCTGGAGTAGCTTTCTTTGTATCTATCCTACTTAGGACTTACTAAGCTTCTTGGATTTTATCTATAAATCTGTTTTTCACCAAACTTGAAACTTTTAGCCACTATTTCTTTTTTTAATAACAGCTCTATTGAAGCAGAATTCACATACCATAGACACATTCATTTAAAATGTGCAATTGAATGGGGGCACCTGGGTAGCTCAGTCAGTTAAATGTCTCACTTCGGCTCAGGTCATGATCTCACAGTTCGTGGGTTTGAGCCCCACATCGGGCTCTGTGCTGACAGCTCAGAGCCTGGAGCTGCTTTGGATTCTGTGTCTCCCTCTCTCTGCCCTTCCCCTGCTCTTTCTCTCTCTCTCTCTCAAAAATAAATAAGCATTTAAAAAATTAAATGTACAAATGTATGTTAAATGTAAATTAAATGTAAAAATTAAGCCATACAAAAATTGAATGGTTTTTAGTATACTCACAGAGTTGTGCAACCATAAGCTTAATCAATTTTGGAACATTTTCATTACCCTCTTCCAAAAAAACCTGTACCCTTCAGCTATCATCCACATTCTCCCTACTCCCTCTAACCTGGTAACCATTATTCTATTTTCTGTCTCAACAGATTTGCCTATTCTGGTTACTTAACATTAAATGGGATTACATAACATGTGGTCTCTTGTGACTAGCCTCTTTCAACTTAGCGTATTTTTAAGGTTCATCCATGTTGTAACAGCAATCAGCACTTCTTTCCTCTTTATGGTCAAAAATATTCCATTATACAGATACACCACATTTTGTTTATCATTCATCAGTTGATGGACATTTGGGTTGTTTCCACTTTTGAGACATTGTGAATAATACCACTATGAAGATGCCAGTACAAGTTTTTATGTGAACATATGCTTTTATTTGTTGGGTATACAAGTAGGAGTGGAACTTCTGTGTAAAATGGTAACTCTGATACTTTTTGAGGAACTGCCAGACCATTTTCCAAAGTGGCTGTACCATTTTACAGCCCTACCAGCAGTGTTTGAGAGTTCCTCTTGCTCTACATCCTCACCAACATTTGTTATTATTTCTCCATATTTTCACCAACACCGTTATTATCTTTTTAATTGCAGTCATCCTTGTAGCCATTGTGATTGTGATCTGCATTTCCTTGATGGCTGATAATGTTGAATATCTCCTGTGTTTGTGGCCATTTATGCATCTTTCTTAAAGAAATGTCTATTCAGATCCTTTGCTTATTTTTAAATAGGGTTGTCTTTTGTTTACTTGTCAGCCATTATTTCTTCAAATATTTTTGTCTTGTTTTAATTATCTACTGCAGCATAACAAATCACATCATAGCTAGTGCCATAAAACAATCAGCATCATATTAAGCGCACAGATTTTATGGATCAGAAATTCATTCAATGGGTAACTGGGAGAGCTTTACTCTGATCCATGAATTCTAGGGCTTCATCTGGGATGCCATGTATGGCTGGGAGCTGGGATCACCTAGAGTGAGTGGCTTCTTCACTCACATGGTTGGCTCCTGGGTTGAAATGTCTCCAAGACCAGGCTCAGTCAGGACTGTTAACTGGAGCACCTACATGTGGTTGCTCTGTGTAGCTCAGATGTCACTTCCAACCGCAGTCTATTGGCCAAGAAAAGAACATGTATGATGGTAGATACTGTTGCAGCCATCTTTGGAAAATACAATCCGCCACATGTCTTCTCTCTCCTTGCCTTCTTGGACTCCAAATACATACATATTAATATTGTTCCACAGTCCCTTACGCTCTGTTTTTCTTTCTCTTTTCTATAGCGTGGATAATTCCTGTCACTCTATTTTCAAGTTCACAGACACTTTCTTTAGCCATCTCCAATCTGCTGTTAAGCACATCCAGTACATTTTTCATTTCAGGTACTGTACTTTTAAATCCTAGATTTTACATTTGATTCTTTTTATAGTTCCCACTTCTCTGCTAAGATTCTCCATCTGTTCACTTATTATTACCACATTTGTTTTAACATTGTCTGATCATTTCAACATCTGAGTCATCCTGCGGTCAATTTCTATTGGCTGACATTCTGAACAAGTCAGATTTTCCTTCATTGCACATCTAGTCATTTATTATTGTATACTGAACATTACTGAGATTCTAAATTCTGTCAATCTTCCTCTGAAGAGTGAATTGTGTTCTACTAGGAAATTTACTTGTCTAGATTCATACTCCAAACTCTGTCACCTCCACAAGAGGCCACAGCTAAATCTCAGCTCAATTCTTTCAGCTTACATACTCTCAGGTCATGATCTCGCAGTTTATGGGTTTGAGACCTGTGTTGGGCTCTGTGCTGACAGCTTGGAGCCTGGAGCCTGCTTGGGATTCTGTCTGTCTCTCTTTCTCTCTCTCTACCCTCCCTGCTCATGCACTCTTTCTCTCTCTCTTTTAGTCTCTCAAAAAACAAATAAAACATTTAAAAAATAAAAAGGTCTTAGGGCACCTGGGTGGCTCAGTGGGTTTGAGTGTCCGACTTCAGCTCAAGTCATGATCTCATGATTCATGGGTTCAAGCATCACATCAGGCTCTGTGCTGACAGTACGAAGCCAGCTTCGTATTCTGTGTTTCCCTCTCTGCCTCTTCCCCACTCGTGTTTTCTCTCTCTGTCTTTCCTCCCTCCCTCCCTCCCTCTCTCTCTTTCTCTCTCTCTCAAAAATAAACGTTAAATAATTTTTTTAAAAAAATGAAGGTCTCTAACCCTAAGAAGGACTATGTGCTCCTCTAGTGTGTCATTTCCATCTGTGTCTGGCACAAAGTCTAGGACAAGAATGCTTAATTAATATTTACTGATTATAATACAAAGTGAATAAATGATAATTGCCAAAGAGATGGAATGAGCTAAAGGGTACATCCAACAATCCAACCACATTCTATCACACACTGTAAGCCAACTATAATACTCTGATTAACTGGATATATTAAACCAGGTTTAAGAGTGTCATATGTAAACACTGAAATAAACTTATCTGTGATGTTGAGGTAGAAGGCACGCCCTTCTCATTAGAGACAAGTAGAAGTGCTAGGTTTTTTAAAAGCACAGAGAGAGAGAGAGAAGTATATTCTAAAAGCTCTGTCTAGAAGGGGAGCCTGAGTGACTCAGGCAGTTAAGTGACTGACTCTTTCTTTCGTAATTTTAAGATTATTTATTTTGAGTGAGTGAGTGAGTGAGTTAGAGAGAGAGAGAAGGAGAGAGAAAGAGAGCGAGCAAGCAAGTTGGGGAGGGGCAGATAGAGAGGGAGAGACAGAATCCCAAGCAGGCTCCGCATTGTCAGGGTGGAGCCTGGTAAGGGGTTCCAACTCATGAACCATGAGATCATAACCTAAGCCAAAACCAAGAGTCGGATGCTTAACCAACTGAGCCACCCAGGTGCCCCAAGTGACTTAATCTTGATTTCAGCTCTGGTGTTGATCTCACGGTCATAATCACACAGTTGTTAATTAAGTTCAAGCCCTGTGCTAGGCATGAAGCCTACTTTAAAAATAAAAAAAATAATAAAATTTAAAAATAAACTTTGTCTAGCAGCTTTTATTATATATATTTAATATATATCAGGAAAAATGAAAAAGAAGGATATTTCTCTGGGAATAAAAATTATTTTTTAAATAATAGCTAACATTTAATGATTGCTTACTTTATTCCAGGCACGTCCTAATAAGCACTTTGTTCTACATTTTTGATTCACTGATTTCTCTCAATGATCCCATGATATAAAGGACAACGTTCATCTCCATTTGACAGAAGAGAGAACTAAAGCATAGAAAGGTTAAATATCTTGCCCAAGATCACAGCAAGCTAGGATTCAAAATTGAGCAGTGTGGCTCAAGAACTTGCAGCCTCAACTACACTATACCATGTCTCTGACTTTTAACAAAGTCAAGAGAGGTGCACCGGTCTGGAGAAGTCTGCTGCCTCGGACCGGATCAATGGCAATCGAGAAGTAGCAGAGTCCTACCCAGATGCGTTGGTGTAGTATACAAGCATCTATGACCTAGCCTCTAGCTTCCCAGTAGCATCTCTAGCTGTGTTCCACCCTCACACCCTACGTTCCAGTGACCCAGAATGAGAGGCAGTCTCTTAAAGGCACCCTACTGTTTCTCAGTTCAATACCACTGCTCATTCAGCAAGCATCCCCTTTCTGCCCCTGACTCTCTGTGCTTTCCCCCCAGGCTCCACAGATACTTCCTAATGCCTTGCTGAGCTTATTGTTTACAGGACTGTTTTTTGCTGGATGCAGTTGACTCCCTGAAAGGGACGCTTGTCTCTCTTTTTGGAGTTGCTAATGCTTGGACACAATTCAGGTGGTCAATACAAGTTTCCTGACAGAACGGGCACCTGGGTGGCTCAGTTGGTTGAACGTCCAGCTTCAGCTCAGGTCATGATCTCACATTCTCTGGGTTTGAGTCCCGCATCAGGCTCTGTGCTGACAGCTAACTCAGAGCCTGGAGGCTGCTTCAGATTCTGGGTCTCCCTCTCTCTCTGCCTTTTCGCCACTTACTCTCTGTCTCTCAAAATAAAGACTTAAAAAAAAAAAGGTTCCTGACAGAATAAGTGGATAAATGGTCTCAGAAATAGAGTCCTCAAACGCAGCCCAGGGTCTGAGGTTAGCTAAGGGGAAGGCTAGACTCCCTGTGTGAGAAAGACTGAAACACCACCTGCACCTGACTATCCAACCACCTTGCAGCAAATCTTCCTCAAAGAGACTGTGGAACCTCTCTTGTGGGCTCAGAGGACTAAAGAGCCGCAAGTCAACTTACAGTTGGATTCTACTGAGGTTCAGAAAAAATACATTGCCAGGCCTCGAACTTCACATCAACCTCTGTTAAGACATTTTCTCAAATGAAATGCATTCCTGAACCGCAGCCCTTTCTTTAAAATGAATTAAAAAAAAACACACAGATTTCAAAAAGAGAGAAAGAAGGAAAGAGGAAAAGAAAAGGATAACAGATTTCTCTTAAAAAAGAGAAATGCATGTTTTCAGCTCTGCCTAGGAAAGCACTAGACCAAAGAGCTGGAGGCACTCGGCTTCAAGGAACTTAGCCTGTCCTTATCAGGATTTTCTGTATTTTGCAACTCTCCAACTCTCCAAAGACACACACATACCACAAACAGCTGCCCACACCCCTGCTCCTCCCCTACTGCCCTGGAAACCATTTTTGGAAAATCAGAAACTAACTGGGAACTTCCAGAGTATTTGTGGATCCAAAAGCTATGAAAGTAAGAGGAACTTAGGGGAGCTGACCCTACGGGACATATTCTAAATTACAACTGGTCTAATTAGAGTAGTATTCCTTCTCCAAAATATGCTGTCTACGCTCCCCCTTGACTTAGCTGAAATCATATATCTTAAAGAATTAGGAATTTTGATGTGAAAGTGAGACGAGGAGGGCATGCAGGCTTGGGAGGGGGTACGGTAGTGAAGGGCTGAGGGCAGAATTGGGGCAATGGGGTGCATGAGGAGGTGGGAGAAGAGAAGAGAGTGTGTATCAACAGCAAACTTCATCTGTTTCAGAATTTAGTCTTAAATTAGTGATTCTCAGCCCTGACAGACTCAATTCCATGAGCGACACTGGACACTGCCAAGAGTGACAACATTTTCTAAAATAATGA
>NC_043706.1:32474162-32494347 GCF_006229205.1 Suricata suricatta | reverse complement strand
TTGAAAAGATGTGAGTTCTTTGTGTGCAATCTTTCATTTATGCATGTGAGAGGGTTTTCTTTTTCTAATATTTTTACATTGTAGTACTTGTTTTGCTTGTTGGGGGTGTTTGCTTATTTAATACATTCCGTCAAGGACAGAAATTACATGCTGGGGTTTTTTTTCCCCCATAGGAAGTGTGTCTTGGGTTTTTATCTTATTATTTTCTTTACTTTTTTTTTCCTCTTCTTTTTTTGGTGGTGGGGGTGGTTAAGTTTAAATGAAGTTGCTATTATAACACCAAAGACTTAATCATCCATTTCCTACATAAAAGGCAGCTACTTTTTCGCATGGGCCTCAAGTATATTGTAGTATAGAGGTGGAATTTGAGGAAAGGTATTAAGCAGGCTGTGTTGTAGCTTATGGGCAAGTAATAAATTGTATCATTTATCTTGAATGTATCATAGATAAACTGCTATATAACGATTGCCACTTCAGATAGCTGTGAAATTAGGTGATTTCTAGTTGTTACTTAACCTTCTAATTTCTGTATAAGTCTAATTACATGAAATAGAAGTTGGTGTTTTGATTTTTTACTTTGCTTTTCTGTTTGGAGTGTCATTATAACTACTGCATTGTAAATGATGGAAAATAATTGCATATGTTAAAAAAATAAATTGTGTTATATTCAAAATTTTAAAAAATTTAAAAAAAAAACACAATCTTCCCAGGGTAGCTGGGTGGCTCAGTTAAGCACCTGACTTAGCTCAGGTCATGATCTTGCAGTTCGTGAGTTCAAGCCCTACTTCAGGCTCTGTCCTGACAGCTCAGAGCCTGGAGCCTGCTTCAGATTCGGTGTCTCCTTCTCTCTCTGCCCCTCCCCGGCTCACACTCTGTCTCTCTCTTTATCTGAAAAATGAATAAACATTAAAAAAAAAAACATCCTCCCTCAAGGTAGGTGCAGTCTAGAACATTCACTGTAGTTTAAAGCTGTACAATATTTTGTGTTTATTACAACCGAGTTAAACTCTATGTTTACATAAACAGGCAACTCACCTATGTAAACATCTGACAAATATTGAAAATTCAAAAAGGACAAAGGACAATGCTTCTTTGTGTGAGATTATTCTGCACACTGCATGACCCCAGCATCTCCAGCCCGCTGACTAAATGCTGGTCATGCTCCTAAATCACAACCACAAAAAATCCTTGCTGAGACACAGTGATCTCAATGATCTAAAAGATCTTACTCCAAGGACTGGGAGAGAAAAAACTTTTTCCTTCCTCTGTTTCATCTCCACTCCTCCTTCAAATGGTTCCCTAACAACCAAGACTCAAAACTCCACCTACTGAGCTTATATTATATATAGTTAACCCACTATGGGTTTTGTGAGCTCATTTGGGAACGTATTCAACACTTAATACACTATTTCTACTCAACTATAGACTCCAAATTCCCAACTTAGAAATAAAATTTGAGAATATACCACTCCATAAGTCAGAGACTTACATATACTGACCTCCCACCATTAATGTTCTGGGTTTTTTTTTAATTTTTTTCATGTTCATTTATTTTCGAGAAAGAAAGAGCATGAGTGAGGGAGGGGCAGAGAGGGAGACACAGAATCAGAAGCAGGCTCCAGGCTCTGAGCTGGAACCACAAACCACAAGATCATGACTTGAGCCGAAGTCAAACGCTTAACCAACTGAGCCACCTAGGCGCGCACACACCCCCCCACCTTTTTTCTCAGTGTATTTATTTATTTTGAGAGAGAGAGAGAGTACAAGTGGGGCAGGGCCAGAGAGAGAGGGAGAGAGAGAGAATCCCAAGTAGGCTCTGCACTGACAGCATGGAGCCTGATGCAGGGCTCAAACTCACAAACTGTGAGATCATGACTCGAGCCTAAATCAAGAGTCGGACACTTAACCGAATGAGCCACTCAGGTGCACCATTGTTCTAATTTTTTTTAAACGATGGGCTGACATTCAAGCTAGATATGACCAATGCACTATAAATATTAAGAATATATGTAAAATGATCATCACTGTAGACAAATAAAACAATGTCAATCCAACAAATATTTTATGATACATCTAGTCCTCATTTTCATGGCAAGAAGGTACAAACCGCAAACCCTTTATCTAAATTCTAACTTATATTATTTTATACTTGTTTTCCTCTTTACTATATAGATACTGATTCTATGGCTTATAAATACTGGACGACGTTCTATAGTATCTAATAGCACATCAGTATCAAGTGCCTGCCTCATCACACAGACATAAAAGGTCTCTTAACAATACTGGGTGAACTGGATTCCCCCCCAGCCCCTCACCACTATCCCCACTCCCCAAGTTTAGGCTTCCCTGAATTCCAGCCATACACTCTGATTCCACACATCTTCTCCCCCACCCACTCAAAGCATCTTCAAATTCTCTGGTTTTCAAGGCAGCCAAGGGACCACTATCCCTGCCATCACAGAGGACATGCTCCAGTGGGTGTAGAGAATTGAGCCATGATGAAAGAAACTTTTCTTTCAATGATTAAAGCCATACTTGCAGTTTTATTATTCAGCCAGGTTCTACATTCGGTGAGAATAACTAAATGACCTCTGATGTTTTTTTCACTCTAAGAATACAGTATATGATTGTGCTATGTTCTTAGATTATGTGTAAGTAAATTCACTAAGGACCCAACTCTGTGTAGTTATTTCTGCTATTTCACCCACACCGAGGTCGAAGTTTCCTCGTTATACTACACCTTGGTATTTTTTTTTTTAATGATAAATAGGAATAGCCCTTGTTCTCTTCTCTCCTTAAGCACTGATACAAAGAGCATTCGGTTAAGCAGATGCTTAACCATCTGAGCCACCCAGGTGCCCCTCAAATGTCTAGTTCTTTAGATATGTTAGGCACAACCTCAAAGGTGGTGAAAAGTATTATCTTCAGAAACTCACAGCAGGGGCACCTGGGTGGCTCAGTCAGTCAAGAGTCTGAATCTTGATTTTGGATCTGGTCAAGATCTCACGGTTTGTGAGTTCAAGCTCTGAGCTAGGCTCCGCACTGACAGGGCAGAGGGCCTGTTTGGGATTCCCTCTCTTTCTCTCTCTCTGACCCTCTCCCACTTGCACACTCTCTCTCTCAAAATAAATAAACTTAAAAAAAAAAGAAAAAGAAACTAACAGCAATCTCTCTTGAGATTGTTCAAATACTAGATAAACAGTACTAGTCACTATTTATTGAACACTTTTTCAGCATCAGGCACTTTGATAAATTATTTCTAATCCTCAAAACCATATTGTGCATTATTGTCTCCCATTTTACAGATAAGGAAACTAAGCTTCAAAAAGCTGAAAGACTTGCTGAACACACAGCTTAAAAGTGGCAGAGTCAAAATGTGCAGCCACCTTTTGCAATCCAAAGTCCTGGTTCTTTCTGCTACACTGACGAGCCTCTCAATCAATTTTTCAAGGCAGGTAATTTCATTATTTGTGAACCATACATTAAACTGTTATGTGTCAGATACAACAACAGTACTGCTTTAAATTAAAAAGTATTACTTTTAAATGCTACTTTTTAAGACACAAAACACCTTGGAAAGGTACAAAGCTTGTAACACTAAAGCTGTGAAATTCAAATTTTAGTTTCTTTAGTAAAGATGAAATGCTCTGCAAATGTGGTACCCAGCTTACAGCAGAGAATGAAACTATTTAATATCCAGGGTAGTCTGAAGACCAAATATTTAACAAACACCCAAATGCCTGAAGAACTGTCCCTCCTTTCTCTTAATGTACCATGATTGCTATTTTGACGGGGAGCTAAACCTCAGATCCATTCCAAGTAAGAAATGTTATGGGGTGGTAGTTATAAATTACTAATTATTTTTATTTAACCTGCCTAATTTGAACATTCCTCCAAAAAAGATATTATGCTTTCAATGTTCTGACATTTGCTTGTGACTAAAATTTACAAATAGATCAGGATCTAAAACCTAAACAGAGGTAAATATAAAGTAGCATCTGGTTTACCACAGGTAAAGTAAAAAAAAAACAAAAAAATTTTTTTCAAAACATGCCCACCAGACGGCTAAAATGAAAAAGATGAAAAATACCAAGTGTTGGTAAGGACAAAGAGCAACCGGAACTCTCAAATACTTCCAGTGGAAATGGCGATTGGTACAGCCACTTTGGAAAACTGTTTAACAATATCTATTAAAATTTAACACATGCATATCCTCCAATCCAGAAATTCCACTCTTATGCATATCCCCAATAGATATGTGTACATTTGCTCACCAAAGGACATATACTAGAATGTTCCTAGCAGCACTGTTTATTTTAGCCCTAACCTGAGAAACTAATCAAATGTCCATCAATATTAAAATATATAAATAAATTGAGGTATATTCACATAATAGAATGCCATACAGCAATGAAAATGCAAAGTCTACAACTTGATTAATCTCACAAAAATAACATTGAGCTAAAGAAGCCAGACACAGAAGCCTGTATCATCTGATCCCATTTATATAAAGTACAAAAACAGAACTACTCTATATTGTTAGGAATCAGGACAGTGGTTCCTCCTTGGTAGAGATAATGACAGAAGACACAAGGGGGCTTCTTAGGTGCTGGTAATATTCTTCATACGGAGGCTGGTGACAAGAGTATATTCAGTTTGAAATATTCAGTAGATGAGAACCTTATAGCAGCAGAAGAGCAAAGAGAATCGGAGTGCCTACATTTGAACCTCAGTTCCATCACTTACCAGTTATGATTTTGGGCAAGTTACTTAACCTATCTTCCTCTATAAACTAGGCCTAATAACTACCACATAAGGTTAGTCAGAGAATTATGTCATCATAAGACTTGTAAAGTGCTTATTTACACAGTTAGTTATTATCATAAGTATTTGCTAAGTTAAAAAAATGCTTTATTCTGAAGCAACACAAGAAAATGAAGAAGGGAAACAAAGACGTATACAATTTGACTATTACTAGAAAATACGCAGGGCGCCTGGGTGCCTCAGTTGTTTAAGTGACTGACTCCTGATTTCAGCTCAGGTCAAGACCTCAGTTGTGAGACTGAGCCCTGAATTGGGCTCCACAATTCACGTGGAACCTGCTTAAAATTCTGTCACTCGTTCTGCCCCTTTCCCACTCGCTTGCGTGTATGCACACACACATACACACACACACACACACACACACACCTTCTCAAAATAAAAAAAAAAAAGGAAAGAAAAGAAAAGAAAATGAACAAAATAATTACTTACGAAATGAAGGCAATAATAAGTAAAATCTAGTACAAAGCGGCATGACCTAGAAGTTGAAACTACTCCTACAAACCTTCACCTAATCAGACCCTGGGCCAGCAGTCAGTTTCTCTGAGCCTTCAGCCCCCCACTGTCCACTGGGGGTGGCCCCCATGCTTGCTTCAGGATGATGAGAAACAACGAGGGGAGGCACTGATCCGGAACTAAGAACGCTGAGCTCACAGTAGGGTCTCTCATTCTCAAAGGGCACTCTGAAATCTTGTATGCCTCTGGACTTCACTAATATTTGTTTTTAAAATATCTATCGTGCCTATCAGCAGTGTCTCTGTCACTCGGGGTCACATTTCCTGCAGCTATTTAGAGTAAATAATTAAGACTTCTGGTAGGTTTCTAAAAGGGCCAGTCAAGTGGGTTGCTGTCACCCAGACCACGGCAGTATTCCTAACTTCTCTGGTCATGTTATAATAGCTAATCTTTATTAAACCCTACTTATATGCTGGGACCTTATAAATACCTTATCCTCAATCCTAAAAAAAAAAAAAATCTGCTAGGTACATAGTATTCTTCCTTATTCTCATCTTTTACAGATAAGAAAACTAAGGCTCAGAAACGCTGACCTGTTCAAAAGTGGCAGAGCTGGAACGTGAATCAGGCTTCTCTGGCTCCAGAGCCCATGCTCTTAGCATGAGCCACAGTCCCTTGACTTATTTGACAATCAATCATATTTCTTCTTTTACAAAAGGTCAATAGCTAAGGCGAGCTAAAACAAGAAAAACCTAATTTAGTGAAAAATCAATTTTGATTTTTTTTTTTTTAATGATTACTTTTGTTTGTAACTAAAGGTCTCCTCCTGGGTCAATTTAAATGAATACTGTACATTGAAGCTATTTGTATTACACAGCCATCATCCAAACCATAGGTTAAAGCCCTTAAGAGATATTTACGTTTCTTCCCTGCTGAATCCCCAGTGCCCAGAGCAGGACCTGGCCTAGAGCTGGCACGTAACAAGAACATGTTGAAGACCACCTCCCTCCAATCTTGTTTACCAAAATACTCTACAAGTAAGAAGGATGCATTCTAACAAAACACTTTAAATATCTTAAAACTTCATGACCAAAATTAAACATGAGAGTCGCTGGACTATCCTTCCTGCTGTTAAGACACTCTCCTCCAGGTCAAGTGGCACTGTCATCATCCACAAGTAATTATTAGACACCTACAAACATTTATTTACCATACTGCGGTACCTCAGCCTACCTCCTCTTCTCTCTCTCCGTGAGATACGGCAGGCCACAGAAGCTGTAATTCCCCTCCAGGTAGGCCAGCCCCTGCAGGTACCGTAGACACCGTACAAAGACACAAATGTCAGCCATGATTAGGCCAAAGGCCCAAGGGTCTGACAGACCCGTGTCCTACCACCTTTCCTGGAGCCCTGATATTGCAGACCCACAAACCTTGTCCTCCTCCTTGTCAACCACACAACACTGAGGAAACCGGAAATTTCTCCCAATGTCCGTCAGACTATTCCTACTTCACCTAAAAGAGATACTTTGTTCATCTCCAAGGAACCACTGAATAGGTCAGCATATATTATTAAATTTTTTAAAAACTCTATATTCATAGAGAGTGCACAGAATGCGTGCACGAGCTGGATTCTATGCCACTTCCTTACCTTCCATTGCAACTTGGGCCAGTTGCTTATCCTCTCTAGGCTTTAGTTTCCTCAGCCATAAAATGAGGGGAGTGAAAGTATTCAGGGGTTATTCACCTAGTTCCAGGATGCCTTACAAGATTCAGGCATGTGCTTTAGGGGTTCAGAACTCTCCCCCAGGGTTTATAAAAATCCTGTTTGCATATGTGGATTTTTCTGGAGAAGTCTACAGCTTATATCAAATTGTCACACAAATCATGGCCCATAAAATAACTACGGCTCATGTTTAATTGAGCACTTAATATGTGCTAGGCACTGTGCTAAGTCTTTACAAATATTTATTCATGTAACCCTCACAACAACACTTTGAGCTAGATACTATTATTATCCTCATTTTACAGCTGAAGAAAGTAAACCAGAAAAGAGCCTGGGCCCTTAAATACAATGCTTTGTTGGGTGAGAGCATCTCTAAATCCTAAAACTCTCTGATTTTATGTTAATTCAAATGAATAATTCCCCTTCAATTAAATTTTCTGTACCACTTCACATTCATTAGTCCTAACTTTTTTTTTTAATGTTTATTTTTGAGAGAGAGACAGAGACAGAGCATGAGAGGGGAAAAGGCAGAGAGCGAGGGAGACAAGAATCTGAAGCAGGCTCCAGGTTCTGAGCTGTCAGTACAGACCCCAATGCGGGGCTGGAACTTGTGAACTGTGAGATCATGACCTGAGCCAAAGTCTGATGCACAATGAACTGAGCCACCCAGGTGCTGCTGGTCCTACCTTTTTTTAAGTGACTCAGGACCCTGAGATCAAGAGTCAGATCCTCTACCCACTGAGCCAGTCAGGTGCCCCCATTAGTTCTATTTTTAAATCTTTATACAGAATCATCAAACTCATGGAACACCCCAATGAATGCTACCTAAAAAATATTAGAAAGCTAATCCAAGTACAAGATCCAAAGGCACTTTTCAGCTCCAACCTCCAATCCGCTTTTACTTTCATAACGTGGCGATTAACCAACAGATGTATCTGAATCTAATTACTAATTAAAGTCTAAAATCACAGTTCACAGTAAATAAGCCAGAGTATCAGCCATAAAGAGAGATACAGTGGTAGCAAAAGCGTCTCCCCATACTATTCGCCAAACCACTCACCAAGGCAGTGCAGACCAGGAAAGATCCATTAGTGCAAGGCCCCGGTGCCCCGTGTTGACTGGGGGCCCCCCCCTAATCCCACCTCCTGAGAACCACTGATCAGTGCCGACAGGACAAGGCTCGAATCGCTTTCCCCTTGAGATTCAAAGGCTGGCTAAAAGTATTAAGGCATTTCCAACCCCTGCCTGGAATAACAAGCCAAAACTAAGTGAAAGGCTTCCAATTTTTGCGCACAGCAGTGTGACAACCTGCAACAGCAACACAGGAGTGGGCAGTCACCCAGTTACACCTGAAAACTGTTTTGCCCAAGACCTCCCTCCCGCCCAAATTACTCAGGGACACAACCCTGCTTAATAAATGGCTGCAAAGAAGTGAACTTTGTTCGTTCTTTTCGCAGACCGTCAAAAATCCTCCACATCTTAAAGGGAAGGTTGTTGAAACTTTATGCCCAACTCTCCTGACCTTTCTCCATTTAGTCTGTGTAATGAGAAGAGACGCAAAGGAGGGAGAACCGAGATTAAGAGAATGGCTCTGGGCGCAGGGATTATATCCTTTTCAGGGGTGATGCAACAGGGTCAGCCAAACGAAGAGGTGGAGGAGCTGGGAGCTTCTAGGAAGGAGGAAGGCGGTGTAGGATTTGGAAATCCGAGCGGAAAATAGATTATGAAGGATTGGGGGTCAGGTTTATTTAGAAAGGGTCGGAGGATAAAGGCTCTGGTCTGGAGCTGAGTACCAGGAAGGAGAGGAAGGAAGCGGTGGAAGGGTTGGTGGGCGGGTAAGGAGGTGGGCACAGGACACGGCGGGGACGGGTAGGAAAGGGTAGCGTCCTTCGGGGCCTCGGAGGGGACGGTCTGGGTGTCTGGGGGACGTGCAACCGAGGACGGGGTGACCTGCTCGGCGATGTGGGAACTGAGTGCAGGGGCAGCGGGCCAGAGGGATAGGGAGGGTGGAGGGGGGAGCCCGAGGTGCCCCGCAAGCCAGAAGTGCCCTGAACAGGAGGGCCCAGGGCGAGGGAAGAGCAGAGTGGTGACAATGGTTGGGGCCAGCAGAGCGGGCCGGAGGCTGTCCAGCTCGAGTTGAGCCGAGGGCCGCCACGGAGTCCCGACTCGGGCTTAAGAGAGGGAGAGCGGCCCGAAGCAGGGCATACGGGAGGAGGGTCTAAGGGGGTTAGGAAGGGCCCCGGGACGGCTGAGGGCCGGCGCTGGCGCTCTCACCGGGACAGGTGCTTCAGGATCTGCTTCTTAATGATCCCGGCCATGCCGGAGGCGCGGCCCGCGTGGAAGGCAGGCGGGCAGCTGTGGCCTCCTCAGTCGTGAAGAGGCGGCCCCTCAACTCGCCGCGTTGCGGGGACCGGATGCCGCCGTCGCAGCCGCCGCCATGGAGCTCTCCGGCCCCTGCCCCGGCGCCGGCAGCTCCGCCACTATCCCACCCACCCGCGCGGCGCCGCGGTAGCCAGCCCGGAGGGACACGGAGATCGCGCGCTGCCAGCCCGGTTCTCAGCGGCCGGAGGCGCGCGCTGCGAGAGGAGCGCGCGTGACGAGGGGCGGGGCTAGCGCGCGCACGCGCAGCGGAGGGCGGGAGCGACACGGCTCGTACTCTCTTCTTCATCCCCGCGGTCAGCACCTCGGTGGAGGGAGATCAGAAAGGCTTCGCCTCTAAACTATACGAGGTTCACACTCCCGCAGTTGCTTTGAAGCATAAGGGAAAGGCGGCATGTTTGTAGTTTTTGGCAGGAATTCGCCCGATAACTGCGCAGCGCCTGGTCCATTTCTCATTCACTTCCTTCACACGGTTCCTCTTTATTGGTTGAGCACCAACTAACTCCACTCCAGGAATCAGGGTGACAAGTAGTGTCAAGAATATCACAGGCCCTTAGAACCACCGCGGCCGTCTGCTTTGTGCTAAAGAACTGAGAAAGGGGCGCCGCGTCGCCCTCTGTGCTCCTTTTAACCTCTCCCTGGCCAGCCAGTAGGTAAATGTTTACTTAACACGTAAGGAACTGAAACCCGAGAAAATAGTTGAAAAAGCTTGCCCAAAGTCACAACTACTTAGTGAGACTCAGGACTAGAACCCAAGTGTTCTTCCTCTCAATTCGGTTGCTATTTCCACTCATTTCATTCATAGATTGAAAAGTGTAACCCAGGGGCACCTGGGTGGCTTAGTGGGTTAAGCGTCCAACTTCGGCATCAGGTCATGATATCACAGTTTGTGGGTTCGAGCCCCGAGTTGGGCACTGTGCTGATGGCTCAGAGCCTGGAGCCTGCTTCAGATTCTGCGTATCCCTCTCTCACCTGCCCCTACCCTGCTCACGCTCTGTCTCTCAAAAATAAATAAACATTAAAAATTTTTTAAAAACAATAAAAATAAAAGTGTAACCCATATAATGGGGACACCTGTAGAACCGGTGGCAGAGGTGAAAAGGTGGCAGTTTTCTGGACTTGTATCTTAGAGCAAAATTCTGGTAAAACACTCTTTGAGACAGGCTTAGAGGAAGTCCGGCCGCCTATTTAAATTTGTGAATAGGTAATACATACACCTAATACAGGCACATTATACAATTGTTATCTGATTCCAGAGATAGTTCAAGTATGGCCAACTATATAAATGTTAAATTTTTAAAATAACCAACACAATTCATGTATTCCTATGTGTACCTTATAGTAAGATCAGTTTTCCCAAGAAGTTCCCTCAAATTACCTTTTTTAAGTAAGTGCCTGTTTATTCTTGAGAGAGAGAGACGGACAACAGTGTGAATGGGTAAGGGGCAGAGAGAGAGAGTGAGACACAGAATCCGAAGCAGCACAGAGCCTGATGCAGGGCTGGAACTCAGGTGCAGAGAGGTCTAATGCTCAACGGATTGAGGCACCCTGATGCCCCCTAAAATTGCCTTTTTAAAAGGGAAGCAAATAATCCGCAGCTCTACTACCCAATTCCCTCCAGCAGGCCTGCACAGTCTATCATTATTTGTCCCTCTGCTCACCTCTCAACTGAAAACATAACAGGAACCAATAGATCCGATGGAAGAGGTTTCTTGCCAGGATTGCAATGCCAGGACCATTATCACTCCTTTCCAATTCACCTGCCAGTTGTGGGGACCTTGAGGCAATTTCTTGCTTTTTTGTGCTTCTTTTCCTGGAGAACCCTAGCAGTTGACTGGATATCTGACATCAGCTATGTAAAGCAAAGCTTCCCCAAGCCCAGAGACTCAGCATCCTTGTTGAACAATTTATCATGGCTGGTGACTGAGTGGTTTTTGTTGAAAGCAAAAACTCATGCTCTAAAAAAAAGTATGGCCCTTCTAGGGACCGTGTAATAGGAGAAATCATAGTCTAACCAATAGTATTAATGTGTTTTATCTTTTCCTGCAAAACATATAAAAATAAAAGAGGGTACCTAAGTGGCTCAGTTGTTTAAGCATCCAACTCTTGGTTTTGGCTCAGGTCATGATCTTATGGTTAGTGAGATCAAGCCCTATGATGGGCTCTGCACTGACAGCATGGATCCCACTTAGGATTCTCTCTCTGCCTCTCTCTGACTCACTCTCTCTCTCAAAATAATAAACATTTAAAAATATTTTTAAAATAAAATATAAATAAATAAAAGGAACTTGGACCCAATCCATACTTTTTCTTTAAAGTTAAACATTTTGAGATGATTATATATTAACTTGCAGTGGGAATAAATAAAGCAAAGATAGCCCTGTATCCTTTACTCAGTTCCCCCCAAGGGTAACATGTTGTAAAACTTCAGTATGATATCACAAATCACAGAATATTGACATTAATACACTCTGTATACAGAGCATTTCTACTTTTCTGATACAAATGTCTTTTGTTACCTTTTCTTGATTTATAAAGCAGGCTGCAATTCCTGGCACTTTGTTTAATGGGACTGGGGATGTTACCAGACAGAGAACTGGTTCTGAACTCAGGTTCTGCTGCTTGCCACTCGAAAATAAATACGTGGGAGACAAGTGACAGTGTGAAAGGAAAGGTCGCTTTATTCAGGAAGCCGGCAACCTGGGAAGATGGTGGACTAATATCTCAAAGACCATCTTACCCATCCAGGAAAGAAGGAAGGTTTTAAATGAAGAGTTGTGGGCACCTGGGTGGCTCAGTCAGTTAAGCAAATGACTCTTGATTTTGGCTTTGGTCGTGATCTCATGATCGTGGGATCAAGCCCTGCATCAGACCCCACTCTGAGCTTGAAGCCTGCTTGGGATTCTCTCTCTCTCTCTCTCTCTCTCTCTCTCTCTCCCTCTGATTCTCTCCCCTGCTCATTCTCTGTCTCTCTTTCTCTGAAACAAGAAAAGAAGAAGAAGAAGAAGTAGTTATGAGAAGAGGGAGGGGGGCTGTGTGCAGGAGAAGCAGGTGCCCAGGTGCGGGGGACCAGCCCACGCACCAGAGTCTAAGGGTCCCTGAGTAGGGAGTTGGTGTCGGCGAAATATCTACAAGAAGGAACACAGACAACATGAATGGTGGAAGAGACCACACTTTACTGTGAACCTTGGTGTCTTATATACCATAGGTGATCACATCTTTCTTTTAATGATTACATTGTTTGTAACTTCTTAGGAATCACATGTTTCAGAAAAGATCATTGTTTTCATGGAAGAGAGAACAGAAAATTAAAGACAGGAATGAGGTACAATACAGAAGATCAAAAAACATCATTTATCACTAAAAATACATCAGCGGGGGTCTTATTTTGCGTATATAGTGTAATATTAACTGAAGCTTATGACAAGGCTATTTTTCTTTATAGGTTCAAACAATAGTCTGTGAGTAAGGTGCCTCTAACTAGGGGAGAAGTTTCAATCAGAAAATCTGCCCATATGCTGAAACCACAATTACCAAGTGGCATGAATAATAGGAGAACAAACGCCAGTCTCTGATCCACTTAGGTCAAGCAGTCAAGTGCACACATTTTCAAGCAGGGGAAGCAGGGTCCCTATAGGCCACACAGCACTGCACCCCAGTCTCCCAGGACCTATGTTCTTTTGTCCTGATCCTCAAATGGGGGGAGGGCCAACCGTTATCCAGGGTAGCGCCTTCCTAGACAAGGCTAGGGACTTTGCGATTACATACGCTCCCCCCCGAGGCTTTGCCATCACAGTAAAATCACCTCTGCAGGCTTTTTGGCTGGAGGGGCCCCAACACCAAGGCGGTTAGGTTTGTCCTTTGTCAACATGACCCTAAACAGATTTGCTGACATCATTGGCAACTGTTTTGATATGTGGCCAGGCCTTATCTTCTGGGAAAGATGGGTCCTTCACTCCTCAAGGCCAGTGGTCTGAAAATCTCAAGGAAACTATGTTAGTTCTGCTACAGATCATGAGACTTTGGTCAGCAAGCAAGGAGTGCATAAGCTTGAAGCAAAAGGATCCTTAAGACCGGTTGGAATGCTGTTACAGTGAGAGCACACATAGTTTCTGTTCCCAAACTTAGCGGGAAAGCATTCTTTCAGTCTTTCACCGTTAAGTATAATGTTAACTGTAGATTTTTTGTGGATGCTCTTTATCAAGTTAAGGAAGTTCTCCTCTAGTCTATTTTACTGAGAGTTTTTACAAGAGTAATGTTGAGTTTTTTCAAATGTCTTTTCTGCATTGAATGTTATACTCATATGACTTTTCTTTAGCCTGTTAACATGGTGTAGTCCACTGATGGATTTTCTTTTTTTTTTTTTTAATTTTATTTTTGATACAGAGAGAGACAGAGCATGAGAGGGGGAGGGTCAGAGAGAAGGAGACACAGAACCAGAAGCAGGCTCCAGGCTCTAAGCTGTCAGCACAGAGCCTGACGCGGGGCTCGAATCCACAAACGTAAGATCTGACCTGAGCTGAAGTCGGAGACTCAACTGACTGAGCCACCCAGGTGCCCCTACTGATGGATTTTCAAATGCTGAACCAGCCTGCATCCCTAGAATAAACCTCATTTGGCCATGGCATAAAATTTCATATATTGCTGAATTCTGTTGTTAATATTTGCTTAAGAATTTGTGTATATTTGCTTGTTGGCTAACGATGTTGAGCATCTTTCATGGCTTATAAGCCATTTGTATATCTTCTTTGGAGAAATATCTATTCAGATCCCTTTTAAATCAGGTTGTCTTTTTGTCATTGAGTTGCAATAGTTCTTTTTATATTCTAAATACAAGTCCTTTGTCAGATATATTATTTGCAAAAAAAATGCTTCAATTCTGTGAGTCATCTTTTTATTTAACTGATCGTGTGCCCTTTGATGCACAAAAAGTCTTCTTTAGACCCTAGAAGCAGCTTCTCGGCTCCTTCTCGAAATTCAGTCAGGTTCAATCTACTTGCCTCTACTCCAGCCTCCACCATGTCCATCAGGGTGACCCAAAAGCCCTACAAAATGTCCACCTCCGGTCCCTGGGCTTTCAGCAGCTGCTCCTGACACCACATCAGCTCTGCCCTGTCCCAGGGATGCAGAAATTTCTGGGGTGGCCTGGGCAGCAACATGAGTGTGGTCGGGGGCTACAGCAGGGCTGGGGGTATGAGGGCCATCACAGCTGTCTCAGTGAACTAGAGCCTGCTGAGCCCCCTTAAGCTGGAGGTGAACACCGACATCCAGGCTATACACACCCAGGAGAAGGAGCAGATCAAGACTCTCAACAACAAGTTTGCCTCCTTCATCAACAAGGTGCAGCTCCTGGAGCAGCAGAACAGGATTCTGGAGACCAAGTGGAGCCTCCTAGAGCAGCAGAACACTGCTCAGAGCAACATGACAACATGTTCAAGACTTACTCCCACAATCTTCAGTGGCAACTGGACAACCTGGGCCAGGAGAAGCTGCTGAGGCTGGAGGTGCAGCTTGGCAACAGGCAGGGCCGGATGGAGGACTTCAAGAATAAATACAAGGTGATCAAAGAATGTGCAGACGTAGGGAATGAATTTGTCCTCGTCAAGAAAGATTTGGGTGAAGCTTACATGAACGAGGTGGAGCTGAATCCTGCTTGGAGGGCTGACCGACGAGATGGACTTCTTAAGGCAGCTGTATGAAGAGGAGATCCATGGCCTGCAGTCCTAGATCTCGGACACGTCCGTGGGGCTGTCCATGGACAGCAGCTGCTCCCCAGACCTGGATGGCATCATTGCTGAGGTCAAGGCCCAGTACAAGGACATCACCAATCTCAGCAGAGCTGAGGCTGAGACCATGTTCCAGATCAAGTACAAGGAGCTGCAGACATTAGCTGGAAGCACAGAGATGACCTCCCTCACACGAAGATGGAGATTTTCGAGAACATCAGCCGCCTCCAGGATGAGATCAAGGGCTTCAAAAACCAGAGGGCTTCCCTGGAAGCAGGCCATTAGGGATGCCAATGCTAAGGTGGCCGGGCTAGAAGCCGCCCTGTGATGAGCCAAGCAGGACATGGCCCAGCAGCTGCTGGAGTACCAGGAGCTCATGAACATCAAGCTGGCCTTGGGCATTGAGATTGCCACCTACCGCAAGCTGCTGGAGGGTGAGGAGAGCAGGCTGGAGTCTGGGATGCAGAACATGAGTATTCACACTAAGACCACCAGTGGCTACTCATGTGGGCTGGTCTCATCTTACAGGAGCCTCACGAGCTCTGGCGTCAGCTCTGGCCTGAGCGCCTTCCAAGTCCAGCTTCGGCCCTGGCAGGGAGCTCCACTTCCCTCAGCTGTGTCAGCTCCTCCAAGGCTGTGTTGGTGACGAAGATCGAGACCCATGATGGGAGCTGGTGTCCAAGTCATCTGATGTCCTGTCCAAGTGAACAACTGTGGTCCCTCCCAGCCTCCCCGCTCCCATGGCTGCCATAGAGCCTGTGAGGGAAGAAGCCGTGCAGGGGAGCATCGGGAAAGGGGGGCCCACCTATCCCTCAGTCCCGGTCCTTGGCCTATCCTTTGGGGGAGTCCACTGCCTTGGACACACCCTCTTGCCCATGCCCCCGACTAAAAGCCAGTTCAAGTGTCTTTCCCCAAATAAAGCCTCAGATGGCTCTGCCAATCCCTCCCACCAAAAGTCTTTTTCAGTTTGTTTGCTTTTTTTGTTGTTGCTCTCTATTTACAAAATCTCTACACCCAACATGGGCCTCGGACTCATGACCTTGAGACCAAGAGTTGCACACTCCACTACTGAGCCAACTAGGCACCCCTGAAGCACAAAAACTTTTCATTTTGATGATATTCAGTTTATTTCTTTTGTGGTTGTTGTTGCTGTGCTTGTGGTGTTACACCTAAGGAATAGTTGTATAATTCAAGATCAGGAAGATTTACATCTGTTTTTCTTCTGTATGTTATACAGTTTTAGCTTGGACCTTTAGGAATTTTATCCATGTTGGGTTCATTTTTTAAATTTTTTAAATGTTTTTTTATTTATTATTGAGACAGAGAGAAACAGAGCATGAATGGGGTAGGGGCAGAGAGAGGGAGACACAGAATCTGAAGCAGGCTCCAGGCTCTGAGCTGTTAGCACAGAACCCAATGTGGGGCTCGAGCTCACAAGCCATGAGATCATGACCTGAGCCAAAGTAGGACACTCAACTGATTGAGCTACCCAGGCCCCTCTGTTGAGTTCATTTTTGTATGTGGTGTGATGAATGTGACCAACTTCATTTACTTCTCATGTGGGTATCTAGTTGTCTTAGCATCCCTTGTTTGAAAGAATAATCTTTCCCCGTTGGAACATCTTGGTGAAAAGCAATTGCTGATAAAAAGTTACAATCCATTTCTAGATTCTATCTATTCCATTCATCTATATGTCCATCCTTAAACCAGTAACACAATGTCTTGATTAGTGTAGCTTTGTAAGAAGTTTTTTTTTAATTTTTATGTTCCTTATTTATTTTTGAGAAACAGAGAGAGACAGTGGGAATAGGGTAGAGTCAGAGAGAAAGGGAGATACAGAATCCGAAGCAGGCTCCAGGCTCTAAGCTAGCTGTCAGCACAAAGCCTGATGTGGGGCTCGAACCCACGAATGTGAGATCATGACCTGAGCCGAAGCCAGATGCTTAACCGACTGAGCCACCCAGGTGCCCCTGTA
Organism: Suricata suricatta; assembly: GCF_006229205.1. Lineage (NCBI taxonomy): Eukaryota > Metazoa > Chordata > Mammalia > Carnivora > Herpestidae > Suricata > Suricata suricatta. Next base: position 32,477,267 of record NC_043706.1, on the reverse strand, counting down.
AGAAGTTTTGAAATAAAGAGTCTATAGTGTTTTTGTATACTTAGAGCTTTTAGATGCATAGCTTTTAGTTGTTTCTCTAATTATTACATTATTTATATCACAGTCTTACCATAGTCTACTCTACTGTCAGTTACCAGTTCAAGTGAAGTACAGAAAATTCACCTCTCTTTAGGTCTCTTTTCCCTCTCATAATTGCCTTAAATATTTTCTCTACATACATTGGGAGCTACATTAATCAGCATAATAATTTTTGCTTTCACCATCCAACATAATTTAGAAGACTCAGGAAAAGGGCCGCCTATGTGGCTCAGTCGCTTAAGCGTTCAGCTTCAGCTCAGGTTCATCTCACGGTTCATGGGTTCAAGCCCTGCATCGGACTCTGTGCTGACAGCTAGCTCAGAGCCTGGAGCCTGCTTCAGATTCTATATCTCCCTCTCTCTCTGACCCTCCCCTATTCCCCTCTCTCTCAAAAATAAGTAACAAAACATTTTTAAAAAACTTTAGAAAACTCAGGAAAAGTAAAGTCTATTATACTTATGTATAGTTTTGTTTACTGTGTTTTCTTCCTTCTTGATGTTATGGGATTCATTCATTGTTTCCTTTCTGTTTTGAGAGCTTTTTAGCCATTCTTTTAAAGTAGGTCTGCTGGCAATAAATTCTCTTAGTTTTCCTTCATCAGGGCACATCTTTATTTTCCCATTCATTCCTGAAGCATATTTTTAGTGAATATTGGATTCTGGGCTGACAGCTCTTTTCTTTCAGCACTTGAAAACTATTCTGCCACTTCTCTCTGGTGACCATGGTTTCTGATGAGACATTTGTCCTTCAAATTGTTTTCCCTCAAGACCAAGGTCTCACTTTACTCTGGTTGTTTTCAAAGTTTTTGTCTTTAATTCTCACAAGTTTGACTCTGACATAACTTGATGTGGATTTCTTTGAATTATCCTGATTGAAGGATGCCTGGCCGGCTGAGGGAGCTTGTGACGTTTACTCTTGGGGTTGTAAATTTGAGCCCGATGCTGGGCACAGAGATTACTTAAAAATAAAGTCTCCGGGTGGGGGGGGAGTATATGAGTTATCCTGATTGAGGTTCACTCAATTTCTTGAATATATAGGTTTGTCTCTTACAAATCTGGGATGTTTTCAACAATTATTTGTTCTAGTACCTTTGTTGGCTCTTTCCTTTTTTTTCCTCCTGGGACTCTGACAACATGAATATTAGACCTTTTGTTATAGACCCACAGGTCCCTGAAGCTCTACTCATTTTTTTTTTTTGGTCTATTTTCTCTCTATTTTTCAGATTGGGTATTATTACTATTCTGTGTTCATTCACTGACTATTTCATGTTACTGATTGTTTGCTGTTAAGCCCATCCACTGAATTTTTAAATTTTTTTTAAATATTGAGAGACAGAATGTGAGCGGGGGAGGGGCAGAGAGGAGACACAGAATCTGAAGCAGGCTCCAGGCTTTCAGCTGTCAGCACAGAGCCCGAATCGGGGCTCAAACTCACAGACTGTGAGATTGACCTGAGCTGAAGTCAGACACTGAACTGAGCCACCCAGACGCCCCTGAATTGTTTTTTAATTCCAAAATTTCCATTTGCTTCTTTTTCATGTCTTCTTTTTCTTTGCAGAGACCTTCTATTTCTTCATTAGTTTTGAGCTCATAATTGTTCATTGAAGCATTTTTATCATAGTGGCTCTCAAATCTTTGTCATATAAGTCTAGCCTCTTGGTGTTGACATCTATTGATTGCCTTTTTAAAATTCAATTTGAGAGCCTCCCGATTCTTGATATGATGAGTGATTTTAGATTGAAACCTGGACATCTTTGGATTATGTCCTAAGATTCTGGATCTTATTTAAACCTTCTGTTTTGCTGACTTTTTCCCACCCTGGTCTGGCAAAAGGGCAAGAAGCCCTCTTGTTACTGTCAGGTGAAGCTATATAGAGGTCCAGGTTGGAAATCAGCCTCCTTGGACACCCAAGGGAAGGGTTCCTCATTACTGCTAGGCTAACATGGGACTTCTAGCTCTCTAGTAGGTCTCAACTAACACTTCTGTAGCAGAGCGTAGCACACTGCCCCTCAAAAGGGTTCCACTGACATGGGGGTGTATGCAGCCTCATGACAGGGATATTGTTGAAAGTTCTTAAGGTCCTGACTAGGCCTCTTCTGCCACTACCCCTGTCAGGAGGGCTGGTGCCTTGTTATTGCCTGATGGGCGTGATAATCTCAGCTCCTTATTTGGCCTTCTCTGATAAAACCCCAGCAGGAGTTTGGGGCATTTCAATACAGCCTCATAAGGGTGGAAGAATAAGCACCCCACTTGGCCTTTGTGACACCTGAGTTTTTTTTCCTGTGGTGTTTGGCTGGGGTAAAGTGGTTATTTATTGTCTAAAAGTTTTCTATCTAGCTAAGCTATCTCTTTTCTAGTCCTTTGCCTAAAGAAAGCAGGCTTTCAGGGTGCCTGGGTGGCTCAGTCAGTTAAGCGTCCAGCTTCAGTGCAGATCATGATCTCTGGGTTCTGAGTTCAAGCTCTGGGCTCTGTGCTGACAGCTCAGAGGCCGGAGCCTGCTTTGGATTCTGTATATCTCTCTCTCTCTACCCCTTCTTGCTCACACTCTGTCTCTGTCTCTAAAATATAAACATTTTAGGGGCACCTGAGTGGTTCAGTCGATTAAGCATCTGACTTCGGCTCAGGTCATGATCTCACAGTTACTGAGTGAGCCCCGCATCAGACTCTGTGCTGACAGCTCAAAATCTGGAGCCTGCTTTGGATTCTGTGTCTCCTTCTCTCTCTGCCCCTCTCCCACTTGTGCTCTGTTTCTCTCTGTCTCTCAAAAATAAATAAATGTAAAAAAAAAGTTAAAAAAAATTTTTTTTAAAAGGAAAGAAATCAGGCTTTTCTTGGGGTATGTTTTGTCTATGGCCTATCAGTATTTCTTGCTTGCTAGCTTCCTCTGTTTCAAGTCTAGGATGTATGAAGCAAAAAGAAAATCCAGAGCTCATTATGTTGTTCCTTGGGTCCCAAGGTCTGCCTTCTTTCCACCTTTCAGTCTTCTTGTGCTTGTATACACACACACACACACACACACACACACACA
>NC_043706.1:32458606-32474062 GCF_006229205.1 Suricata suricatta | reverse complement strand
TCTTGGGGTATGTTTTGTCTATGGCCTATCAGTATTTCTTGCTTGCTAGCTTCCTCTGTTTCAAGTCTAGGATGTATGAAGCAAAAAGAAAATCCAGAGCTCATTATGTTGTTCCTTGGGTCCCAAGGTCTGCCTTCTTTCCACCTTTCAGTCTTCTTGTGCTTGTATACACACACACACACACACACACACACACACACACACACACACACATTCTTTCTAGGGTTTTAGTTGTACTTAGCAGTAGGAATACGGAAAAGTACATCTACTCAGTCTTTCTGGAAGCCTAAGTCCATACATTTTCTTTCATGCTTCTAACATTTTATTTTGAATTAGTTACAGATTCATAGGAAGTTGTGAAGATCATACAGAGAAGCCCTGTGTACCCTTCACCCGCTTTCCTGCAATGGTTACATCTTACGTAACTACAGTAACATAAAACCCAGGAAATGGATACAGGCATATCTCAGAGATATTGCAGGCTGAGTTTGGTTCCAGATCACCACAATAAAGCAAATACCACAATAAGACAAGTCAAATCAGTTTTTTGGTTTCTCAGTACATATAAATTTATAGTATACGGTAGTCTATTAAGTGTGCAATAGCATTATATCTAAAAAAAACAATGTATATACCTTTTTTAAAAAAATCCCTTACTGTGACAAATACCATTATTTGTCACATGTGACTTCACTCATATGAAGACCTCAAGATACAAAACAGATGAACATAAGGGAAGAGAAGCAAAAATAATATAAAAGCAGGGAGGGGGACAAAACATAAGAGACTCCTAAATATGGAGAACAAACAGAGGGTTGCTGGAGGAGTTGTGGGAGGGGGGATGGACTAAATGGGGAAGGGGCATTAAGGAATCTGTTCCTGAAATCATTGTTGCACTCTATGCTAAATTGGATGTAAATTAAAAGATAAATTGTTTTAAAAAATCCCTTACTGTAGGGTGCCTGGGTGGCTCAGTCGATTAAGCATCTGACTCTTGGTTTCAGATCAGGTCATGATCTCCTACTTCATGAGATCGAGCACCACAGTAGGCTTTGCACTGATAGGAGGGAACCAGCTTGGGATTCTCTCTCCCTCTCTGTGCTCCTCCTCCATAAGCACGCACACACTCTCAAAATGAATACATAAATATATATTTTTTTAAATTTGACTGATAATTTTCTCCCCTCCATCTTTCTCTATCCTCTCTTCTGTTATTAAGTGTGGACTTCCTGGACTGGTCCTCTAAATTCCGGGTTTTTTTCTCTCCTATTTTTTTTTCTTTTATAGTTTATTGTCAAATTGGTTTCCATCCAATTTGACAGTGCTCATCCCCACAAGTGCCCTCCTTCATGTCCATCACTCCCCTTCCCCTATCCTCCACCCCCATCAGCCCTCAGTTTGTTCTCAGTATTCAAGAGTCTTCCATGGTTTGCCTCCCCTCTTCTCCCCAACTATTTTTCCCCTTCCCCTCCCCTATGGTCCTGTGTTAAGTTTCTCCTGTTTCACTTATGAGTGAAAACATATGGTATCTGTCCTTCTCTGCCTGACTCATTTCGCTTAGCATGACACCCTTGAGTTCCATCCACGTTGCTACAAATAGCCAGATTTCATTCTTTCTCATTGCCATATAGTATTGACATGTTCATGTCTTCTGCCCATTTCTTCACTGGGTTATTTGTTTTTCAGGTGTGGAGTTTGGTGGGTTATTAAAGATTTTTTTTAATGTTTTTTTAAATTTATTTTTGAGAAAGAGAGAGACAGCGTGAGCAGGGGAGGGTCAGAGAGAGAGGGAGACACAGAATCTGAAGCAGGCTTTAGGCTCTGAGCTGTCAGCACAGAGCCTGACATGGGGCTCGAACCCACAAACTGTGAGATCATGACCTGAGCCGAAGTCGGATGCTTAACCGACTGAGCCACCAGGCGTCCCTTAAAGATTTTGGATACTAGTCCTTTATCTAATATGTCATTTGCAACTATCCATTCCCATTCTGTCAGTTGCCTATTAGTTTTGATTGTTTCCTTTGCAGTGCAGGAGCTTTTTATCTTGATGAGGTCCCAATAGTTCATTTTTGCTTTCATTTCCCTTGCCTTTGGGGATGTGTCGAGTAGGAGATTGCTTTGGTTGAGGTGAAGGAGGCTGTTTCCTGCTTTCTCCTCTAGGGTTTTGATGGTTTCCTGTCTCACATTCAGGTCCTTCATCCATTTTGAGTTTATTTTTGTGTATGGTGTAAGAAAGTGATCTAGTTTCATTCTTTTGCATGTTGCTGTCCAGTTCTCCCAGCACCATCTGTTAAAGAGGCTGTCTTTTTTCCATTAGATACTCTTTCCTACTTTGTCAAAGATTAACTAGCCATACATTTGTGGGTCCAATTCTGAGTTCTCTATTCATTCCATTGGTTTATGTGTCTGTTTTTGTGCAAATACCATACTGTCTTGATGACGACAGCTTTGTAGTAGAGGCTAAAGTCTGGGATTGTGATGCCTCCCATTTTGGTTTTCATCTTCAATATTACTTTGGCTATTTAAAGTCTTTTGTGGTTCCATACAAATTTTAGGATTGTTTGTTCTACCTTTGAGAAGAATGTTGGTGAAATTTTGATGGGGATTGCATTGAATGTATAGATTGCTTTGGGTAGTAATGGCATTTTAACGATATTTATTCTTCCGACCCATGAGCATGAAATGGTTTTCCATTTCTTTGTGTCTTCTTCAATTTCCTTCATAAGTTTTCTATAGTTTTCACCATACAGATCTTTTATATTTTTGGTTAGGTTTGTTCCTAGGTATTTTATGGTTTTTTGTGCAATTGTGAATGGGATCAGTTTCCTGATTTCTCTTTCTGTTGCTTCATTATTGGTGTACAAAAATGCAACCGATTTATGTACATTGATTTTGTACCCTGCAACTTTACTGAATTCTTGGATCAGTTCTAGACTTCTGGTAGAGTCGATCAAGTCTTCCATGTAGAGTATCATGTCATCTGTGAAAAGTGAAAGTTTGACTTCTTCCTTGCTGATTCTGATGCCTTTTATTTCCTTTTGTTGTCTGATTGCTGATGCTAGGACTTCCAGCCCTCTGTTAAACAACAGTAGTGAGAGTGGACATCCCTGTCGTGTTCCTGATTTTAGGGGGAAAGCTCTCAGTCTTTCCCCACTGAGGATGATATTAGCTGTGGGCTTCTCATAAATGGCTTTTAGGATGTTTAAGTAAGTTCCTTCTATCCCGATTTTCTCAAAGGTCTTTATGAAGAAAGGATGCTATATTTTGTCAGATGCTTTTTCTGCATCTATCGACAGGATCATATGGTTTTTATCTTTCTTTTGTTAACGTGATGTATCATGATGATTGATTTGCAAATATTGAACCAGCCCTTTAACCCAGGAATGGATCCCACTTGATCATGGTAGATAATTCTTTTTATATGCTGTTGAATTCGATTTGCTAGTATCTTGTTGATGATTTTTGCATCCATATTCATCAAGGATATTAGCCTGTAGTTTTCTTTTTTTGCTTGGCCTCTGTCTGGTTTGGGAATCAAAGTGATGCTGGCTTCATAGAATGAGTCTGGAAGTTTTCCTTCCATTTCTATTTTTTTGAATAGCTTGAGAAGAATGGGTATTAACTCTGATTTACTGTCTGGTAGAATTCCCCAGGGAAGCCATCTGGCCCAGGGCTCTTATTTGTTGAGAGAATTTTGATAACTGATTCAAGTTCTTCAGTGGTTATAGGTCTGTTCATATTTTCTATATCTTCCTGTTTGAATTTTGGTAGTTCGTGTGTTTAGAAATTTGTCCATTTCTTCTAGGTTGTCCAGTTTGTTGGCATATAATTTTTCATAGTATTCCCTGATAATTGCTTATTTTCTCAGGGATTGGTTGTAATAAATCCATTTTCATTCATGATTTTGTCTATGTGGTTCTCCCTCTTTTCTTTTTGAGAAGCCTGGCTAGAAGTTTATCAATTTTGTTTATTTTTTTAAAGACCAACTCTTGGTTTCATTGATCTGTTCAACTGTTTGTTTGTTTGTTTGTTTGGATTCTATATTGTTTATTTCTGCCCTGATCTTTATTATTTCTCTTCTTCTGCTCGGTTTGGAGTCTCTTACTGCTCTGCTTCTAGTTCCTTTAGGTGTGCTGTTAGATTTTTTATTTGTGCTTTTTCTAGTTTCTTGAAATAGGCCTGGAGTGCAATGTACTTTCCTCTTAGGACTGCCTTTTCTGCATCCCAAAGAGTTTGGATTGTTGTATTTTCATTTTTATTTGTTTCCATATATTTTCTAATTTCTTCTCAAATTGCCTGACTGGCCCATTCATTCTTTAGTAGGATGTTTTTTAATCTCCATGTTTTTGGGGGTTTTCCAGATTTTTTCCTGTGATTGATTTCAAGTTTCATAGCATTGTGATATGAAAGTGTGCATGGTATGATCTCAATACTTTTCTATTTATCGAAGGCTGCTTTATGACTCAGTATGTGATCTATCTTGGAGAATGTGCCATGAGCACTTGAGAAGAAAGTGAATTCCATAGCTTCAGGATGTAGACTTCTAAATCCATCTGGTCAATGTGTCATTCCATCTGGCCCAATGTGTCATTCCAGTCGATTGTTTTTTTAGTGATTTCTGTCTAGTTAATCTATCCATTGCTGTAAGTGGAGTATTAAAGTCTCCTGCTATTAGCACATTCTTATCAATCAGATTGTTTGTGATTGTTTTGTGTAGATGCTCCCAAATTCAGTGCATAGACATGTATAATTGTTAGCTCCTCCTGCTGGATAGACCCTGTATTATATAATGTCCTTCTTCATCCCTTGTGACTACCTTTACTTTAAAGACCAGTTTGTCCAATATAAGTATTATCTTAAGACTAAGATAGTCTTAAGTACTATCAGACTAACTATGTCTGATATAAGCTACTCCAGCTTTCTTTTGACTTCCAGTAGCATGATAGATATTTCTCCATTTCCTTACTTTCAACCTGAAGGTGTCCTCAGGTCTAAAATTAGTCCCTTGTAGACAGCAAATAGATGGATTTTGGTTTTTGATCCATTCTGATACCCTATGTCTTCTGATTGCAGCATTTAGTCCATTTACATTCAGTGTTATTATTGAAAAATATGGGTTTAGAGTCATTGTGTTCTCTATAGGATTCATGCTTGAGGTGGTGTCTCTGGTATCTCGTGTTCCTTGCAGCATTTCCCTCATAAAGTCTCCTTTAGGATTTCTTGTAGGGCTGGTTTAGTGGTGGTGAATTCTTTCAATTTTTGTTTATTTGGGAAAACCTTGATCTCTCCTTCTATTCTGAATGACAGGCTTGCTGGATAGAGGATTCTTGGCTGCATATGTTTTGTTGTTGTTGTTGTTCATCACATTGAAGATTTCCTGCCATTCCTTTCTGGTCTGCCAAGTTTCAGTAGATAGGTCTGCAATTACTCTGGTAGGTCTCCCTTTGTATGTTAGGCACTTTTATCCCTAGCTGCTTTCAGAATTCTCTCTTTATCCTTCTATTTTGCCAGTTTCACTGTGATATGTCATGCAGAAGATTGCTCCAAGTTACATCTGAGGGGATTCTCTGTGCCTCTTGGATTTCAATGTCTGTTTCCTTCCCAGATTGGGAAAGTTCTCAGCTATAATTTGTTCAAGTATCCCTTCAGCCCCCTTCTCTCTCTCTTCTTCTGGAATTCCTCTGATACGGATATTGTTCCATTTCATTGCATTACTCAGTTCTTGAATTCTCCTTTCATGCTCTTGGATCAATTTACCTTTTTCTCAGCTTCCTCTTTTTCTATAATTGTGTCTTCTAATTCACCTATTCACCTCTCTGCCTCTTCAATCCATGCAGTGGCCACCTACATTTTATTATGCAACTCATTTATAGCATTTTTTAATTCATCACAACTATTTTTAAGGTTCATAATCTTTGTGGAAATAGCTTCTCTGGTGTCTTCCATGTCTTTTTCAAGCCCGGCAATTAATTTTATGACTATTGTTCTAAACTCTTGGTCAGTTATGTTGCTTATTGTTTTGACCAATTCTTTAGCTGTCATTTCTTCCTGGAATTTCTTTAGATGAGAGTTCTTCCATTTTATCATTTTGGCTAACTTTCTGTCTATTGTTAAGTGTTGATAGCTTGTTATGCACTCTACGAGTTCTGCTATATTAAAGGAGGCTCATTGAATGTCTACCCTGTCTGTTCAGGAAGTGTTCCGTTAATGGTGTCCCTTGGTCTCTCTTATTATGCCTTCGGTTATTTTACTTCCCTACTCGTAGTGATATTTGGGACTTTCCACAATGCGTACTTTGGCTTGTTTCTTTTTTTTTTTTTTAATGATTTTTATTTATTTTTGAGAGACAGAGATAGTGTGAGCAGGGGAGGGGCAGAGAGAGAGGGAGACACAGAATCCGAAGCAGGCTCCAGGCTCTGAGCTAGCTGTCAGCACAGAGCCCGACGCGGGGCTTGAACTCACGAACTGTGAGATCATGACCTGAGCTGAAGCTGGACGCTCAACTGACTGAGCCACCCAGGCGCCCCGGCTTGTTTCTTGAGGTAGCCCTGGAAAGGAGAACAAACAAACAGGGAACAAAGGCATGCAAACACACAGAAAAATCAAACAAACAAGCAAACTAAAAGGAAAAAAAAAAACCAAAAAACAAAAGACAAAGGGCAGTCTAAAAACGTAAAACCAGAAATCCCAGCTACAAATAAAGAGCAGGGTGGAGGCAGTGCTGATGGAACAGCATATATACAGGGAGAGAAATGACATGACAGGGGCGGGGAGAAAGAAATGAACATTGACCAGGCAGAGAGACTAAAAGGCTTATGTCAGAGAGAGAAAAAGGAGAATATGCTAGGAGGTGAGGAGAAAGAAATCAAGGTAATGTTACCCAGAAAAACTATATAGCCTGATTATTCCAGAGAGAGAGAGAAAGGAAGGTAATGACAAAGGTGTAGAATATGCATCAAGAGAATGGATTAAATGTGACTGTTTAAGCAAACCAATAACCAGAGTGCCCAGTCCAGCGGAGGGGAGAGATAAGAATGAGATAAGGGAAAATGTATCTGAATGGCAAGAACTGATCTAGAGTTAATCACAGCAATGCACTAATGTTGCTCTGGCCCTGAGCTCTGGTTAAAAACAAAAAAAGCAGCTCTCCCTCGCGGATGGGCGTGGTTTGGGGTAGGCAAGTCTTGTCTCCCCTGCGGGTGCCCCTGGTCCTGCCTGAGGCCCCACCTTTATGGTTGTGGGGGGGAAAAATGGCGGCACCCCAGTCCCTTCTCCAAGTGTTGCAAATCACTTTTGGTTTTGATTTCCCTGGGCCACAGGCATAGCCAAGTTGGGCCATGTTCTATGTCCTAAGCCCCTCCTCGTTTCCAGTTCTTAGTCCGCTAATGATACTGCCTGAAATGTAATGGCACAGGCCTGGCCACTTCCTAGCTGGATGGAGGAGGGGGAGCAGGGGAGCAGCTCCTCCTGTGCAGACTGGGACAGGGCACCCAGCCCCAAGAAAGCGCCGCCGCTAGAGATTGGATCTCTCTGCCAACGCCCCTGTGGTTAGAGATGGGATGATAGGATCCCTCTCCGTCAGGGGCTGTTTTTTCTCTTCTTCAGAGACAGTTCTATGAGTAGTTTCAGCCGCTCTTTCTCTACTCCTCTCTCTGCAGAGGGGGTCTCCCTCCCTCCGTGTCTCTGGGTCCCAGCCCGTTTTTATCTTCCCCAGTTTGCAATCACGCACCTCCGAGGCTGTCCTCTTAGTGGACACTGTCTCATTTCCTCCTAGACTCTTGTGGTTCAGTGTTCTTTGGCTTCAGCCCTTCTTTGATGCGATGCGACATCTTTGAGATGCAAGCCAGATGTACGGGAGTTCCCTATTTCTCTGCCATCTTGCCAATCTCTTCCAATAAATATTTAAAAAAAAATAGTTTAAAAATACCATCATCTGGGCTTTCAGAAAGTTACAATCTTTTTGATGGTGGAAAGTCTTGCCTCAGTGTTGATGGCTCATGACCAATCAAGGTTGTGGTTGTTGAAGGCTGGGGTGGCTCTGGCAATTTTTTTTTTAAGTGTTTTTATTTATTTTTGAGAGACAGAGAGAGACAGCACGAGCAGGGGAGGGTCAGAGAGAGAGGGAGACACAGAATCTGAAGCAGACTCCAGGCTCTGAGCTAGCCCTCAGCACAGAGCCTGATGTGGGGCTCGAACCCATGACTGTGAGATCATGACCTGAGTGAAGCCGGATGCCCAACCGACTGAGCCCCCCAGGTGCCCCTCTGGCAATTTCTTAAAATAAGACAAGGATGAAATTTATCACATCGACTAATTCTTCATTTCACAACTAATTTCATTGTAGTATGTGATGCTGTTTGATAGTGTCTTACCCACAGCAGAACTTTCAAAATTGGAGTCAATCCTCTCAACCCCTGCCACTATTTTATCAATTAAGTTGATATAATATTCTAATCTTTTGCTGTCATTTCAACAGTCTCCACAGCATCTTCACCAGGAATAGATTACATCTCAAGAAAATACTTTATGTGCTCATCAATACAAAGTAAATCGTCATCCATTAAAATTTTAGATGTGTAGCAATTCAAATACAACAATAATGAAAAAGTTTTCACTATTAAGAGAAGTACCAAAATGTGACACAAAGACACAAAGTTAGCAGATGCTGTTGAGAAAATGGTGCTGATAGACTTGCTCCACATAGGGTTGCCACAAACTTTCAATTTGTCAAAAGTGTAATATCTGCAAAGTTTGATAAGATGAACAAAATGAAGGGGCCCCTGGGTGGCTCAGTTGGTTAAGTGTGGCGACTCTTGGTTTTGGCTCACGGCATGATCTCATTGTTCGTAGGTTCAAGTCTCGTGTTGGGCTCCATGCTGACAGCAGAGAGCCTGGGATTCTCTCTCTCTGCCTCTCTCTGTGCCCCTCCCCTGGTCAGTGTTTGAAAATAAGTAAACTTTGGGGAAAAAAATGAGCATGATATTGATAGGTGTGTTTAATTCCTCACTTAATCAAATAGACTTGTATAACTACTACCACAATCAAGACAGAGACTACTCCATCACGATAAAAATCTCCCTCACGCTACCGTTTTATAGACATTTCCTGTACTCTTCACCTCCAACACATCCCTAACCCCTGGCAACTACTAATTTGTTCTTCATCTTGACAATTCTGTCATTTATATCCATGGAAACTTGCAGTATATGATTTTTCAGAGTGGCTTTCTTCACTCAAGCATACTGCCCTTGAGATCCATCAAGTTGTTGTATCAGTACTTTATTTTCTTATTACTGAGCAATATTCTACCATCTATACATTAAAAGAATACCTAGCTGATCGCTTTCAGACCCAGAAGCTTCTTTCATCTGCTTGGCAGGAAGGCCACATCTCCTAATTCATGACTAAACATTTGTTTGTGCTGTGTAGGTATGTGCTATGTAAGGAACAGAAGAGGAAACACACAATGCCCAGAGAAGGAGAAGATTATGCAAACAAGGAAAGGTGATTTTCATAGAGAACTCAAGAGTAAGAGTGTTGAGAAGCACAGTGAAGGGTTATCACCGCCTCTCAAGGTTCTTGAGAGTAGTTCTCTAGTTTGTGGTAGCTATGATGTTTTTAAGACTTTATTGAGGTATGATTGACATACAGAAAGGTACACAATTTTTAAAGTGTTGACGTATACACACATCACTGAAATCACCACCACAACCAAGAAAATGAACACATGCGTCCCTCCCAACAGCTCCAGCTGTGGTGAGCAGACTCACTTCCCTGAAGCTCCTGCAATACATTAAGTAGACTTCGACTTCAGTCTTTGTACTTGCTGTTCCCTCCACCTGGAACACTTACGCCCTAAACATCCCCATGGTTCCCTCCTCCCCACCCCTCATGTCCTCTCCGCAGTCATCCCTGATCCGGCACTCCCTATGTCTCCCGCTTACTTTATGGCACATCATACAACAGTGGTGTTTCTTACTGTCTGACTTCTAGCAGGACAGATTAATCAATATTACTCTTCTCCTTGAGCATCTCTCTTTTTTTTTTATCAGTCAGATTAGATTCAGCTGCACATACCAGAAAACTCAAAAAATGACAAGACTTCAGTAAGAAGTATGTTTATAACCCTTTCATGTAAAAGAAGTCTGAAGAAGGCAGTTCATGGCAGCTGCCATGCCAAACATTAGGGGCCTAGACTCCTTCTGTCTTGCTAACACCATCCTTCGTTGCCAACTTGTGGTCCAAGATGTTGCTTACATTTCAAACAAACATGGTATCCAGATTCCTATCAACAGGAAAGAAAAATGGCAGGAAAAATAGACAAGTTCTCTCCTGCCATGTGGCCTCACCTAACTAAAAGCTAGAGCAAATGTGCTATTCATTGCTGATAGGCGTGGATGCAGATAAAAAATTAGGGGGTCTAGGGGTGCCTAGGTAGCTCTGTTGGTTAAGTGGCCGACTTTAGCTCAAGTCAGATCATGATCCCAGGGTCATGGGATCGAGCCCCTGGTTCAGGTTCTGCGCTAATAGCACATAGCCTGCTTGGGATTCTCTCTCCTTTAATCTCTGCCCTTCCCCTTCTCTCTCTCTCTTTCTCTCTCTCTCATTAAATAAACTTTAAAAATAATTAGGGGTTCTATTATTACAGATAGTAATAGATATTGGAGTGGGAAGTTAGTAATTCTGTCTGTCATTCTAGGCTCTATTACATTACTCATCTTTCTGTCCCTCTTCACCCACCTCACTGACACAGCAGAGGCCTAAGAATAAAAAGGATAGAGAGAGGAGAAATGCAGCAGTTGAACATAGAGGTAAAAATTGTTTGTCCTTTTACTTCTCTGTTCTTTCTCCCCAGAGGTACTAGGATGTGAGGTACAGCCAAAGAAAACGAGGAGAGTTTTAGGAGACCTGCTTCTCAGCATTACTGTGAAAGCTGAATGAAAGTCCTTACAAAGGGCTTTGAGATCTTGGCTTCCTAGGGTGTGTTCAAAGTCTTACTATTAAATGAGCACTACGTCAAGGGGCTTTTCTTAAATGGCAGCTGAGTAAAGACACTTATTCAAAACAAACAAGGAATTGGACACCTTGGCAGGTGGTCAACATTATCACCACTGAGGTGCGGATGGACCTTCTGTGCCTGCCTACAGATGTGATATCCTCGGGACACAACTGAGGACATGTACCAGAATGTAATGATGAGAAAATATCAGGCAAACCCAAAACGAGGAACGATGCACATTCTATTAAACAAAAGGCAGTGAAATTATCAATGTCATTAAAAGACAAAGGCTGAGAATGGTTCTAGGTTAAAGGAGACCGAGGAGGCACCTGGGGGGCTCAGGCGGTTGGGCGTCCGGCTTTGGCTCGGGTCATGATCTCACGGTTCATGGGTTTGAGCCCCACGTCAGGCTCTATGCTGACAGCTCAAGAGCCTGGAGCCTGCTTCCGATTCTATGTCTCCCTCTCTCTGATGCTCCCTCGCTCACACTGTCTCTCTCTGTCTCTCAAAACTAAATAAAAGACATAAAAAAATAAAATAAAAAGGGAGACTGAGGAAACCTGACCAAAAAATGAAGTACATGATTCTAGAGGGGATCCTGTGCAGGAAAGGGAAAAAAACTCTAAGGACCATGTTGGATCAATGGAAAAAAAAGAAATAAGGTGGGCAGATTAAATTATTGAATAAAGGTTACATTTTTGGGGCTTGATAACTAAACCATGGTTGTCCAAGAAAATGTACTTATTCTTAGAAAATGCATTCTTATTTGTGGTAAAAGGCAGGATATAAGCAACTTACTCTCAAATGGTTCAGGAAAATATATATATAATGTATTTACAGCGAAGGAGAGAGAGGGAGAAAACAAACAAATGAAGTAAAATGTCAATAGCTAATACTCTGGTCAGAGGGCATGTGTTTTTTGAACAGTTCTTTTCTTACCAACTTTTCTGTGAAGTCTGCAATCCCTCCCACCCCTAGAGAGAAGACAGTAAGCAGCATGCAGATTCCCTTAGTCCTGTACCTGTCTAATGAACTATTCTAGATGTTTTATTTGATTCTGTGCCAGAAAATCTAACCCATAAGCTTTCAATTAGGAAGGGAAGAAATGACCCCAATCAGATTAACGTTTACTCAGGAAACTTCTGTCAAGGAAAAAAAACACCTAAGGCAGGCCAGGTTTTTTTCTTCTGTTCACCAAATACATCTAGGAGCCTGAAAGATACCATCTGACTGAAGCTATTTAACTGGGACAAACAATCACCACTGGGCTTTTTCCATACAGGATGACCAAATTAGCCTGTGGCTCTATGCAAGGATCCCACTTCTCATGCAGTGGGGAATCAAGGGACTGGCACTCTGACAAACCACTAAAGCCACGGCAGTGGAAATGATGCTAGCTTAGACTTCACATGCACTTCTGGATCTTCCCACAGAAAAGGAAGAAACTATGTTGCTTCACATCTATACTAACTTCATCAACTCTTGAGATCTAGTGGCATTCTTGTTTGCATTATACAAATCTCACATTATAGTTAATTTACATTTTACAATAAAAACCAGATGTCTAAAGGCATAGATCAATAGCAGTAAATAAATTTGGGTTCTTCATAGCCTCTTACAAGGAAATGTCTTATGATCATTAGCTATAACAGTCTGACTTTTTAAACATTTTTTTTAATGCTTATTAATTTGAGAGAGAGAGAGAGAGAGAATGAGCAGAGGAGGGGCAGAGAAAGAGGGAGATGGAGAATCCGAAGCAGGCACCGAGCAGTCAACACAGAGCCCAATATGGGGCTTGAACCCACAAACCCATGACTGAGCCATCCAGGTGCTCCAGTTTGACTTTGAAGGAGTTAATAAAAAGACAAAAAGAACCTTAGAACCATTTATTCCTACTTTTATTATAAAGCGTTTTAAGCTTTTAAGTCATCTATGTAACACATGTTCTTCAAAGAAAAAAACATTTCAGGGCCCCTGGTTAGCTCAGTCGGTGCAGTGTGCAACTCTTGATCTCAGGTTGTGAGTACAAGACTCAACATTGGGTGTGGTGATTACTTACAAATAAAAAACCTAAAAAGAAAGAAAGAAAGAGAATATCCAACCTTAAAAACATACTTTGGATAAGCTTTCTTTTAGGAAGACCGGAGTTATTCCTAAGTACCTGAGGCTATTTAAATAAAATAGGTGTCCGTGGGCTTTCTGTATATACACAAAAGACAGCGTCAGCACCGTGAGCCTGAGAGGGCCATCCAAACCACAAACTTGCTGAGTCACATGTAAGCTCAGTTGGCAGTTTCCCCTAACAACCTCGTAAGTCTGCAGATTGAAATAACAAATCTGAGCTGTAAAAATCAGATATATGATCAATTTCTGATAAGCCCTTTTTTAAAAGATATAACAATGGGAAACTAAAAAGCAACAAGCAGTCCTAGCAAAGGCTCAGATTAGGAAATTCACTCAGCTTTTAGAGGCTGAGCGTAAAATCATCTGTCCGGATGTCTATTTTTAACCACTTGTTTACCTAGATAAGGTTATTTGACTAAATTAGGCCCTCTTCAAGTTTCTAGGGGGGGAAGCCATCCACCTAGTTCTATCTCAATTTCTAGCTATACATTTATAAAAAAGTATAGATATACACATATCTCCAGTATTATATTTCTGAGTACAAGAGATCCTAAGACAGAGTTTGCCCAGCCCACCAGTAATAAAAATTTTCTGGGGATCTTTCTGAGATTGCGAATTTCCTAAGCCTCACCCTAGATATATTAAATCAAAATCTGGAATCTTTATTTTTAAAAATGACCCCCCATGATTCTAGTCAGCCAGGTTGTAACTTCTGGCTTGGGACACCCCCTGCCAGAAAATCACTATAACAGTAACCTCGGATGGCAAAGATCGTTTTTATTGTTTTTTTTCAATGTTTGTTTATTTTTGAGAGAGAGAGTCGGAGCATGAGCAGGGGAGGAGCAGAGATAGAGGAAAACACAGAATCGGAAGCAGGCTCCAGCCTCTGAGCTGTCAGCACAGAGCCCGGAATGGGGCTTGAACCTACAAATGGTGAGATTGTGACTAGAGTCGATGTTGGACGCTCAACCAACTGAGCCCCCCAGGAGCCCCTGTTTTGTTTTTAAATAATGATTCAAAATCCAAAGGATACAAAAAGGTGATGAGCCTTTCTCGTTCATCCCCATCCCCCAGCCACAGATTTACTCTTCCTGGCAACCAGTATTACCAGTTGCAAATATGTTCTTCCAGAGATCCTTTATGTATAAACAGGTACATATAGGTATTTCCCTTAAATAAGACTAGCAATGAATAATACATTTTGAACAAATCAAGGTTCAAAACAATGTGTATGTTGGAGATCTTTCCCCACTGATACCTTCTTTATTCTATTTTAACATGCCTAGTATATGCCATTTTATGGGTGTATCCTACTTGATAAATCGGGCCCCCTAGACGGACCTGTATGTGATTTCCAGTCTTCCGCTACAATGCATCGTCTTGTACACATGTCATCTTGTACGTACGCAAGTCTATCTGTAGGATAAGTTCCTAGGCATGCAAATGTTAAGTCAAAAGGTACCATAATTCTGATAGATACTGCTAAACTACCTTCCCCAAAGATTATAACAATTTTTATTCCCATTTGCAAAGTGAAATAGCAGTTCGGGTTTTACACCAAGCTGAATATGAACAGTGCCAATGCTTATTTTCCAGATGTTTCTCTGAATATATCCTACTTTAGTGGCCCAGTGATATAACAAATGATGTTCTGAAGACAACTTCTATACCATGGAAATCTGCATAATTTTACCATTGCTATTAGAAAATTTTCTGATATTGAAACCCATGAAAAAGAGGAACTAAGAGAAAGGAGAAGCTGAGGTTAAGGCCATTCTTGGCATCTTTAGCTGACATGCAGACACTGAAGTCTTTTTCCTACTTCAGCATAAAACACTTAAAATTTTCCACTTATTACACCAAATGTTCATGTGAAAAAGTAACCAATTGTGCTGTTTATTATTTTAAACAACAAAAAGCTCTACCAGTGTTAGATTTACCAAGTCTTGCACATGAGAACTTTACTAAATAAAGACAAGGTGTCCAAAAGGACTAACTCCACAGCTAAGGGGGAAAAACTGTCATGCAGACGGCATGCCGAGGAGAGAATGAGCTAGAGAAACACGACCGGCATACTTCATCCCTTTTCTGATACACAATGAATACAGAGGGGAAAAAAAGGGAACACGGTTTTAACTAAAACAGTTGACCATTTTATTTTCACATTTCAAATACAAATGAAAATTGCTCTCTCTTTTTTTTGTTTGTCCCACTACTCCCTTGCAAAAACTATTCTGTTTGATAGGAAGGGGGAGCCAGTCTTCCTTGTCATGCTGTTAGAAAACACCCAGTGTCACAGCACCATGATCTCCTGGTGAAGCAGAACAAGTAAT
>NC_043706.1:32400206-32458506 GCF_006229205.1 Suricata suricatta | reverse complement strand
AATTGCTCTCTCTTTTTTTTGTTTGTCCCACTACTCCCTTGCAAAAACTATTCTGTTTGATAGGAAGGGGGAGCCAGTCTTCCTTGTCATGCTGTTAGAAAACACCCAGTGTCACAGCACCATGATCTCCTGGTGAAGCAGAACAAGTAATATAAAGTGGGTATAAAGAGGCTCCCGTCTCTCCTTATCTGTCTGGCCGTGTCATTCCCGGCCGAGTGGGCACCATCATGGGACGGGCGGGAGGTCTCATCATCGGGGGCCCAGGCATCATTGGCATGTGGCCTCCCATAGGCGGCCTCATTCCAGG
This sequence comes from Suricata suricatta, assembly GCF_006229205.1. NCBI lineage: Eukaryota > Metazoa > Chordata > Mammalia > Carnivora > Herpestidae > Suricata > Suricata suricatta. Next base: position 32,458,199 of record NC_043706.1, on the reverse strand, counting down.
AGCTGCAGGACGAAACAAAGAAAAGGAAAAAGGAGAGTCAGAAAACTACTACTTATGAGGGAGCTTAATGGGACTTCAATTAAAGACAAAAAGTAGCCCCCCTGCAAAATGCTGGAAGAAAGACACACTTGACAGAAGAAATGCAACAAATTCATCACATCTGTAAATTACTTAGACATTCTCAAACAAAGAACAAAGGTCAACACAAGAACTATATGGGAATCATGATCTAATGACGGTAAGGAGGAGCTATTAATAGAGTGCTTTCCAGAAACCACCAGGGACACTAGTTCCCTAAATTGACCTTTTCTCACTCAGGGAAATTCACAACTAAGTCACATGTTACCCAGTCAGCTCTCTTAATCCGTTCTCTCCACCATATAACCATGAGCTATTTCGTGAATGTACACAGGCACAGAGGACAATCTTACCACTAAGCGTTTGTTCGGAGTTGTAGGAAAGGTGAGCAGGAGGCCCATGCTGAGAACCTGTTAGTAACCATACTTAGCTCAAGTCAAGAAAAATAGGCAATAATGTGATTTACAACAATTAGCGTGCACACACACAAATCTAATTTTTCTAATACATTTTAGACTCTGTTAAGGAATTTTTTGAAGTGTCCCATCAATACACCAAACAAATAAATGAGCCCGGGAAGGGAGGGCAAGCAGGGGCGGGGTTGGGAAGGAGCACAGGCAGCTTCACACAATGGGTAATATTCTACTTCTTGGCTGAGTGGTGGGTTCACAGGTATTCATTTCATTATTATGCCTCATAATTTTCATGTTATAGATCTTCTCTTTAAATATCAAATTTTACCTAATTACTTTTTAAACCATTTTGATTAAAGGTCTGCAATAGTTCAAGAGAAAATCATATTCAAAGCCTTATCACAAAAAGTAAAACTCAGGTATTTGTAAAATTCAACAGGTACAAATGTTTTTAAGATCTATTTCAAAAGGAATGGAAAATGATACTAAGCTTCTAAGTATCTTATTAAAAACCCCACCATAACATAACCTAAATTCAGCATTTCCTAGAAGAAACTCATCTAGACCAAAGACTGAAAATGAGGCACCTGAAAACTTGTTTACTTTGGTCTCCACCGTACATTTAATTTTAATCAGTTGCCAACACTGGCAACTAATAAGTTTGGCAACTAATAAATCTAATTACTAGTAAGTCTAGATACCTTTTTTCAACTTTTTGTTACGGAAATATTCAAACATACACAAGAATAGAAAGAGTATAACGAACATCCATGTAGCCATTATCCAGCTTCAATAATTATTCACCCATGGCCAACGTTCTATTTTATGCCAACCAATTCTTACCCCTACCCGCCCCCAATTAATTAATTATCTTAATTCAAATCCCATAATCTTATTTTATCCTGGCTAAAAACAACAACATACTCAGGAGAACTGGCAACACCAAGCCTGTATTCTCAAATGTCAAATGCAGGCTGAAGCTAAGTTCTAGAAGCCTTCTTGAGGTGTGTCATGCATTCCCAGTTCACCACAGTCCTAAACCCACTATGATCTGAATTTGTGACCTTGATTTAAAAATGTAAAAGAAGGGATTCCTGGGTGGCTCAGGTCATGATCTCAGGGTAGTGAGATACAGCTCCAGGTTGGGCAAGGAGACTCCTTCTTCCTCTACCTCTCCTCTATGTGCCAAGTGCACACAGGCTCTCTCACTCTCAAAAAAAGAAGCAGCAAAAAAGCCATCTAAATCACTTTGTTCTGGCTTCACAGGCCAGTAAGGCAGGAAGTCTTACCTATACTCTCCTCCTTCCCCTCTACCCGTAGCAAGCACACTGAATGCTTCTAGCTAGGAAGCTACTCTATCTAAAACCTCTGCACCTTGTCTTACCAGTTGAGTTGTAGGCTTATGTCTGTCGTATTTATTCTTATCATAGAATTTAACTTCTGCAAGTCAATAAAAATGAGTATATAAAAAAGAACTGTTTCCGTGAAAACTATGTGGATACATAGAAAGAGTAAATTACCCCCAAAAAGTGCTCACAGATTTGACAGATGAGAGGATAGTAAAAGATTGAACTAGATTGCCTCACAAGGTTTCTATCCTTGAAAGAAATAGAAACTAAAGTTGGTAAAGATTGCATTATAGGTATGGTTTATTGGTTTAGGCAAGAAATATATGGTGCTCCAATCAATCACTAGGCTCAATTTCAAAGCAAAGGCCCTGACCAGGTATCAGAAAAATCTGCACGTTAGTATATATATATATGTATATATATGTTTATGTTAAAATACAATGTTTATGGGGGGGAGGGGCTTTTCCCCTCTTCCTGACTAAAAGACTAACTACAGAGCTGAGGCCTTTTTCACACACTAATCTGGCCTAGTTAACGAAAGACTGAGTCAGCAACAAGAGGTAGTACTGCTCCAGATCAAAACTGAAAAAAAAAAACAGCAGTACAAGTGTTTACCTACCTTACCCCCTTTAGAAAAACTCAACAACCTTTCTCTTCATTATAATTGACTGAAAGTCAGGATGGAGTCAAGGAAACAGGAGGGAGGGAGAAGGAAAAGAAAAAAAGGCAGCCGTATCCTGTTTTTAGTTTTTAGTAGAACAAGGTCTTGGATATCATCCAATTATACTGATAAAACACATATTTATTTTTCTTTATCATTACAGATTCACCAAATGTACTTTGTTGCAATAATACACTTAGACAATGTATTAAGAATTCCACTTAAACAAAGAACTAAAACACAATGGAGCATCCTAAAAGGAAAGAGAGTTGAACTTACCAGGTCCCACTGGCATCATCCCAGGAGGAGGAGGGCCCATCATTGGCATCATGGGAGGGCCCCCCATGTGGGGTGCTGGCATCATACCGGGGCGAGGAGGACCCGCTGCAGTAACGAATGGGGGCTGTGGTTAAGATATGCTTACATATTAACATTTCCTCTTCTACGAAACTAGTAGGGCCTCATGGTCCAGCCCAAGTTCTGGAATAATAGACTTCTTACAGTTTCTTTTTTAACAGTAGAGCCATAAAAATCAATATGCCACAAAACTTTAGTTACTTTATGGTGAAAAAACAAGAACAAGACTGTCTAGACAGAAGTATAAAATGAAGTCAGCACAGGTTAAAAAAGAATTCCAAAAGTTTAATTTCTTTTTAAAGGGCATTATGCCTTCTGGCGAGTTCCTGACAAACAAGCCACAAGTACATAATTTCAGATCTGTTTTTAAAAAAATCAGAATCTTTGGGGTGCCTGGGTGGCTTAGTCGATTAAGTGTCCAACTTCAGTTCAGGTCATGACCCCATGGTTGCGGAGTTCGAACCCCACATCGACTCTCCGCTGTCAGCACAAAGCCCACCTCGTATCCTTTGTGTATCCCTATTTCTGCCCTCTTCCCCGCTGTCTCTAAAATAAATATTTAAAAAATTAAAAAATATATATGCATATGTATATATATATATCTTCTTTTAATTAAAAAAATCAAAATCTTTAAGATTCTTTGGAAATACACAGATATATATGCAGAGATATTCCTGATAGTACCATTTACAACAGTTCGGACTAACTTAAATGTCCAACAATAACAAAAAGATGGAGTTAATTATGGTACATTCATACTAATGATTATTCTACTATTAAAAATAATGGAGTTGAGTGCCAGCCAGCCAAGATACTGAGTTGCCAGACACGACCTGAGAGCCGCTGTGACCCAGGCCTGACCAGCCCCAGGATGGTGGAAGCCCAAGAAAGGTTTGTTGGGCCATTAGTGGTCTACCTGTATTAGTGTGCAACTATTATAAACAGCCCACTTCTGTTCATATTCATGGTTACTGACAGGACTGATTTTAGGTTTCTGAATTCAATTTCAATTCTAAGCCCTTCCAGGAGAGCCATGGAACTTATGGCCTAGTTATTCTCCTTCTGTCATTTAGAAACAAAAAACCTTCTCAGAGAAGACAGGCCTTTGATCCACCCCACTTTCAACTGTCCAATTCTTGGTTTTCCCAAGGTGTGTATATTTGTGTTAGCTGGGTTAGAAAATAGGAAGAAAGACTGAAGAGTTCATCCACTACACTTCAATCTTTTTACTGGGCAATAAAATAGCAATAAATAATTTAATGTACTCATCAATACGTCTTCATATAGCAGCTCATCTAATCACAGGTACATTCTGACCTTTCCAGTGAATTGTCTCAGACCCGCTTGCGATGTCATGAATACCATATCCTAGTAATGATACAATCAGAAGGTAACTCTGAAGACATTTCAGAAATTATACCACTGATGTTACTTTTTTTTACTATCTATATTTTCATTCAACCAGCATTCAAAAGCCATCTATAAGCTAATTCAACAAAACTCAAAGGATAATCTCCCACCCTTTCTTGCCCCCCCCCCCGCTTAAAATTATAGCTGTTAAGATAAAAACTTTATAAACTTACGGAGACTAGGGGGAGGTGGAATCATGGCCCCTGCAGGAGGAGGAGCAGAGAATGGAGTAGGAGGAATCTTTCCTTGCTGAAATGCAGCAGCTTTGGAGAGAAAAAAAACAAAACACGCTGATTAAGAACTCAACAACTCATTTACTAAAATAACCCTTTTCATTTATTTCATGATTTCATTTAAGATCACTACATCTTGGCCTCTACAGTTTCTAAATCAACTGTGTTTACCAGCAAAAATTACAATGAACTGTTTTACTGCTTTGGATTTTTCACCATTATTTAGTCAACATTGCTATGGCTGAATTAACTATGAAAGCCTAGAGTGAAGACCTCCCATCTACCAATGTCTTACCAAATAGAAGCAACCATCTTTAATCTGTAGATACATTCTACAACCAATTCGAACCATTCAGTTTTGTTTGAAAAATGTGTGAGGGATGCTTGGGTGGCTCAGTAGGTTAAGAATCTGATTCTTGATTTTGGCTCAGGTCACGATCTCAGTTTCATGAATTCAAGCCCCGCATCTGGAGCTGCGCGTCATGACAGCACAGAGCCTGCTTGGGATTCTTTGTCTCCTCTGTCTCTGACCCTGCCCCACTAGCACTGTCTCTCTCTCTCTCTCTCTCTCTCTCTCAGAATAAATAAATAAACTTAAAAGAAAACAAAAAATAATGTGATACTTGCGCAAAGCCCAAGCTTTGCAAAACTTCCCATCATTATTATGGTTTACCAGTTTTGAATGTACTGAGTTAAGAGATAATAAGAAACAAAGATTTTAAGGAGTCCACTCTGAAGTATGGTATGTTCTTAAAAAATGTCCAATAAAATAAACTTATTTCTTTCTGACAAGATGAGGCACAAATGAAAAGAAACTGAAGATCACTTGTATTGAGCTTTGCAAAAAGTCACAAATAAATACTAGAATATATAATCATAGATACTGGAATTAAAATTAAAAATACACTGGGGCACCTGAGTGGCTCAGTTGGTTAAGCGTCCAACTCTTGGTTTTGGCTCAGGTCACGATCCCATGGTTGAGACCGAACCCCATGTTGGACTCCAGGTTCATCTTCTGCCAGTATCTTGAACTCAATTAGTCTAAACAAAAATGTCCCTAATTAAACAAAGAGTATGGCATTTCCAACAGAGGTCCAAAACATACCCAGATTATTGTGTCCCATCAACTTCCTTTTTGAGCAGTTGTCTTTGTCAGGACTACATGTCTAAGAAACTCAAAGTCTCTCAAACTCTTTGAAGGGAACTATAAATCCACCCCTCACCTTTTCCTATTACAAAAGGAAAACAGTTCTAAAAACAATGATCACTGCAAAGGAGGTTTCACATAAATTTGCTATAAAATCTGGCCCACGTCAATAAAGAAACATTAGGCAACTCATTCTTCTCTGCCCCACTCCCCAATGTAATCAATACCTGATCGCTCTAACCTCAATAATTAATACTAATGTGTTTGTATATTCCCTGGGAAACTAAAGACCTTCTAATTCTGTCATTCAATACAACAGAATGTTCCTATTTATCACTCAGAATGAGTTGCTTCTGTGAAAAACAACAGAGAGACAAGGATGGGAAAGAATGGGACCATTCTACCACATCAGAACAAGAGACTGAAACCTACTTGTTTTGTCGATCAGGCTCTGGGCTTGCTCTTCCATCCATTTCTGATAGTAGTCTTTCACATTCTCTTTGTGTTTCCTACCACTGCAATGCGTCTTTCTCACAGATGGCTGCAAAATGGAATGGTCAGATCAGTCACAGAAACAAGTTCCTCAAACTAGAAATTTTATAAAGCCTTTCCTTTATATAAGTAGCCGGGCTACCTCTAGAGGCTTAAGCTGGTTGCTAAAGCATTATTTATAAATATTATCCAGTAAAGTACTGTGATAATTTACTACATTATCTAACCAAAGTTCCACAATCTATGGCCCATGGGCCAGCCAACTGATTTTGTAAAACAAATTAGTGAAACATCACCACATTCGTTTATGTACTATTTCTTTTCCGTACAAAGCAGAATTGAATCATCAAAACAAAAACTGTATGATCCATAAACCTAAAATAATAACAACCTGGCATGTTAAGGAAAGTTTGCAAACTCCTGATCTAGAACATAATGCCATTTATTTTTTATTTATTTATTTTTTTTAACATTTATTTATTTCTGAGAGAGTGAGAGACACAGAGCACAAGCAGGTGAGGGGCAGAGAGAGAGGGAGACAAAGAATCTGAAGCAGGCTCCAGGCTCTGAGCTGTCAGCACAGAGCTCGATGCAGGGCTCGAACTCACAGCAGTGAGATCATGACCTGAGTTGAAGTTGGACTTTTAACCGACTGGGCCACCCAGGTGCCCCTATAATGCCATTTTAATGCCTTCTCTTAGTTTATTCTACAGCAAAATAATACACTTTCCATACACTTAAATTATACTGTTTATAAGAACATCTCCTTTTAAATGACTATGGGTCTAGAATACAGATGGGTCTAGAATACAGACTATGTGAGTCACATACTTTTATCTCTAGCCCATGAATCCTTTTGTTCTTTAAGAGCTTTACCAAGGTAAAATTGATGTAAGGTAAACTCTACACAGTTATAATCATCTGTTTAAGTTAACATTTAACACTTACCATGTGCCAAACACCATGCTATGTATTTTACAAGCAGTGTCTCAACCATCATAATAATCACATGCTCATGGTACAATGGAATATTAATCAGAAAGAACCAATCACTGATACACAGAATATGCACAAATCTCAAAAGCATCCTCAGCAAAAAAAAAAGAGAGATAGAGTATGTACTATAAAATTTCATTCATATTAAGTTTTAAAACCAGTAATACTAATCTTTCATTATAAAAACCAGATCAGTTGGGGCCAAGGGTACAGGGGACTGACTGCAAAATAACACACAGGAAATTGTTCTGAGGTGATGGAATGTTCTATTATCTTAATGTACACAACAAACTGTTAGGTATTTGCCAAGTCATCACACTGTACACTTAAAATGTCACATTTAATCAAACGTAAAGTATAATTCAATAAAACTGATTTAAAAATCACAAGGTTGGAGGTGCCTGCGTGGCTCAATTGGTTAAGCATCCAACTTTGGCTCAGATCATGATCTCACGGGTCTGTGGGTTTTAGCCCCTATTCGGACTCTGTGCTGACAGCTTGGAGCCTGGAGCCTGATGCCTGCTTCTGATTCTATGTCTCCTCCTCTCTCTGCCCCTCCCCTGCTTGCACTCTTTCTCTCTCAAAAATAAACAAACTTAAAAAAAAAATTTTTTTTTAAATCACAAGGTTGGGGCATCTGGGTGGCTCAGTTGGTTAAGTGTCCAACTCTTCATTTCAGCTCAGCTCATGATCTAACAGTTCATGGGTTCCAGTCCCACATCAGGCTCCATGCTAACAGCACGGATGGAGCCTGCTTGGGATTCTCTCGCCTTTTCTCTGTCCCTCCCCTGCTCATCCTCTCTTTCTCTCTCAAATAAATAAGTAAAATTTTTTTAAAAATCACAAGGTTATATGCTCAGACTTGTCTTAACACACAGCTGGTAAGCAGCAAACCAAGACTTGGAGCTCAGATCTACTAATATATCCTGTCTTCACAAAATTGCTTCAGGAGCAGCAGATATGACCAATGTCACATAAACACAGGTTGTCTTGTCTTTTTTTTAATTAAGTTTAATTATTTATTTTGAGAGAGAGATAGAGAAAGAAAATGCATGAGCAGGGGAAGGGCAGAAGAGACTGAGAGAATCCCAAGCAGGCTTTGCACGCTCAGCTCAGTGCCAAGGCGGGGTTGGATCACGTGAACCATGAGATCATGACCTGAGCCAAAAATCAAGAGTCAGATGCTCAACTGATTGAGCCACCCAGGCGCCCCTCAGACTCTTTTTACGGTCTACATTTCAAGATATTGTTCCTTGACTGCCCAACAATGAAGTATATAATATAATGAGGCCTTGAGTCTGATAACAAAATCATGCCTAAGAATCAGCAAAGGCTCAAAAATTGTAGTGCTAAATATTTACTGCATTTCACAATCCACCTCAGGGAACTGCTTCAATCACTATGGAATGTCCCTAATTTCACAAGCTATCACGTTAGAACAACAGTATTACAAGGGTTCCTGACGTTTCATATAAAGAGACATTCATTGGCATTAGCAAAATAAGCTATAAAAGAGTACTAAAGCATAGCCTACTTCGCCAATAGTTTCAGAAAATAATGATGAGGGGTTTGACCTAGAGAGGGAACTAGGATCAAGAAAACAAAACAAAATTGGGGCACCTGGGTGGCTCAGTCGGTTGAGTGTCTGACTTCGACTTAGGTCATGATCTCGCAGTTTATAGGTTCGAGCCCCATCTTGGGCTCTGTGCTGAGCGCTCGGATCCTGAAGCCTGCTTCAGATTCTGTGTCTCCCCCCCCCTCTGCCCCTCTCCCACTCATGCTCTATCAAAAACAAATAAATGTTAAAAACAAAACAAAACAAAAAGACTGGGGCTCCATAGGCAAGCTACTACCAATACCAACTTACTGGGAGAGTCTCATTCAGGACAATCTATAGTAATATTCAGAACTATGATTTCTTCAAGAGGAACCATCTTACTTACATGTTTCACAAATTAATGCTGAACTACGTCTGGCCAAGTGTTAGAAAGAATTTCAAATGAAGTGACCACACAGAGATCACTGGCTGTGGGTCTTGCAGCTACTATTCAAGAGGGAAGGATGATCAAGAATTCGGATTTCATCCGGTTTCTGCAGAGGCAGCAAAGTATAGAGCTGCAGTTTTCAAGATGTGGCTCATTGGCATGTAAGGGTGTCTCAGACCCACCCCCCAGGTGGTCTGCAAAGTCCAAGAGGTTTCATCATAATGATACTAAACCATTACTTTTCTGTCTCACTGCATTGGCATTTGCACAGATGATGCCAAACTCCTGGCACTTTAGAATGACTCGAGGCAATGGCAACCCAATGCATTAGGGATCATTCTATCTTTCGACACTATTCACCCATAGGGGGAAAAAATTCAGTTTTACTGTGGTTGTCGTTGATGAAGCAGTAGAATTATTAAGTCTATTAAATCTCAACTTGTGAATTCACATCTTTTTAATATTCTAGGTGGAAAATGGGAAGTATGTACAAAGTACTTCAGCTACATACCAAAATATGATGCTAAGTTAAAGTAGGAACGCAACTGGTTCAAGTTGTAAGTTTTACCAGCTGCCTCCTTGTGGGTGTCATTTTTACTTGAAAGAACAAATGAGAAACCAATTGGATAGTCAGACTTCTCAAAAATAAATGAAGTAAGCCTGTCACTTCAAGGGAGCAATTGTTAGTATTTACTGCCAAGTATAAAATTTGAGCTTTCAAACACAACTCGAAATTTTAAAAAACCTTTGTCTCCTACCATGAGCATGTCAGCTTCCCAATACTTAAAAGCCATTTCTGGGATGCCTGAGTGGCTCAGTCTTAGGTTAAGCATCTGACTTCAGCTCAGGGCGTGATCTCACAGTTCGGGAGTTCAAGCCCCATGTTAGGCTCTGTGCTAACAGCTCAGAGCCTGAAGCCTGCTTCTGATTCTGTGTCTCCCCTCTCTGCCCCTCCCCCGCTCATGCTCTGTCTCTCTCTCTCTCTCTCCCTCAAAAATAAATAAAAATATTAAAAAAGAATAAACTTAAAAAAAAGCCATTTCTGATTAGAAAGTGACATTAATGTGAATTTTTATACTAAGTATATAATCAAATGTATCAACACTGGAAGATTTGTGTAACTGAGTGAACCAATATTCCAATATTCATTTTCCAAATATCCAGAGAATGTTACTAAATCCTGTCTGGTAAAAGATTCACTCAAAGTGCAAGATAGACCAATGAATTTTGATGTAGCAGAGTATGAAAAATCTGATATGGTTTAAGATTCCACACTGCAACTATGGGTTGAGTGTGGAAGCAGTAACACAGAGTATTAAAAAATATCGACAATCACCTAAAAAGGCTAGTAAGGCATCCCTCTTTTTTTCAACTCCTTATCCATGTGAGCCTGGTTTCTTCATATAATTCAACCAAAACAGTGCAACAAATTTAATGCAAAAGATAAGAATCCAGTTGTCTTCCATTGAGTCAGGCATTACAGACGTCTGCAAAAAGGTTAAAGCAATGCCATTCTTCACACTAGTTTTTTTTTTTAATGGCTACTTTTCACTTTTATTTTACTATCATTGTTTTATAATTAGGCTCCATGTCCAGTGCGGAACCCAATGCAGGGCTTGAACTCACCACCCTGATATCAGGACCTGACCTGGGATCAAGAGTCGGCTTAAGTGACTGAGCCACCCAAAAGTTCCTATTTTTCATTTTAAAAGATTATTTGTTTTACAAATAAAGTTTGTTATTGCTACCTTCAAATCAATCAATAAGTAGTTTTAAAACTTAATTTCAAATATAGCAAATATTAATAGCTAAGCCAATATAAGCCCTGTAACTAATTATTTTTAAGAGCCCTTTTAAGAATTTTTTTTAAATTGGTACTTTTTGGGGTGCCTGTGTGGCTCAGTTAGTTGGGTGTCTGACCTCAGCTCAGTTCATGATCTCTAAGTTCCAGGAGTTCAAGCCCTGTGTTGGGCTCTGTGCTGACAGCTCAGAGCCCAGAGCCTGCTTTGGATTCTGTGTCTCCCTCCCTCCCTGCCCCCCCCATGCCTTCCCCCCCCCTCTTTTTCTCAAAAAACAGACATTAAAATAATAATAATAAAGAAAAGAACTCAGTAATCTTCAGGAGTGTAAAAGGACCATGAGACAAGTATGAGAGCTGCTAGCATAGAAACCCTAAAGTTACACTGCCGAGGCTCTTCTTCCAGCTCTGTACAACTTACCAGTTTAGTAACATCCCGTCAGTCATTTATCTATACTCAACCTCAGTTTCCTCCTCTGTAAAATGGAGATAACACTAACCATATAGGCTCATCATGAACATTAAACAACATGATGCATGTAAAGCATCTGGAACACTGCCTGACGCACTGTAAATATTCAATCTTAGTTGTTATTTGTTAAGCAGTTATTTTTAATTTTTTATACATTTATTTATTTTTTGAGCAATAGAGACAAAGCATGAGTGAGGAGGGTCAGAGAGAGAAAGAGACACAGAATCTGAAGCAGAGTCCAGGCTCTGAGCAAGCATTCAGCACAGAGCCCAACATGAGGCTCAAACCCACCAGCTGTGAGATTATGATTAACCGACTCAGCCACTCAGGCGCCCCGAAGCAGTTTTAATTAAATCAAAGTACAGTACTCGGTTTCAAATTTAGGCATTTCTTTCCAGTTTAATCAATCAAATGTCTGAGTACCTTATCACAATCAAATATTTGTTTAATTTTTTAAATCTTTACTTATTTTGGAGAGACAGACAGACATAGTGCAAGCAGGGGAGGAACACAGAAAGAGGAAGACACAGAATCCGAAGCAGGCTCCAGGATCTGAGCGGTCGGCGCAGAGCCCGATGCGGGGTTCGAACTCATGAACCATGAGATCATGACCTGAGCAGAAGCAGAAGCTTAACGACTGAGTCACCCAGGTGCCCCCACAATCAAATATCTGAACTTCAGGGCACGTTCCTGGAATTTTTACTTGTCATGTAAGGTTTTTTCACCTTCAATTCTGTTAAAGCTTTATTATTTTGGGTCTCATTTCAAAACACTGCTAGAAGACCAATAATTTCAAATTACAAAAACCAGTTACAGGAAGGATGCAGGGAAAGAAAACCCAGGTTATTTTTTTCCAAGCAGGGGCACTTAGAGCTCAACAGGATAAAAGGCACAAATTTCTACCTTAAAAATCCTATATGTTACATACAAGGTGTTTTGAAACTGAAAAGAAACACTACTTACAGAGTCATGGGTGAGGTATGTGTCGCAGTAGTCACAATAAAACCTGGAAAGGGGTGGAAGATAGAAAGACGACAAACGGTTAACAGATGCCCATCCACCGAAACGCAGTTCAACGAAGGTAACATATATAAAAACAAGGCCTAGGCACGATGCCAAGACGTCAATTAAAGCGACCCGACACAAAGTAGGCTTTTTTGTTGCCTTGCGCGGAGTCGACCTACCCACATCGAGAGACGGCAGTTTCCAGAACTCCCGGGCTCCGTTCCCCACACGCTCTCGCTTCCCGGGAAACTTCAAGAGCTAGAACCCGCTCTGCACTCCCCGCCTAGGCCACAGTAGCGACCGTAACCGTGAACACCCCCAGATTCGGGCCCCACTCACTTGGGCATGTTGCTCTGCAGGCCGTTGGTCACTTCGTCCCGCGCCGCCCGGAAGTGACGCACACAACAAGCGCCGACGCCGCGGAACCAACAAGTCAAACGCGACTCCAGAAACCCTACCCGGTCATCCAATCCGCCCGCCGCGCTGCGTCTGTGACCGCCTTACCCGCCGCGGCCGAGCGAGGGGTGGGGCTTTTCTTTTTTGTCGTCACTTACTTCCGGGGGGGATGGGAAGGAGATGCACGAGGGATCCCCGCGGGGTTCAATCCAGGTGCAAGTAATCCTGATTCTTGCGCTTCCTCGAAGCATGAAAGTCATTCTTGGGGCAGCTTTCTCAGGATCGCCTGCTATGTGCCGGGCAGTGCTATAAATGCTGAGAAGACCGCAATGAACAAAACAGACAAATGTCCCTGCCCTCTTGGAGTAAGGCACTCGGAGCTGGGGAAGACAAATAATGAAGTGAATATTTCTTAGGTTAGATGGGGTCGTGGAGTGGCGGAGTGGGGATTGGGGAGTGACACAGGGAAGGGAGAAGTTCAACTTTAAATAAGACAGCTTGCTGAGAAGGTGACAACTGGGAAATAATAGGTTTCCTAAAGCAATAAACGTGGTGCAAGCGATTTTACATGGCGTCTCTTTTTTAAATCTTATTAACTCTAGGATGTGATAGAATCCCCAGTTTCAAGTCCCATCTCCCGCTTCCTAGCCTTGCTGCTTGAGAAAGTTATTTAATCTTTCTGAGCCTCAGTTTCCTCAACTGAAAAATATGGGTAATAATTCTTATTTGTGGGGCTTAAGGAACAATTAATTGGGGAAATGCGTGTAGTGTTTAGGGCAATGTCTGTACATACTCAGTCCTCCAAATATGCCAATTATCTTTACATAAGGGGATATTGATAGAAGTATCTTGTCCACAGATCTAATCTGTTCTAGAAATGGGGCCAAACTTCAGCCTGGTCTATAGGCTCCCAAATGGCCTGATCTAACAGAAAAGGGAAATAAATGTTAGGAATGGAGAGGTAGAGCTTTTCATTCTACTTTCCATATTCTCTGATGGTGGAGTTACAACCAAAACAATAATAATGGCTACCTTATTTGAATGTTTACTATATCCTAGGTGCTTTGGATGCATTAATTTCTTTGATCTATTCAATAATCCTATTATTCACATTTCAAATGGGGAAACCGAGCTTTAACAAGGTTAAGTGTACCATAAAGATTATTTCCTCATCTTAAAAATTTTTTTTTTAATGTTTATCTATTTTTAAAACAGAGAGACAGTGCAAACAAGGGAGGGACACAGAGAGGGGGAAACAAAGAATCTGAAACAGGCTCCAGGCTCTGAGCTGTCAGCACAGAACCTGATGCGGGGCTCGAACCCACAAACCGCGAGATCATGACCTGAGCTGAAGTCAGACACTTAACTGACTGAGCCACCCAGGTGCCCCTATTTCCTCATCTTAAAATTTAACTGAACAATGAAATTTTCAAGCATTCACTACTCTAACAGCGGTAAATCTTAGTATCATTGATGGTGGAACAATCAGGTATCATGTATCTACTCCTAGGATGCTAACATTCAATAAACATCATCAACTGTGACCTATTCTTACCAAAAATGTTACGCTTGGGTCTAACCAAGCTCTAGGATAGGCAAGAGGATCAAGATCAAGGAAAGCAAAAGGCAGCAAACGGATCCAGAAGGTGGGATAGTCTCTAGGACAAAGGGCCCCCTTTCCTCCACCAAGTCAAGAAAAGATGTCATCTAGATTAAAATGTTTTTAACAGACGTAACAATCAGAGATAGTATACAGGGTTAGATCCTAGTTTGGACAAACTAACTGTAAAAGACATTTTAAGGAAGATACCACAGTTCTAGAAACCCACCTTTGTAAGCACCGAGTTGATGTTTTTCAAAAAAAATTTCATATTTATTTATTTTTGAGAGAGCACGCACACGCACACAGTTGGGGAGGTGCAGAGAGAGAAGGAGACACAGAATCCAAAGCAGGCTCTAGACTCTGAGCTGTCAGCACAGAGTCTGACTCCAGGGCTCCAACTCACAAACTGTAAGAACATGACCTGAACCAAAGTCAGAAGCTAAACTGAATGAGCCGCCCAGGTGCCCTGAGTTGATTCTTTTCGGATAGGATGGATTTGCCAACTATGTCCTGATTCCACACCCCCCTCCCCAGTTTCCCTCTGTGCTGATCTTGGGCCTGCTTTACCTTCAAATTCATTCCTCATCTTTACCTCACTTTTTTAGTATGGCGGTGTGGGGGATGATGTCTTGGACTCCTGTGCCAGTTGCCTTCCAGGCTGAGTTGCTGGGCACCTTTGGGAGGCACTTCTGGAAGTGGAGAGAGTAAGGAAAAAAGCAGAATATCCCCAGTCTGAGGCTGTCTCTTCCTACCTACTTGGCTCCAACTTCTAGCAGTTCCAGACCTTGGGCTCTGGAAACAAGATGTCCTTCTTCTGTCCCTCCAGTGTGAGGGCAGCACTAGTTTCTTGCTATTGCTCGTCTCCAGGCTACTTCACTTTTCTCTTTTCACTTTTTATCTCTGCCAACACTTGTATAAGCCAATGCTCTGATTTAAATTCCCTCCGTTAAAAATTTCTCTTTATGTTTTTTATTTATTTTTGAGAGACAGAGAGAGACAGTGGGAACAGGGGAGGGTCAGAGAGAGAGGGAGGTACAGAATCTGAAGCAGGCTCCAGGCTCTGAGCTAGCTGTCAGTACAGAGCCCAATGCGGTGCTCAAAGCCACGAACGTGAGATCATGACCTGAGCCAAAGCCGGACGCTCAACCGACTGAGCCACCCAAGCGCCCCCAAATTCCCTCTGTTTTAAAGACTTAGAGGGGCGCCTGGGTGGCTCAGTCGGTTGAGCGACCGACCTTGGCTCAGATCATGATCTCACCATTTGTGAGTTTGAGCCCCACATCAGGCTCTGTGCTGACAGCTCAGAGCCTGGAGCCTGCTTAGGTTTCTGTGTCTCCCTCTCTATCTGACCCTCCCATGCTCCTGCTCTGTTTTGTTTCTCTCTGTCTCAATAATGAATTAAAAAAAGCATGCAACATATTAAGGTTATTCTGGTAATTGTGAACTAATAAAAATTACCCCCTAAAAAAAAAGAAACCATGCATTAAAAAAAAATTACTTACAGTGGTCTCTGTTTTCCAGGGCTCAAAGGGTGACCTTACTTCCAAGTTCCAAAGTGTTATCTCCCCCGAGTCTAGCCTATGGGCCTTACTGTCTGTAAAGCAGTGCTTTTCATACTTCCTCTAGTGTCCCAAGCAACTGAGAGAGTTCATTTATTATCCTTATTCCACTACGCGTAGGGTGAGAATCCCAAGTGCCTACTTAAGCTTGTAATGCCCTTGAACTGTTGTATGATACGTTAAAAGCTCACGATATTGCTGTCCAATATATAAATAATATATTTATATTTTTATTTCTCTTAAGGTATTTTAACACTTAAATGTATTTTATTTACTTATTTTTGAATAAGTAATAAGTACACATGATGGAAAATTAGAAAACAACAAAAGTAGGCTCTGAGACATACACACCCTTACCAATTTCTTGCATACCCTTCTCTTATAAATAAAGCTGAGCTTTTTTTTTTTTTCATATGTTCAAGATGCTTAAAGACTCAAGGCATCTGGCTGGCTCAGTCGGTGGAGCATGTGACTCTCAAACTTGAGGTTGTGAATTCAAGCCCCATGTTGGGTATAGAGAATACTTAAAAATGAAAAATCTTTTTTAAAAAATCTTGAAAGGGGCACCTGGGTGGCTCAGTCTGTTAAGTGTCTGGCTTTGGCTCAGGTCATGATATCATGGTTTGTGGGTTTGAGCCCTGCGTGGAGCTCTGTGCTGACAGCTCAGAGCCTGGAACCTGCTTCTGATTCTGTGTTTCCCTCTCTCTCTGACCTTCCCCTGCTCGCACTGTCTCTCTCTATCTCTCAAAAATAAATAAAAAACATTAAAAATGTTTTAACAAAAAACAAAATCTTCAAGACTCTACAGAGCCCTCCATTTAGACTGCCTTTTCATCTCCTTTGCCTTTTTGTCTAGTGTTAGCTTTATCCTTTTTTTTTATTTGTAGAGAACTTCTTAGATACAAACAAAATTAACACTATTTAATATTAGTTGCAAATATTTTCCATTTGTTAATTGTCATTGGCTTTATTTTGGGTGCTTTTTGTCATGAAAGAACTTTTAATTTGTATCTTGGTTAAACTTATTAATCTGTTCTTTTACAGTTTCCAGGTTTTATGTCATACTTAGAGAGTCCTTCCCCTTTCTGAAATTTTGTTGATTCCCTGAATTAAATATTTTTTCTTATTCTTTTATTATGTCATTTTTCAGGTTCATATCTTTTTATCAATCTAGAATTTGGGTTTTTTTCATTGTTTTTAATTTTGAGAGAGAGTGAGCATGAACGGGGGAAGGACAGAGAGAGGAAGAGGGAGAATCCTAAGCAGGTCAGCACTGTCAAAGCGGAGCCTGACCTGGGACTCAATCCCACAACCTGTAAGATCATGACCTAAGCTGAAATCAAGAGTCAGATGCTGAACCAACTGAGCTTCCCAGACAGCTCCATCTGGAATTTGTTTTTAAAAAAGGTTTAAAATTTTTTTTTAACATTTATTCATTTGAGAGAGAGAGAGAGAGAGAGAGAGAGAGAGAGAGAACGCGCACGAGCGCACAAGTGGGGGAGGGGCAGAGAGAGAGAAAGACACAGAATCCGAAGCAGGCTCCAGGCTCTGAGCTGTCAGCACAGCTCGAACCCACGAGTGATGACATCATGACCTGAGCTGAAGTCGGACGCTTAACTGACTGAGCCACCCAGGTGCCTCTAAAATTTTTTTTATTGTTTATTTATTTTTGAGAAATAGGCAGGGACAGAGACAGAGTGCAAGCGGGGGGCAGGGAGGGGGGTGGCAGACACAGAGGGAGACACAGATTCTGAAGCAGACTCCAGGCTCTGAGCTGTCAGCACAAACTGAGGCTCAAACTCATGGAACATGAGATCATGACCTGAACCAAAGTCGATGCTTAACCAACTGAGCCACCCAAGTGCTCCTACAGTTATTTTAATATAAAAAATATTTTTCAATTACCCAATTAAATTACTTAACTTTATCACTTAAAAAAAATCTCAGCATTGACTCATATGTTACATTTGTCATGCGGTTTGGCACATCCCCTTGTACACTGTGGTGTATCCCTGTGGGATAAAGTTGCCAGCTAAACCCATCATGGCCAGTAATTTGAATTTCAGATAAACAATGGATATTTAAGTTGACGCATGTCCCATGAATTTCTTTTTTGTATTTGAAAACCTTACTATAGGGTACACTATTAAGAAATAATTATCTTGGGGCCACCTGGAGGGCTCTGTCAACAGAGCACGTGACTCTTGATCTAGAGTTGTGAGTTCAAGCCTCCCATTCGGTGTGAAGTGACTTAAAAAATAAAATCTTGGGGAAAAAAAAGAATAATTATCTTAGTTATATGTGAAAAAACCAACTCCAACTAGCATTGGCAAATAGTTCCCTATAGAGCCCCAGAAATCAGGGGCATCTCAGGGTAGATTTATCTCCAGGTGTGGTCTTAAAAAATGTTACTTGGTCTTTGTCTCTCCATCTCTCAGCGCATCTCTGCTTGACTGCTTCTCCTTGCATGTTGGCTTCATCGTCTCATATTACAGCCTGGGTACCTCCCTGCAACCAGGCAAGACAGCTTCAGATATCTCCAAAATTCCATTCTTTTAGCACCAAAAGCCAGGGAGGGACCTGAATGGCCAGGCTTGGGTCAAAAGTCTTCCTTTGATAGGGATGGGTGGAAACATGTAATAACAGTCCCAATGGAACCTCAAGGGGTGAGGCAGGAGTATTTAAGAGTTGGATTGCGGGCAGGAGGTACTGTTTTCAGGAAAGGAGTACAGAAAAGCATTCTGGACCAGAAGTGTATGTATAGCTGCCCCCATGCATCATACCCAACCCAGTTTGCAAAACCAGAAGTAACACTTTAACATGGTAATTTCCATTGTAACCACCAGAGGACTTGAGTCCTTAGTGCCTTGGTAACCTACACCTCCCTTCATCTCTCTCCCATCTTTCCCCACCTCTAAGGCACTGAAAGTAATATTCAGTTATTTAATATTTATTCAACAAACGTTTGCTGACCATCCTGCTGGTGTTCGGGTCAGTTGGCCACCATCAACGGGAAAATGAGTAATGTGCTATGCCCACCATTGAGCTGAGTGTACATGGTAAGCATTTAAAAAATTAACTGTATAGCATTACATAGTAAGGATTATGATAAGATAACTTCACTGAGAAGCAGTATCATGTAGTTGTAATAAACACAACTACTAAATCCAAAATGCCTGTGTTTGAATCCCAGTACCATAAGCTATTGCTTGGAGCTTAAGGAAGTTACTTAACCTCTTTCTGCCTTAGCTTCCTCATCTGTAAAAGGGGGACAATAATAATACCTCCTTCATGTGATCATGGTTCAAAGGACTGTATAAGATAATTGTCTTATAAAGCATTTAGCACATGGGTAGGCATGCAGTCATTGGTGAATAATGTTGGCACTGTCAGTACTAAGAATCACTACTTGAATTCCACACACATCCGGGAATCCTTCCAGGCCTCTTCATGGTCACACAAGAGATGAGCTCTGGAACTCAGAGTCATTTTCCTTTTCCCTTCCAATAAGAGGCTGCAACCCCACTTTGCAGCCACCAGTGGCTGCCAACTCTTCTATCCACTAGGCACCTTTTGGAATCCACAATTCTTATTCCCTTCACATACCTCATGGCCCTGAAAGGCGGGGTAGAAGCTGAATCCCAGAAATGTACTTGCCTCTGTACTCTGACCTGTACTTCCAGCTCAGAGAGGGCTGATCTATTGATAGATGCCTCCCTGGGGAGGGTCGTACAACTATGGCTTCATCCCCTAACTTTTCTTTCTGAACTGAGATTTCACTGCCACGAAGTAGATTCAGAAGGCTAATACTCGATCTTTCTCTTTTTTTCATGTTTATTTTTGAGAGAGAGAGACAGAGTATGAACGGGGAGGGGTAGAGAGAAAGGGAGACATAGAAGCAGGCTCCAGGCTCTGAGCTGTCAGCACAGAGCTTGACATGGGGCTTGAACTCACAAATCATGAGATCATGACCTGAGCCAAAGTCGGATGCTTAACTGGCGAGGCCACCCAGGCACCCCTAAAACTTGATCTTTCAATTTGGAAACAACAGTAGGACATAGGGCACCAGCTTTAGAAGCTCACACCAGGTCTCCCAGATGGCATAAAATAGCTATAGCAGAGAATTCATGACCACGGTTGGTGAGGAAGGGAAATCCTCCTGAGGACTTCACCCCATCTTTAGCACCCTCTACCCTGCAAGGGAAATCAATTGTGAGGTGACCAGCGGCTTCTTTGCAGGTCTTTGCCACCTGGCCTGGACAACACTAGGACCTCAGCTGCCCATCTGGCACCTTCAGGACGGCAGCAAACTTCACCCATTTTTGTCTGGCTGGGTGGGGAGAAAATGATTCTTCATTAGTTCTGCCGTGATTGTCTTGCCCCCGTCACGGTCAACAGAGGGTTCACTGCTGGGAATAAAAAAGGCCAAAGCCCCAAGGTCTGGGGGGGAAGTTGTTTTTTTGAAACTCTTTATTAATCCAAGTCTTTATTTAATCCAAGTTCATGGAATCAGGAAGAAGCTTGGTCAAGCATAATCAACAGGGCAGAACAGGTTTGGAGGGTGGTTTCGAGTAACTCTTTACTGAAAAGGAGCAATTACTCATTCTTGGAATGTCTTCTCTTAGATATAATATTTTCTCTATGAGCCCATTTTATTAGCACGGGAACTTTCAGTCACACTCTATGGGTGCCAAGTTGGAAAGCTGAAAATAGAAACATAAGTGGCTTTTTTTGTGGCTTAATGCTTTAGTAGGAGCTGAGCTCATGGTTTGGAACGGTGTGAGCAAGCACGAGTGCACACACACACGGGTACACGTCATTCTGCCATTCTGCTGTTCCAGGGCATGGCGTCTGTAGTGACTGGCTGTCACTGGAGAAAAGGGAAACATGTTTGTTAAGCACCAGTTTGTGTCGGCACTAGACAGTGTGCTTTCATTATGCTATCTGATGGGACTTGGTTTCTTTTTTTTTTTTTTTTACTGATGAGGAAACTGAGATCCAAAGAGGTGACATAATCTGAACAAAATCGCATAGTTAATATATGGCAAAGATAGGAACCCAAATTATCAGATTCCAGAGCTTATGTTCTTTCCATTGAACACGCTGCCTGTACGTATAAGACTTTTGAAATTTTGGCCAGAGTGTGACAAGACATAGTTAAGAAAATGAACAGGAGGGACATCTGGGTGGCTTGATCAGTTAAGGGTCTGACTTCAACTCAGGTCATTATCTCACCATTTGTGAGTTTGAGCCCCACATTCAGCGGGCTCCACGATGGTGGTGTGGAGCCTGCTTGGAATTCTGGCTCTCTCTGTCCTTTCCCTGCTCAAGCTTTCTTTCTCTCTCCATAAAAAAAAAAAGAAAAAGAAAAAAAGAAAAAGTAAAGGGGTGCCTTGGTAGCTCGGTCAGTTGAGCATTTGATTCTTGATTTTGGCTCAGGTCATGATCCCAGTATCATAGAATTGAGCCTGCATCAGACTCTGTACTAAGAGTGGAGTCTGCTTGGAATACTTTCTTTCTTTCTCTCTCTCTCTCTCTCTCCCTCTCACCCACTCGCACTCATTCTCTCACTAAAAATTTTTAAAAATTGGGGCCACCTGGGTGGCTCAGTCAGTTGAATGTCAGTCTTTGGCCCAGGTCACAATCTCATGTTGTGGATTTGAGCCCCACGTTGGGCTCTGCACTGGCAATGCAGAGCCTTGTTCAGATCCTATGTCTCCCTCTCTCTCAAAAATAAGCATTAAAATTAAATTAAATTCAAAAAAGACGATGAAGTGGAAAACCATAGACTGAGATAGCATATATTCATAAAACATTCAGTTCACAAATGACTTACATCCAAAATGTATTTTTGAAAATCAATAAGAAGGGCGCCTGGGTGGCTCAGTCAGTTAAGCGTCCGACTTCAGCTCAGGTCATGATCTCACGGTTGGTGGGTTTGAGCCCCGCGTTGGGCTCTGTGATGACAGCTAGCTCAGAGTCTGTCAGGAGCCTGATTCAGATTCTGTATCTCTCTCTCTCTCTCTGATCTTCCCCTGCTTGCGCTGTCTCTCAAACAATAAATAAATAAATAAATTTTTTAAAAAATCAATAAGAAAATGACCCAAAGATACTTAATGGCAAAAGATTTGGTCATTCACAAAAGAAAATATGCAAAAGACCAATAAACCCATAAAAATGCTCAAAAATGTTATGCATTAGGGAAATGTACAAATTATAATCACAGTGAGATACCATCCCAAACTCATTATAATGGCTAAAATTAAAAAAACTGAAAATACCAAATGTTGGCAAGGGTAGAGTAACTAGAATACTCCTCTTTTGCTAGCAGGAGTGAAAAATGGTACAACTGCCTTGGGAAAATGTTTGGCAGTTTCCTATAAAGTTAAACACACACCTACCCTATGATTCAAGACTTTCACTCCTAAGCAATTACTTCAAGCTAAATGAAAAGTATGTCTTTGCAATGACTTGTACAAAAACATTCAAAGAAGTTTTTTTCCATAATAACCTCAAGCTGGAAACAACCCAAATGGGCATCCCAGTAGAATGGTTAAACAAAGTTGCACATAGAAAATGAACAAAGAAGAACAAACTACAGATATACACAGCAATGTGAATGAACTTCATAGATACAAACATTGTGCCAAACCATAAAGCCAGGCATAAAAGAGTGCACACAGTTTGTTTTCAATTATATGAAGGTCTAGTACAGGCAAATCTAATTTATGGTGGAATAAAATGAAAAAATTGGTTGCATCTGGAAGTGTCAAATTGCTGAGGCAATGAAAATGGTGAAAATAGGGGCGCCTGGGTGGCTCAGTCGGTTAAGTGTCCGACTTCGGCTCAGGTTGTAATCTCACAGTTCGTGGGTTCGAGCCCCACATCAGGCTCTGTGTTGACAGCTAGCTCAGAGCCTGTCTTCAGATTCTGTTCTCCCTCTCTCTCTGACCCTCCCTTGCTCATGCTCTCTCTCTCTCTCTCCCTCCCTCTCTCTCTCTCAAGTAAATAAAAACAGTAAAAAATATTAAAAAAAAAGAAAATGGTGAAAATATTCTATATTTTGGTAGAAATGGGAGTCCCATCAATGAAGGCATTTGTCAAACTCATCAAATTATGCACTAAAATGTGTGCATCCCAGGGCATCTGGGTGGCTTAGTCAGTTAATCGTCCAACTTGGTTTTGGCTTACATCATGATTCCATGGTCCTGAGACTGAGTCCCGAGGTGGGCTCCACACTTGGCATGGAGCCTGCTTGGGATTCTCTCTCTCCTTCTCTCTCTATCTCTCTCGGCCCCTACACACTCTCTCTCTCTCTCTCTCTCTCTTTCTCTCTCTCTCAAAAAAAACAAACTTTTTAAATTTACTAATTTCCCAATCAAATTTATTTTGAGGTAGCACAAATAAATAAATAAATAAAATAAACTTAAAAGGCCTTTTTAAATGTTTATTTATTTTTGAGAGAGAGAGAGATAAAGAGAGAGTAGGGGAGGGGCAGAGAGAGAAGGAGATACAGAATCCAAAGCAGGCTCCAGGCTCTGAGCTGTCAGCTTAGAGCCCAAAATGTGCTTGAACACATGAATCATGAGATCATGACCTGAGCCAAAGTCAGACACTCAACCAACTGAGCCATCCAGGTGCCCCGAAATAAATGAACTTTAAAAAAAATATGTGCATCTCACTATCCATCTCCCCTCTCCCCAAATCTATAAATAAATATTGACCTATATTTGATAGATTAGTCTTGAGTTATTGAGAAAATATACTGAAGGTAATGGCAGCCAATTTTCTCATAGTTCGATAGAAAGAATTACAAAAGGAGGAAATATACCATGTGATGTTAGATTAGAATTAGAGGTATCAGTAGGTACTTGTGGTTTTACACAAATTTCCTGACTGTGGCCACTGAGAAAGCCTAGAGAAACAAAGATATACCACTTACAATGGGCATAGATAGCACCCAGATCTTGATTTCTAAATGCCATTCTCCAACAAGGGGTACCAGGACTTCTTGGAAAACAGATTTCCACAAAGAAAGAATAAGATGAAGCTGAAATATCTTCTTGTGCCAGAAGGTAGGAAAGTGCCCAATGAACACTGGGGATATATCAAAAGAACACAGGAGCCAGCCCGAAGGGGCTCCCACTGGCCAGATCTGGGATGATCTAAGCATTAAAAATAAATAATGATCCTAGTGGATTATAACTCATGGAATCAAGTAAGAATCCACAAGTCTATTCTGATATAAGTAAAAAAAATGATTAAGAAAATAATGGAGAAAAAGGGAGAGATCTTCCTTAGAGTAGAATCCTATCTGCTAATATAGAAGGAATGCTAGAGTTAGAAAATCATCATGGATATGAAAACTTGAAGATTAATGTGTGGTAAGGAAAATTCTCAAAGTATCTCCTCATAAATTACTTTTTAGCTATATAGCAGAAAAGAATAAGTTTACAGTGGAGAGATCTGGCAGTCTCCACTATAGCCAAGTGATCAAAATAAACATTATTAATATTGGAACAGACCAATATCATGTACCTCCTGAAATCATACTATATTCCTGTCAAAACGCATAATCTGAATTCAAGGTTGAGGGAACATCAGTCAAACAAAAACTGAGTGATGTTCTGCAAATAAAAAGCTCTACTTTTCAAAAATGTCAAGGTCAAAAAAGACAAAATAAGGCTGAGGAATTGTTTCAGATTGGAGCAAACTAAACACTCAAGACAACCACATACATGCAAAGTATGATTCTGAACTGGATGTTTGATTGAGAACCAATTTAGATGTAATGGATACTGTATGGGAAAATATTTTGAATATAAGACTGTATTAGCTATGACTGCTGTGGCAAGTTACCATAAATTTGGTGTTATAATAAGGCACATTTATTCTCTGGCGGTTCTGAAATCAGTTTCACTGGGCTGAAATCAAGGTGTTGGCAGTCGTGTTCCCTCAGTAGTGGTAAAGCACACAATGTCCCCAACTTACATTTGAATAAATCACAAATGGGGCAATATATAAACAATTAAGGAATCTGGGTAAAGGGTGTACAGGTGCTCCACAATTTGAACTGTTTCTGCAACTCATCTGTAAGTTTGATTATGTTAAAAAAATTTTAAATATGTATTTGTTTTTTGAAGGACAAAGAGAAACAGAATGTGATCGGCGGAGGGGCAGAGAGAGCGGGAGATTCTCCCTGAAGCAAGCTCCATGCTCTGAGCTGTCAGCACAGAGCCCAACGCGGGGCTCAAACCCATGAGCTGAGTGATGATGACCTGAGCAGAACTCAGATGCTTAACTGACTGAGCCACCCGGCTCCCCTGATTATGTAAAAATTTTAAGGTACCAAAAGAATAAAACTATTAGGGATAATAGAAACAGGGCTATAAGACTAGAGTTTCACGCCAGCCCTAAGGTCACTGGGGTAGATTCCTAATCAGAGGCAGGAAAATAGGCTCAATACTTCCTTGCATTTTTATGATTGCTTGTTTTTTAAATTATTTCATAGCAAGGATCATATGATCTTTGCAATAACCTGTGGGATTAGAAGGGCAGATATATTTTTTAAATGTTTTTTTTATTTTGGGAGAAAGAAGCAGAGAATGTGAGACAGAGAGACAGGGAGAGAAAGAATTGAAGCAGGCTCCATGCTCACTGTAGAGCCCAACATGGGGCTCCATCTCACAACCATGAGATCATGACCTGAGCCGAAATCAAGAGTCACATGCTCAACCAACTGGCCACCCGGGCTCCCCAGAAGGGCAGATATCTTATTCCTGATGGACAAATGAAAAACTGAGTCACTTAAGGGGCTCACCTAAGATCCCACACGAGGTTAGTGGCAGATTTAGAAATTAGAGTACCTCTCTTCTTCCCCTGCTGTGCTAATTATAAGGAAGTTGTTAAGTGACTGAAGTCAGGGGCGCCTGGGTGGCTCAGTCAGATGAGTGTCTGACTTCGGTTCAGGTCATGATCTCTTGATTCCTAAATTCAAGCCCCACATTGGGCTCTGTGCTGACAGCTCAGAGCCTGCAGCCTGCTTCAGATTCTGGGTCTCCCTCTCTCTCTGCCCTTTCCCCACTTACTCTCTGTCTCTCAAAATAAAGACATTTAAAATTAAAAAAAAAAAAGAGTGGCTGAAGTCAGACACACTTACATTTAAATCCTGGCTGCAACTTGTCCAGTTGTTTTACTGAAAGTAGGCAGGTCACCTTCAAACCTGAAATGTCAACAGCTTAGCACAACCAAGCTAAGGTTTATTTATTGTTCCCATTACAGTGAAACGGAGGCTGGTCAGTTCTCTTGGGAGGCTCTCCTCCAGGCAGTTATTCAGGGATCTAGGTTCTGTCCTTGGGAGGGAGGATGAGGTGAGGTGGTCCTTGGCTTCCAGCTGTGCAGACCAGGGAAAGAAAGTAGAAGTGTGGGTGGGATGTTTGAAACCCGAAAATGGGGTACATCACATCTACGTTGACCAAAACTCAACGAAACGGTCCCCATGTAAATGCATGGAGATCTGGAAAATGTCATCTTTCTATGTGACCCAAAGGAAAATAAAACAGTTGAGTAAACACCCAGCTTTGGCTCTGCCATGCTTGCTATGTAAACTCGAGCAATTTAAAACAACAGCAGTATGATGAAAATTTAAAAAACAAAAACAAAAACAAAACCTGAGCAATATATTTAAACTCTTTCTAGATTTTCTCATTCATCAAATGGAAGCAGTAAGACTACATAGGATTGTTGTATTAACTGAAGCACCTACGGGCACCTGGGTGGCTCAGCTGGTTAAGAGTCTCTTGGTTTGGGCTCAGATCATGATCTCATGGTTTATGGGTTCCAGCCCTGCCTGGTGCTCTGTGCTGACAGCTCAGAGCCTGCTTGGGATTCTCTCTCTGCCCCTCCTCCTTTCCACTCATGCACTCTCTTTTTCTCTCTCTCTCTCTCTCTCTCTCTCTCTCTCTCTCTCTCTCCCTCCCTCCCTCCCTCAAAATAAAAAAGTAAACTTTATTTTTTAATTTTTAATTTTTTAAATGTTTTATTTATTTTTGATACAGAGAGAGACAGAGCATGAGAGGGGGAGGGGCAGAGAGAAAAGGAGACACAGAATCTGAAGCAGGCTCCAGGCTCTGAGCTGTCAGCACAGAGCCCAACATGGGGCTTGAACCCACGAACGTGAGATCATGACTTGAGCTGAAGTCGGAGGACTAACCGACTGAGCCACCCAGGCATCCCATATATTTTTTCATTTTTTTTAATGTTTATTTTTTGAGAGAGAGACAGAATGTGAGCAGAGGAGGGTCAGACACACACACACACACACACACACACAAACAGAATCTGAAGCAGGCTCTAGGTTCTGAGCTGTCAGCCCAGAGCCCAATGTGGGGCTCGAACTCAAGAACCGTGAGATCATGATCTGAGCCAAAGTTGACGCTTAACTGACTGAGCCACCCAGGCGCCCCTTAAATAAACTTTAAATGAAGCACCTAATGTACATGGCATGTACAGCACAGTGCCTCCTCACACATGGTAAATCATAAATGCTTATTATTAGTATCCCACAACTTCTCACGTCTCTTATATTCCTAGTTATATCAATTCCCTGGCTGGGGGTGGAATTATTGATGCCAAACCTTTTGATGTGCTGCCCATTTGTATCACATTCTCTGCCCACAGTGTAATGGAGATTAGTCTCCCCAAAAAGAAAGACCAGGGTCTTGGAGCAGGGTCTACATGGTAGGATATAATGTGAAAAGCAATGGGTCAGAGTGTCGTTTTGCAAAATTTACCTTCATGCAGATGCATGGGGGCATTGCAGGCACCCCTGAAGCCCCTGGGGTTGCTGATGTGGCCCTTCTGTTCTAAACAACAGGTGTTAGGGTGTCTGGGTGGCTCAATCGGTTGAGCGTCCAACTTCAGCTCAGGTCATGATCTCACGGTTTGTGGGTTCGAGCCCTGCGTCAGGCTTTGTGCTGACAGCTAGCTCAGAGCCTGGAGCCTGCTTCAGATTCTGTGCCTCCCTCTCTCTCTGACCCTCTCCTGCTCGTGTTGTCTCTTTCTGTCTCTCAAAACTAAATTAAAAAAAAAACATAAACAAATTTAAACAGGTGTTGACAAACTTCCAACAAAGCTGGTTAAGTTGTCTGTTCTCTACTCTGGAATTGAACAGGAAAGGAAGGAGTAGTATCCAAGAGAGGTCAGATATAACATCTGTAGGGAGTTCACAACTTTCCCCCAGTCAGCACCACAGTTGTTTAAGGTGGCCCAACTAATGCGTGTCCAAAGAGACCTAACTAAGGACACTCTGGGCCTCCTGGTGACCTAAAAACAGAACACTGGGATTTATGAACAGGAGTAAGACCCTTTCTTTTTCTTTTCTCCCAGTTAGACTGTCCTTTTCAGTCTGGAAATGGGCACCTGGGGCCAGAATATGAGACTTGCAGCTTATATAGATCTTACTCCACTTCCTACATGCAACCAAACCAGCATTTGGCCCGCCAACACAGAGGGTGATTTAACCTCCCACCAATCTTCCAGAGTTGAGAGATTTGGCATATTTGATAAACAATGTAATTCATAGTGGTATAGCCAAATTAATTCTCCCTTGGATTAGTAGATGTCCCACACTTGAGAACATAGTAAAAACTTAAGACTCCAGATCAAAATATGAATCCACTGGGGCGCTTGGGTGGCTCAGTTGATTGAGCATCGGACTTCAGCCCAGGTCATGATCTCTCAGTTTGAGGGTTCAAGTCCCACATCCAGCTCTGTGCTGACAGCTCAGAGCCTGGAGCCTGCTTTGGATTCTGTGTCTCCCTCTCTCTCTGCCCCTCTGCCACTTGTGCTCTGTCTCTTTCTCCTTTCAAAAATAAAATAAACATTAAAAAAAAAAAAAAGAACTCCTCTCATCTCCACGTAAGGCCAAAGTCCGGACAGCCTTACCCCAAGATCAATGTGAGGCCTTGCTTCATTGTGCTATTTGCTGGCTGAACTCCCTGACCTCTGAGACTCTGGACCTTACCTGTATCAACCTATGGTCCCGTTTTGTTTCTCCTTTACTTTCTTTATTTTAAATTTTATTTATTTATTTATTTATTTATTTATTTATTTATTTATTTATTTATTTTGAGAGCGAGAGGGAGAGTGCAAGCGGGAGAGGGGCAGAGGAAGACAGAATCTTAAGCCGTCTCCACGCTCAGCGAGGAGCCCCACAAGGGGCTTGATGCCGTGACCCTGGGATCATGACCTGAGCCGGATGCTCAACCGGCTAAGCCACCCAGCGCTCCCCCACCCCACCTTTTTACTTCAGTGATCTCTGTGGACTTGATTCCTTTCTGCTGTCATTTGCCAGATCCTGGGAAGTCCTGATTTCCTACAACTTATCAAGGGAGGCTCCAGAATTTCTACCATGGAGTGCCTAAAAGAGATAGCCTCTTTGGAAGGTGGCTAGACATGTCTCTCTTGTGCAACCCCAGGGGGATCCCTTACCTGGTATTTCACATAAATGATACCCTTTGGAGCTATGCGACCTAAGGACTCTGAATTTCAGGCAATTGGTAGGAAGCTGAGTTTCCCTAGCACTTTTTCTACTTAAACTGCCTGTTTATTTGGAGTGTCTTGATGAGCAGCGAGGCTAAAGCCCTCCTCAAGCCACCTCTCAGTGCCACCGCTACCCACCCACGACCAGAGGCGAAAATAAATGGGAAGAAAATTTGAAATCAAAGGTTGTGGGAGTTTGCAGTTACCACCGGCACCTTCTGAAGGTGCGAGAGGCTACACAGCAGAAGAGGGACTACAATGAAAACTAGAGGAGGAAAGAAAAAAGAGAAAGAATTTTCCAGGGGCAATTCTACATATGTAAGCTCTTAATTTCTCTCTGCTGATTCCAGGAATGGTGGCTCATGCAACCACGTTGATTAAAAGGCTTTTCAGGGCGCCTGGTGGCTCAGTCGATTAAGTGTCTGACTCTTGATCTGAGCTCAGGTCATGATCTCCCCATTCATGGGTTTGAGTCCCACCTTGGGCTACACACTGCCTGGGATTCTCTCCCTGACCTCCCCCACTCTCTCTCAAAAATAAAAATAAAGTTAAATAAATAAAAGGCTTTTCTGAAAGAGAAAAGTAGTGTGGGGTCATGATTCAGGTGACTCAAGTTCACTTTCTAAGTCCTGTAGCTCCAGTTCCTTAATCCTGTGAACCTGCCTCTCTTTCCCAGTCAGTAAGTCTCTAGGCCTGTAAAATGGGATTAGTGACCCAGGCCACCTCACAGGTTGCTGTGAGGCTCAAGCCAGATAATGACATGCAAGTGTACTGAGGGATTTGGTTTGCTATGAAATTTTAAGTTTTAGTTTATCTAAAATCTTCTGAGCTTCTTGGAATTTCCTCAAAAAATTTTAGGGAACCTGACAATCATTACAAATGCAACTTGTTTTTGTAAACTCCCCTTCTTCCTCCCACATATTTCTGCCTAGAGTGTCTGTAAAGTCCCTTTTTATTATTTTTTTAATGCTTATTTATTTTTGAAAGACATACACACACACACACACACACACACACACACACACACACACACACACTGAATCGGGAAGGGGCAGAGAGAGAGGGAAAGACAGAATCTGAAGCAGGCTCCAGGCTCTGAGCTGTCAGCACAGAGCTGGACACAAGGTTTGAACCCATGAACTGTGAGATCATGACCTGAGCCAAAGTTGGACACTTAACCCACTGAGCCACCCAGGTGCCCTGAAGGTCCCCTTTAATAATGCAAGTGCCTTGGGGGAAAGGCATGACTGACAGTCTTTCAGTAACACCTTGTTTGTCTATAAATGATCTGGCATCTGAGCAGAAATGAGATGTGGGCCAGGCCTTTGGGAATGAAGGAACGACAACAGCTGGGCAAAGAAACTCAGAGACCTGCTAGCACATGCCAGGAAACAAATGTCTCCTAATTTTGCTGGGGGGGAACCCAGGCACAACCACCTGTCAATAGTTTGGTAATGTGTGTTGATTCCTATCCAAAGGCATGGAATAATTTGGTTTCCTCTCTGTGATACCTGTATATGTTTGTAAATGTGAAAGTATAAATTATATTTAACCCAGCCCCTTAATTGTCAAATGATAAATGGCTGGATTAGAGTTGGGATCTGAGGTTCACCTTGAATCTGGGGTTTCAGCACAGTATCAGCCTTTATTTTGGTTCACCAGTGAGAAGCAGACTAGGAAGGGACTAGGGAAATAGTGAACGTTCTCAGAAGAAAAGCTCAGGGGGCGCCTGAGTGGCTCAGTCAGTTAAGCCTCCAACTTTGGCTCAGGTCAGATCTCACGTTCGTGGGTTCGAGCCCCGCATCAGGCTCTGTGCTGACAGCTAGCTCAGAGCCTGGAGCCTGCTTCCGGTTCTGTGTCTCCTTCTCTCTCTGCCCCTCCCCCTCCCATGCTCTGTCTCTCTCTGTATCAAAAATAAAGAAAACATTTAAAAAAATTTAAAAAAAAAAGAAGAAAAGCTCAGAATAGTCCTTTCCTACTGTGAAGGAAACCTGGCCATTTTTTTTATGAGCTGCATATTTCAAGCTCTGAATTTTTAGTCTTAATATTTATCATCTAAACACTGAATAAATAGCTTTTGTCTTGCTGCTCTGACACATTTTAATAGCACTTTTTTAAAATTTGTATTTCTTTTCTTTCTTTTTTCTTTTTTTAGTTTATTTAGTTTGAGGGGTTGGAAAGGGGCAGAGAGAGAGAGAGAGAGAGAGAGAGAGAGAGAGAGAGAGAGAATCCCAAGCAGGCTCTGCACGGCCAACACAGAGACTGACATGACCTGAGCAGAAATCAAGAGTCAGACGCTTAACCAACTAAGACACCCAGGTGCCCCATTTTTTAAATGTTTATTTGATTTTGAGGGAGAGAAAGACAGAGTGTGAGCAGTAGAGGGGTGGAGAGAGGGAGACACAGAATCTGAAGCAGGCTCCAGGCTCTAAGCTGTCAGCACAGAGTCCGACATGGGGCTCGAACTCACGAACTGTGAGATGATGACCTGAGGGGCAGTCGGACTCTCAACCTACTGAGCCACCCAGGCGTCACCCACATTTTTAATAATTTTTTTAAAAAGTTAAGGTATAATGATATCCAGTAAAATGTGAAAATCTTAAGCTTGATGAATCTTTACCCATGTATATACCCGTGTAACTCTAGATCACGTTACATTGAATGTTTCCAGCATCTTAGAAGGCTCTCATGGTTCCACCCAGTCAATAGCCTTGTTTTTCCTCTCCATCTTCCCAGACAACCAACAATCCAGCCTCTGTCAGCAGAAATTTTGCCCATCTTATCAATACGATCACAGAATATGCTGCACATATGCTCTTTCAATGTTATGTCTGGGCAATTCATCCATGCCGTGGCATAAAGCAGGAGTTCAGGTTTGTAGCTAAGTATCCCACTATGTGGATAGATCACAATGCCAGCTGTTCCTTGGCATTGTGCATATCCAGTTTTTAGTGATTATGAACTGCAGTGCTGTGGGCATCCTTATGTTTCTGTTAGTGGACATAAGCCTTCTCTTCCCTTAGGTACATCCCTAGGAGAGAAATTGTTAGATCGCAGGGTAAGCATGGGTTTCATTTCAATAGGTAAAGACAAATAGTTTTTCAAAGTGGTTGTAATCAAGAGTCAAACACTTAACTAACTGAACCACTTAGGCGCCCCAAGTCTCTTACCCATTTAACTGTTGGGTTGTCTGTCTTTTATTTAGTTATCTGCAAAACTTTTTTTTGTTTTGTTTTGTTTTTTGGGGGTAAAGTTTTTTATAATATATATTTTGGCTTTGAGTCCATTATTGGATGCATGCATTATGAATATATTTTTCCAGTCTGTGACTCACCTTTTCACTCTCTTAATCATGTCTTTCATTATTTTAAAGTAGTTCATTTTATCAATTACTTATTTTATGCTTGGTACTTTTTGTGTCTCATTTAAGAATCTTTTGACTACTCTTGCTTTTTTTTTTTTTTCTAGTGAGAGAGCACAAGCCAGGGAGAAGGGCAAAGGGAGATAAAGAGAATCTTAAGCAGACTCCATGCTCAGCGCAGGACTTGATTCCATGACCCCAAGATCATGACCTGAGCCAAAATAAATAAGATGCTTGATGGACTGAACCAGTCAAGCACCCCTCTCACTTTTTTTTTAACTTTATTTATTTGTTTTGAGAGAGAGAGAACCAATGGGGACAGGCGGGGGGGGGCGTACAGAGGATGCAAAGCAGGCTCTGTGCTGACAGCAGAGATGCGGGGCTCAAACTCGAGAACCATGAGATCATGACCTGAGCTGAAATCTAACACTTAACCAACTGAGCCACCCAGGAGCCCCGCCTCTCCTTTTTTTTTAAAACTAGACAATTACTCTTTTCAAAAGTAAATTGTAAACATATTAGAACAGATTATTACAAAGAAGAAAAGTAATCTCCTATAATGATACCATCCAGAGATATCTCTGCTAACATTTCAGTACATATTCTAGTATTTATAAGTGTTTATGCATATGGCTTTTTGTTTTTGTTTTTCATAAAAGTAGGATTGTGCTGTATTTATTTTTAGCTAACCTTTTAAAACATATTTTATATAAATATCAATAAATACTAATCCTCCTAACTCTTAATCATTGGATAATAATCCATCATATGGATATGTCAGGAGTATCATTTTTAACCAGTTAAGGTCTCATAGTAATGTGTGAACAAACAGTATCAGTTACACTAAATGGAGCCGTCTTGAGGATTGGGAATCTTTTGAGAAATCTATCAAGGCAATGATACACGGTGTCAGGAATTTAGACTCAGTTCTCCTGCTAGCTCCATGGCCATGGGAAAGTCACTTAACATCTCTCTACCCTGGAATCCCCCCTGACATTCTCAAAGTCAGAATATATTCTATAAGGTTTGCTCCAACTCTGAATGTCCGAGGATTTACCCAGCACAGAGGCTGTTGCTGTGTGTCTTTCCCTTCTCTAGTATTTTGACGGACTCACTTGTAATCCAACGATCTGTTAGATCAGAGTAAACAAAAACCTTTGGGAACCATGTGGCAAGGTAATCATGTCCCTGGAGCAGGGGTGGGTAGGGGATATCCATCACAGCTTTACCTAAAATCAGCTGTGGGTACTTGAACCTGAGGGACTTCCCTGGAGAGAGGAGCTAAGAAATGAAACTTTGCTTTTTATCAGAAGAAAGGTGGTTTACAGAGTTAAGGACTTTCAAGGGGGAAGTCACTGTTATGTTTAATTCTCAAAAATTGAGGAGAAAGAACCCTAATTTTAAAGATACCATAAAAAGTAAGCATAAAAACCTATTACCTAGACAGCTGAGCAGAGGAAACACTATCGGATGAATTACATTTGGAAATATCTCCTTGAATTGCTAGAATGACAGTTATGAAGCTGATTTGGAGAGGGAAGGTCAGAAAACGGAATTTTGGTTAGTGTTTATCTGTTCACCACACCACTGTGGACTGCGCATCTCTCTGAGCCTGTGTCCTCATCTATGAAATGAGGAAATGATATCTTGTAAACTTGTCAGCATGATTAGGGGACATAAATGGTTTGATGCAAGTAAAGCCCTTTAGCCACTCTTAGTACATGGCAAGTATGGTTTTATTTTGTTTTGCAATTTTTTAAAGTTGAGGTAAAAGTCACAGTTAATAAAATTCACCATTTTAAAGTGTATAATTCAAGGGTATTAAAAGTCCCCTCTCTGTAAAGAGAGATTTTCTATATTCTTACTTTCTGATCTTATACTCTAATAAACTTTCAGCTGCTGCTCCAAGAAAAAATAAAGTATATAATTCAGTGGTTTTTCATATATTCTCAAGGTTGTGCAATCACTACCACTATTTAATTCCAGAACTTTCCCATCACCTCAAAAAGAAACCCTGTCCCCATTAGTCGTCACTCGCCATTACCCCTTCCCCACAACCCCTGGCAACCAGTAACCAACCAGTAAACCTCCGAGGATTTACCTAATTTGGACATTTCCTAGACATGGAATCTACAGTATGTGCTCTTTTGTGATTGGCTTTCATTAGCATAAGACATTCAATATTATTGCTATTGTTGTTATTCCTATTTCCTATGACTTAAATAACATGAAGATCAAATGGCATAATGGATACGGGACCTTTTTGTAAAGAAGAAATTGCTCTGGAAATCTAAGGATTGACTTATCCATTTAGGTATTCACTCTTTTTGATTTTTATTTATTTTTAAAATTTTTTTATTAAAAATTTTTTTACATTTATTTATTATTGAGAGACAAAGAGACAGCACGAACAGGGGAGAGGCAGAGACAGAAGGAGACACAGAATCCGAAGCAGACTCCAGGCTCTGAGCAAGCTGTCAGCACAGAGCCCTATGATGGGCCCGAACCTGCAAACCGTGAGATCATGACCTAAGCTGAAGTCGGTAGCTCAACCAACTGAGCCACTCAGGCACCCTAGGTATTCACTCTTGTGTGGTAATGGAGAGATGACCAAAGGGACTTCCTGGAGGGAGAATAAAATAATAAAATCCAGAGATATGACAGAACTAAAAATATCTTCTGTTATCCAAAAATAAATTATCCACTTGAAAAATGGCCAGATAACTTTCATCCTAAAGCTTTTTGCTTGCTCAGTTAACTTCTCTTTGAGATTTGCCACCACCAGTCCTAGTCTTCAGCACCCCCTCCCCCTCCCCCTGCCCAAGCCTTTGAGCCATGCTGTGCCTGGATGCGGAACATGAAGGCAGGGCTGTCAGCCTTTTCCCACAGGCCAGCTGTCCATAATGGTCTTTGAACCACCCCACAGTGTTGGCGGAGGCCACCAACAGATCTGGAAGAAGATATTACATTTGATTTCCAATATTTTCTTAATTGTGCTCTGGTGTAATCTAGCAGAAGCTTGGAGGCCACTTTTATTTTATGATTATGACTCATTTGGGAATTTTCCCATTTAAATAGTCCTGCCCAAATGCTGATAGTAATTTAGCAACACTCTAAACTTTCAAGATTGTTAGCTCAGACTCCAAATAAAAAGTTTCTTCACTCATAGAACTAGTTATTCTGCTTTGCATTGTCTTCCAGAGGATTTCTTGGAGATCTGAGGCCTCCAAAGAGTCTTCTCAGAGTTTATTGTTTGACTTATCCTCCTCATGCCAAGTCAAGGCCTTTACTGTAGTGTTATCACAGTCTGGTGACGTTGGGTGGTCTGTAGGTCTAGGTAGGGCTCACTGGCTTTTGTCACGTGGTATGGTGGGAAATGGAAGCATTTCCTACCAAGAGCAGAAGAAGGTGAGGAAAGATTGTTGAAATGTCTTTTTAGTGACCTTTGTGATGTCACAGGGTTTTACCTCCCTGTTTGTCCTGCTTCGCTCTTATCTGGAAAAAATATGTTTTTTAATTTTTTTGATGTTTTATTTATTTTTGATACAGAAAGAGACAGAGCATGAGAGGGGGAGGGGCAGAGAGAGAAGGAGACACAGGACCAGAAGCAGGCTCCAGGCTCTGAGCTGTCAGCACAGCTAATGCACAGAGCCTGACACGGGGCTCACACCCACGAACGTGAGATCTGACCTGAGCCGAAGTCAGAGGCTTAACCGACTGAGCCAGCCGGGCGCCCCTGGATAAAATATTTTTGAAGGGTTCCTGGCTGGCTCAGTTGGTAGAGCTTGCGACTCTTGGTCTCAAGTTTGTGAGTTCAAGCCCCATTTGGGGGTAGAGTTTATTTTACAAAAACTAAAATAAAAAATTTAAAAATTTAAAAAATTGAAGCATTTCAAGAGGCAGTAGGGTGTGGTTGTTAAGAGATCAGACTCTGAAGCCAGTTTGCCTTCAAATACCGGGATCACCACTTAACCAAAACTATGACATCAGGCAAGTTTTCTCATCTGTAAAATGGAAGACATCAGAGTAACTACCTTATAGCCTTGTTCAAATGATTACATTAACACAAGCAAAGAATCTAACAGTGCCTATGACACAGTAAGACAATGTGTTTTCTGCTTATAAACATATACATCTATATGTATAAAGATTAATATAATAAACATCCAAATCCTTACACACAAATTCTAACATTATGATATATTTACTTTAGATACTTTTTTGAAAATTTTAAGATTTTATTTTTAAGTAATCTCTATACCCAGCATGGGGCTTGAACCCACAACCCCAAGATCAAAAGTTTTATACTCCACCAACTGACCCAGGCAGGCACCCCCAGATACTTTTAAAGATAAAAAAATAGGGGTGCTTGGGTGGCTCAGTTGGTTGAGCATCTGACTTCAGCTCAGGTCAGATCTCACAGTTTGTGAGTTTGAGCCCCGCGTCAGGCTCTGCACTGATGGTATGGAGCCTGGAGCCTGCTTCAGATTCTGTGTCTCCTTCTCTCTCTCTGCCCCTCCTCCACTCATGCTCTATCTCTCTAAAAACAAATAATAAATAAAACGAAGATATAAAATATTACAGAAATAGGTATCCCTAGGTGGCTCAGTTGGTTTTGTGTCTGACTTTGGCCCAGGTCATGGTTCATAAGTTTGAGCCCCCCTTCGGGCTCTCTGCCCTCAGCATGGAGCCCACTTTGGATCCTCTGTCCCCCTATCTCTCTGTCCCATCCCCTCTGGTTCTCTCCCTCTATCTCAAAATAAATAAATTAACTTTAAAAAATTACACACACATGCACATGTATATCTCCCCTATTACATTTCTTTCTTTTTCTTTCTTAAGATAACCACCCTTCTGAAATTATTATTATTTTTTAAGTTCATTCATTCATTCATTTAGTAGTAATCTCTACACCCAGTGTGGTGCTTGAACTCACCACCCCAAGATAAAGAGTCACACACTCTTTCGACTGAGCCAGCTAGGTCGCCCTACTTATTATTTTTAAAAGCTGATATATAGAATTCCAAAAAATTGTATACTGTTGTTTTACCTGTTTTTAAACCATATGAAAATTGCACCAGGGGCGCCTGGGTGGCTCAGTCAGTTAAGCATCCAACTTTGGCTCAGGTCATGATCTCCTGGTTTGTAAATTAGAGCCCCACGTCGTGCTCTGTGCTGACAGCTCAGAGCCTGGAGCCTGCTTTGAATTCTGTCTTCCTCTCTCTCTGCCCCTCCCCTGCTCACACTCTGTCTCTCTTTTTCTCAAAACTAAACATGAAAAAAACCCACATCTTTTTAAAATGTGCTACGTTGTACAAATCATTCTGCCACTATTTTTTTCCTTCAGCTTCATGGTTTTGAGATTTACCCATGTTGCACATATCACTAGTTCAGTCATTTTAATTGCTGTAGAGGTTTCATTTCATGATTATATCACAATTGATTTATCCATTTCTCTGCCAACAGGCATTTAGAATGCTTCCAGTTTTTTGCTCTCATAACTATTGTTGCAATGAACATTCTTGTGTCTGTCTCCTTGCCACACATTTTCTAGGGCATCAACCTACAAGTGGACTTGCTGGGATGTAGGGAAACCTGCATCTTCAGCTTTCCTAGGCATTACCGAATAATGGCTGTGCTGAGTGGTTGTCCTGATTTTAACTTTCCCTGTGGAGAACGAGCAGCTGTCTGACTCCACACCCTCAGCAATAGGAATTAAACTTGCCAGTTTCTCCCACTGTCAAAGGGAAATCAGTATCCATGGTTATGCTTCTTAAAGGTCTTCTGCAAACGAAGGGAATATCTTGTTGGATGTCATTGCCAACCCACTACGCGTTGGGTATCGTACTAAGGGCTACATTTTCCTACTTGGGTCTCTTACTGACTCGAGGAGGTAGAATAGAAGACTTAGAAGAAGTACTCCCTTCTTCCAACATCACACGGCTCATAGCTGACAGGGCTGGAATTTGAACTCAGGTGTGTCAGGCTTCAATTATAATTACCCCAATGCTGAGCTCATGCACATCTTTAGGAATGGCATTAAATCAACTCTTGGTGATGGTGTTGAATTTCTGGTAGAATGCCTTCCAAGAATGAACAATCTGGAGTGATAATATAGCTGGCTACTGTTTGGAGGTTTATTTTTTCCAATTTTAAGTGGTATATATTATGAATCATACAAGGCTGAAATATAA
This sequence comes from Suricata suricatta, assembly GCF_006229205.1. NCBI lineage: Eukaryota > Metazoa > Chordata > Mammalia > Carnivora > Herpestidae > Suricata > Suricata suricatta. The sequence goes on along the minus strand of NC_043706.1, from coordinate 32,419,148 downwards.
ATCATAGAAGGTTTTCGTGTATATTGAAGGGGGAAATATCACCCACAATCCCATGACCACACAATATAATATTCTCATTATTTACCCTCTAGTTGTTTTTTAGTGAGGGTTTGTTTTTTTAAGGAGTGTTTGCAGTCAATTTGGAGCTTGAAGTGATGACAACAACACCATGGATGAGAAGTTACCCATAATGAGCCATTTCTAAATGCCAGACATTTATGATATTTATGCTAAGTTTTGCACATATGTTAATTCCTGTCTTTATTTTTTAAATTGAAATGCAACTCAAGTACCAGAAAATTCACCCTTTTAAAGTGTACACTTCTATCTTTTTAGATGAGGAACTAAGAACTGAAATATTCTTTTCTGTACCTGAAAGTTACAGACATTCAATGTCGGTTTAGAGCCTGACGTTTTATTAATATGGGAGAAGGGGGAGTGGCTGGTGGATATAACTAAAACAAGATATTCCTAAGTTGATAATATTGAAACCAGGTGAAGCACACATGGCAGTTAATTATATTATTGTGTCTACTTTTTAAATGTTTAAAATTTTATTTATGTATTTATTTATATTTTAAAGTTTTTTAAATTTATTTGAGAGAGAGAGAGAGAGAGAGAGAGCGCAAGTGGGGGAGGAGCAGAAAGAGAGGGACACAGAATCCCAAGCAGGCTCTGCGCTGTCAGTGCAGAACCCAAGGTGGGGCTCAAACTCATGAATGACATTATGACCTGAGCCAAAGTCAAGCATCAGAAGCTTAACCGACTGAGCCACAAGGTGCTCCTTTTTATTTTTAAGTTTTAAGTTATATGAATCCAAGTTAGCTAACATATAGTATAATAACGATTTCAGTGATTCATCACTTACATTTAATACCCAGGGCTCATCCTAACAAGTGCCCTTCTTAATGTCCATCACCCATTTAGCCTATCCCCCACCTAGAACCCCTCTATCATTCCTCAGTTTGTTCTCTGTATTTAAGAGTCTCTAATAGTTTGCATCCCTCTTTCTTTTTATCTTATTTTTCCTTCTCTTCCTGTATGTTCATCTGTTTCATTTCTTAAATTCCACACAGGACTGAAATCATATGATATTTATCTTTCTCTGACTGACTTATTTAACATAATACACTCCAGTTCCATCCACTTTGTTGCAAATGGCAAGATTTCATTGTTTTTGATTGATGAGTAATATTCCATTGTGTATATTATATATACATCACATCTTCTTTATCTATTTGTCAGTCAATGGATATTTGGGCTCTTTCCATAATTTGGCTATTGTTGATAGTGCTGCAGTTCACATTGGGGTGCATGCACCCCTTTGAATCAGCATTTTTGTATCTTTTGGATAAATATCTAGTACTGCAATTGCTGAGTCATAGGGTAGTTCTATTTTTAATTTTTTGAGGAAGATCCATACTGTTTTCTAGACTGGCTTATACCAATTTCCATTCCCACCTGCAGTGGAAAAGTGTTCCCCTTTCTTTGCATCCTTGCCAACAACTGTTGTGTTCTGAGTTGTTAATTTCAGCCATTTTGACAGGTGTGAGGTGGTATTACATTGTGGTTTTGATTTGTATTTCCCTGATGATAAATGATGATGAGTATTTTTTCATGTGTCTGTTAACCATCTGGATGTCTTCTTTGGAAAAATGTCTATCCATGTCTTTTGCCCATTTCTTCACTGGATTATTTGTTTTTTGGGGTGTTCAGCTTGACAAGTTCTTTATAGATTTGGATACTGACCCTTTATCCATTATGTCATTTGCAAATATCTTTTCCCATTCCATTGGTTGCCTTTTGATTTTATTGATTGTTTCCTTCGTTGTGCAGAAGACTTTAAAAAAAATTTTTTTTAATGCTTTTTATTTATTTTTTGAGAGACAGAGAGAGACAGTGCGAGCAGGGGAGGGTCAGAGAGAGAGGGAGATACAGAATCTGAAACAGGCTCCAGGCTCTGAGCTAGCTGTCAGCACAGAGCCCGACACGGGGCTCGAACCCACGAACCATGAGATCTGACCTGAGCCGAAGCCGGATGCTTAACCGACTGAGCCACCCAGGTGCCCCGTGCAGAAGACTTTTATCTTGATGAGGTCCCAATAGTTCACTTTTGCTTGTTTCCCTTGCCTCCAGAGACATGTCTAGTAGTAAGTTGCTGTGGCTGAGATCAAAGAAGTTGTTGTCTGTTTTTTTACTAGGATTTTGATGGTTTCCTGTCTTACGTTTAGGTCCTTCATCCATTTTGAGTTTATGTTTTGTATGGCATAAGAAAGTGGTCCAGTTTCATTCTTCTGCATACTGCTGTCCAGTTTTCCTGGGCTTGCTTTTTTATATGTTTAAAAATTTCCATAAGAGGAAGAAAAAATGTTTTTTTAAAAAGTCTAGCATTATGCTTTAATGACAGGTATTTGTGTATTATATTTAGGTATTGAATGAATTTGGATCTCTGATGTGAAAATCAATACAACACACTAACTTTATAAAACATAGTTTACAAACATTTCCATGTTTTATCTCATAACTACCCTCTGAGGTGGACAGTTCAGGTGTTACCATCTCCATTTCAGAGAAAAGAAAAGTGAAGTTCAAAGAGGTAGATCTGGGACTTTAACCCAATCTTCTCATATTCAGTGGTCTATTACCTTTTACTTGAAATGAATATAGCCTATGGATGCCTGGGAGGCTCTGTCAGTTAAGCATTGGACTCATGATTTTCACTCAGGTCTTGATCTTGTGGTCGTGAGACAGGGCCCAAGTTGTAAGATTGAGCCCTGTGCCAGGCTCTGCACTGGGTGTGGAGCCTGCTTACAATTCTCTCTCTAGCCGCGCCTTGGTTAAGCATGTAACTCTTGGTTTTGCCTTAGGTGATAATCTTGAGCTTCATGAGATCAAGCCCCAAGTCTGGCTCTGCAATGATGGTACAGAGCCTGCTTGAAATTCTCTCTCTCTTCTCTGCTCCTTCCCCTGTTTTCTCTCTCATTCTCAAAATAAATAACTAAAAAAGAAAAAAAGATTCTCTCTCCTTCTGCCCCTCCCCCATGCACACATATACTGTCTCTCACCCTTTCTACTTTCTACCCCCCTGACCCCCCCAAATGAGTACAGCCTTATTGCTTTTTGCTGACTAAAATAATGTATCTTATTTTGGAACACCTGGGTAGCTCAGTTGGTTGCACATCCAATTCTTGATTTTGGCTTTGGTGGTGATCCCAAGGTTATGGGATCAAGCCTTGCATCAGGCTCCATGCTGAGTATGAAACTTGGTTAAGATTCTCTCTCTCCCTCTCTCTGCCTCTCTCCCCAGCTCCTGGTCTCTCTATAAAATAAAATGAAATAAAATAAAATAGGAGAACCTGGGTGGCTCAGTCAGTTGGGCAACCGATTTCAGCTCGGGTCATGATCTCGCGGTTTGTGAATTCAAGCCCCACATCGGGCTCTGTGCTGACAGCTCAGAGCCTGAAGCCTGCTTGGAGTCTGTGTCTCCCTCTCTCTCTGCCCCTCCCCTGTTCATGCTCTGTCTCCCTCGCTCTCAAAATTAAACATTTAAAAAATTAAAAATAAAAAAACAAAACTTATTTGAAAACAATTTAGAAAAGTTACATAGAAGAAAAATGTAGTTACTCTTAACATTTTGTTTCTCATCTGCCAAATTTTTGTTTTTAATTTTGTACAAAAATGAAATTTTTGTAATCTTTTTCTCTTGAAAATAAGGTATTGTAAACATGTTTCCATGTCAATAAATATTAATCTAGATTTATTATATGATGCTATCATAACTTTTAAAGCCAATCTATTGTTGGACATTTAGTTGGTTTCTAATATTTCACTATTATGAACAGTGGCAAAATAAACATTCTTGTACATGTTTCTCGGCTCACTTACTAGATTATTTTCATAAGATACCTGATTAGGAGTGGAAAATCTGGGTCAAAGCCTTTGGAAGGATTTTGGTACATATTGCAACCAATCTGGAATATTGCGGTGGATTTACATTCCCAACTATCCAGCATTTTGGGGGGTTTGTTTCTTCACTGATTCGTAGTTGCTTTTCTTGTGACAGATGTAATTCAAATATACCAGTGAAAATACAGTTCAATTTTTGAACCTATAATCAGATTGAATTACTGAGCAAACTATCAATGAACAATTAACTGGTTTTTTTTTTAAGAAAGCCCAATGGCAGTCAAATATTTTATTTTTGATATAGAGAGAGACAGAGCATGAGAGGGGGAGGAGCAGAGAGAGAAGGAGACAAAGAACCAGAAGCAGGTTCCAGGCTCTGAGCCAGCTGTCAGCACAGAGCCTGATGCGGGGCTCGAACCCACGAACATGAGATCTGACCTGAGCCGAAGTCAGAGGCTTAACCAACTGAGCCACCCAGGGGCTCCAACAATAAACTGTTTAAAGTAATGATATTCACATTTTAGTGTACCTAAGAATCACCTGGTGATTCCTGGGCTCCTTCCCAGCCACACTGACTCAGATTCTAGGTTCCTGGGACCCAGGAATGGACATTTTTCAAAACAGTCTCCCTCCCCTCCGAGTGACTTTGATGCAAGTAGTGCAGGAAATTATATACAGAGAATCACTGGCTTAAGAATACACACAGGGGAGGGGTGCCTGGGTGGCTCAGTCCGTTAAGTGTCCAACTTCGGCTCAGGTTATGATCTCGCTGTTTGTGAGTTTGAGCCCCGTGTCACACTCTGTGCTGACAGCTCAGAGCCTGGAGCCTGCTTCAGATTCTGTGTCTCCCTCTCTCTCTGCCACTCCAACTTGGGCTCAGGTCACTATCTCATGTGTTCAGGCCCCACAGCAGGCTCACTACTGTCAGCGTGTTGCCCTCTTCAGATCCTCTGTCCCCGCCCTCCCTGCCCCTCCTGGGCTCATGCTTTCTCTCTCACTAAAATCATCATCATCATCATCATCATCATCATCATCATTTAAAAAGTAAAAGAATACACACAGGGGAAGGTTCAGAGTTCGTTGGTTATGAACTTTATTGCCTTTTGGTCATGTGAGGTCTAGTAAAACACGAAATTTTCAACTTTCTCAATCTCTCTCTCTCTCTCTCTCTCTCTCTCTCTCTCTCTCTCTGTCTCACACCCACACCCACACACACACATCATGCTTTTGCAGAGAAAACAAACATTTTGCTTTGGCTGCCATGATCAGTCACAAACATTTATTTATAGAGATTCTTCTTTGGGGCTTTCAGTTTTGTTGTATTTTGCTCTTTTCCAAGGAAGCACCTCCGACATTCCTAACCACTTGAGCACACGAAATTCACCTCATTTCCTCTTTTCTGTAAAACTGAGATAGTCTGTAAAGTGGTCTCAGCTCCTGCGAGTGGGCAGGAGACGGACTGAGGGAGGCGGCCCTGCGGCAGGGCCCCAGAGAGCCTCTCACCCCGGAGCTACTACCCTTTGAAATTCAAATTAGCATTTGAGGCGGTTAACTTTCCAGGAATTGCTCACCTTTGCCCAGCTTGAGGAAACAGCTTTTGTTTTTCTCCTTGGAAGTTTATTTTTAATGCAAAGGTTTCTCATGGAACTCATCAGCTTTTGCACGGGTGGTGGCTTGGCTGGCCCTTCACGCATGTGGCCCTCGTGTGAGCGGAGGGCTGTGCCCCTGAGGTCGCTCCTACACCGGTGCCTGCCGTGGTTGAGGACCCTACTGTCTAGGGCTACTGTCTGGCCGCCCAAAGTAGCAACACCTATAGGCACCTACGGCTGAGCAGGTCCTCATCCCTTCGGGGTCAAGTCCATGAAGACAATTTATTCACCTGATTAGTAGAAAATCCCTGCTGGTGTGAAAGGAACAAATAAGTATCTTTCATCCCTTTCTTTTAAATGGCAAATAGAGTCATTTATTCACTGACAGCCATTTATTATTTATGCCAAATGTTTATCTTTACCACATACTATACACTGGCATGGAAACAAAACCAGATGGTCAGGTAAAAAAAATTTTTTTTTTACTGTTTTTATTTGAGAGAGAGAGAGAGACAGCATGAGCAGAGGAGGGTCAGAGAGAGGTGGTGGGGGGGAGGAGGGACACAGAATCTGAAGACTGGCTCCAGGCTCTGAGCTAGCTGTCAGCACAGAGCCTGATGAGGGGCTTGAACCCACAAACTGTGAGATCATGACCCAAACCTAAGTCCAATGCTTAACTGACTAAGCCACTCAGGTGCCCCCAATGGTCAGTTTTAAAGAAAAAAACTTTATGGGGTGCCTAGGTGGCTCAGTCGGTTAAGCATCCAACTTTGGCTCAGGTCAGGAGCTCACAGTTTGTGAGCTTGAACCCTGTGTTGGGCTCTGTGCTGACAGCTCCGAGCCTGGAGCCTGTTTCCAATTCTGTGTCTCCCTCTCTCTCTGGCCCTCCCCTGCTCACACTCTGTCTCTCTGTCTTTCTCTCAAAAATAAACAAACATTAAAAAAAGAGAAAACTTTATTGAGGTATAATTTACATACAATAAAATTCCCCATTTACAGTGTACCATTTGATGACTTTGCCAAATGGATACACTCATCTAAACATTACCATAATTAAGATATAGAACATTAATCCAACCCAAAAAGTTCCTTCCCAGTCAATTCTTTACCACCCATTCAAGTTTCCCTGCGGCCCTAGGTCTCATTGGTCACCTTCCAGTGCTATAGCTTACTTTTGCTCAATGAACTTCATAGAAGTGAGAGATGCAGTATGTATTCCTTTGTGTCTGGCCTCTTTTGTTCAATACAGTATTTTCAAGATTCATCCATGTTGTACGATCAATAGTTCTGTTTTGATTGCTGAGTAGTATTCCATTGTATAGGTATATCAGAATTTGTTTAGCCTGTTGATAAACATATTTAGGTTGTTTACATTATTTGAATACTAGAAACAAAGCTGCTATGAATCTAGTTTCTACAAACACTAGCCAGTATATTAAAGAGTGGGGGTGAAGGGCTGTTTAGACTTAAAGAGCTTTGAAAGGCAGATACCCGAATGCGATGTATGGTGGTGCTCTTTGGATACCCAGCATATTGGAAAAAAATACCTTAGAGATGATTTAAGAAAACTGAATCTGAAATAAGTATTGGATAATATTAACAAATTTCTATTAATAGTGTTGTGTGTTTTTTCTTTCTTTCTTCACAAACCCTGTCCATTAAAGACAGAGTATCCAGAAGTACTTACAGATGGAATCATATGGTGTCTGGGACTTGCTTTCAAATACTACACCGCGCATGTGTGTGTGTGCGCGTGCACACACACACACTTGCAGGAAAAAGTTGAAAATAGCATGGTAAAATGCTGATCATTGTTAAGTTAGATCTTGGGTGCATAGGGGTTGAGTACACCATTCTCTCTAGTGTATGTTGGAAGTTTTTCATGATAAAGAGGGTTGTTTTTTTTTTTAAGTTTATTTGAGAGGGAGCAAGGGAAGCAAGTCAGGGTTAAAGGGGGAGTGGGGAAAATCCCAAACAGGCTCCACACTGTCAGTGCAGAGCCACAAGAGGGGCATGAACTCACTAACCATGAGATGATGACCCAAGCTGAAATCAAGAGTCAGACGCTTAATCGACTGAGCCACCCAGGTGCCCCAGACCTGGATTTTGAAAAAAGAATCTGATAGCTTCTCAGAGTTTCAGTTCCTTACTTTTTAAATGGGGCCTAACAATCTCTCACACAATGAAAATTAGAAGTAGTCTCAGCATCCATTAGGAGGAGACTGGTCAAGTAAAATACAGTCCTAAATACGAATACTCTGTAGCCATTACAAATGATGATGTAAATGTATATTTGTTGATGTGGAAACTTGTTTTCAACATACCATGAATGAAAAGCGCAGGCTAGAGGGGCAGCTACAGTAAGATATCACTGAGGCAAATTATGTAAATGGGAAGTTATATGAAAGATAAATTTACTAAAATATTAATAATGGTTATCTCTGGGTAGTAAGGAGGGTGGTTTTTTAAATTTTCTTTATAATTTTCTATATTGTTTAATTTTATTTGCAAGAAGCATGAATGAGTCTCTGCAAATTAATAAAGCTATTAAAAATAAACTAATACAACCTGTTTTTCTTGAGAATGACATGAGAGAACGGATGGATATGTTGAGAAATTATAAAGCGTTATTACATAAATTGAAGATGTTAGGATCAATGTTAGTATTTATTACCCAATACTTTTTGACAGTATCCTAGAAATTATCAAAGAAACACAGTAAGAGGAAGTAATGACAGCTCTATAGAAACACAACCAGGCTGACCACGGTGAAATGGTATACTCCTTAGAAGTGAAAGAAATCTGGAGTAAAGAGTAGGGCACAGGTTTCTTTTGGAGCCTCGGGTTCCTGACTGTCTCAACATCCATGCCTCCTTGGATCCATTATTTAAACTCTCACTCTCTATTTCTTTAATCTGAAAAAGGGAAATAATAATAATATTGATCTCATTTGGCAGGGAGGATTAAATGTGCCTAAGTACTTAAAGTAGTGGACATATTGTAGAGTTTCATTAAAATTTTTGTTCTCTCCCTTCGCCTTTTCTTTCTTACTGCTAGTGTGGATGCAGATGACAAGAAGCTTTACACATTGTGACCTCATTGGATAAAGAGTGAAAAGTGTAATTATAGTAAAACCAAAGGGGTTGTGAAGTGTTTGTGTGGGTTTTTTTTTTTTTTTTTTACATGAGGGAGAGGTGAGGAGTTGGCATTTATTTAGACAATGTTTTGGCTCTGGTAAACTGAAGGGGCCAAGAAAAGAAGGAAGAAGAAGGGGGAGGTGGAGAAGAAGAAGGGAAGAAGGAGGAGGAGGAGGAGGGGGGTGGGGCAAAAGAAAAAAAAAAAGGAGGAGGAGGGCAGGAAAAAAAGAATGGACTACCTCTGGATGTATCTAGGTTGAGAGATGGGGAAGGGGGCATGAGATAAAGACAACCAGGTTGTCTTTTGCATTGTCCCATTCACCACAGTAGGAAAAAAAGCAACCCAGGGTATCAGATGCTCTGTCCTGAAGAAAAGATAGTATAATGGGTTGGTGTCTTCTGTTTTTCTTAATCTCTCAAGTAGGGAAATAGGGTAGAGGAGCTGGAAAAAACCCAAATGTTGGGTGTGGGTAGACGTGGAGAGCAGAGATAGGCTGCTCTCGAACCTCACCCATTCACTTTCCAGAGAAAATGCCTGCTCAAGGACACCTTAGATTTTATTTCCTTTACCTGGATTCACTTCTAGGTATATTTCTTGATCAGAACAGAATATGGGGAAATTAAAAGGAGACTGGGTCTTGTAACTGTTAAAGACTCCCATAAGCAAACAAAATAATAAGGTTAGATCCTTATCTTACAACATATGTGAAAATTAACTCAAAATGGATTAAAGACCTAAATGTAAAACTCAAACAATACAACACCTAGAAGAAAACACGGGGAAAAAACTTCATGACTTTGGACTTGGCAATGGTCTTTTGGGTGTGACACCAAAAACACAGGCAACAATAACAAAAATAGACAAGACTACGTCTACATCCAATTTAAAGCTTTTGTGCATCACCAAAATATAAATATTGTATGATTCCACTTATATGAAGTATCTAAAATAGTCAAATGCATAGAAGGGTGCCTGGATGGCTCAGTCGGTTGAGTGTCCAACTGTTGGTTTCCACTAAGGTCATGATTTTACAGTTTGTGGGTTCAAGCCCTGAGTTGGGCTCTGTGCTGAAAGCTCAGAACCTGGAGCTTGCTTCAGATTCTGTGTCTTCTTCTCTCTCTGCCCCTCCCCTGCTTGTGATGTCTCTGTAAAAAATAAATAAACATTAAAAAATTTTTAAATAAAATAAAATAGTCAAAATCATAGAAAGAGAAGGTAGAAAGGTCGTTGCCAGGAGCCAGGGGGAGAGGGAAAGGGGAGTTGTTGTTTAATGGGTACAGAGTTTCAGTTTTATAAGACGGAAAAGTTCTAGAGATTGGCTACACCACAATGTGAATATGCTTAACACTACCAAACTGTACACTTAAAATTAGTTAAGATAGTGGAGTGCCCAAGTGGGTCAGTTGGTTGAGCATCTAACTCTTGATTTTTGGCTCAGGTCAAGATCTCATGGTTTGTGAGATTGAGCCCTGTGTCAGTGTGGAGCCTGCTTGGGATTCTTTCTATCCCTCTCTCTCTGCCCCTCCCGTGTGTTCTCTCCCTCTCTCTCTGTCTCTCCTCAAAATAAATAAGCATTTAAGAAAATAGTTAAGATAGTGAATTTTATTACATATTTTAAAAATAACAATTAAAAGAATAAACAGACATCTAAGTGACTTTGTCATAATGTGTCCCCTCACTAGCTTGTTTCTCAAACCCTGTGGAAAATCATCCAGGGCCTGGATAAGGTTTCCTAGGAGGCCTCTTTGGGCATCCCAGCCTGCCCTTCACTCCTGCCTCCTCCCAAGTCCTACCCACTCTGTCTACTGCTCATCTGGCACTTGAACACATGTTGCTTTGTACTGTTAGCTACCTTTATATACTTATTTGTAGAAACGCATGTCCTTGTGTCTCCCCCATTGTTATGTAATACCTTCATATTTAACATTTACAAGTACGTATGCCCACCTCATTTGAGCTTCCAATCCTGGAGAATAAGCACAGAATGGTAGTTTGGCTTATAGTTATGTTTATACAAACATCAATTATACAGCTGTAGGTTAAATTCCAATATGTTTTCTTTTGTTTGACTTATTCTTTTGTTTCACTTCAGTGACCTTTTTTTTTTTTTTTTTTTTTTTTGCAGCATTCCCTATATTGAAATGAATAAACTGAGGTCCACAGAGAAGCTTAATAATTTGTTCACAGTCACACAAAGCACAAGGATGAAGGCTCTCTTTCTGGGCCACTGCCCCCAAGTCAGCCTTGCTGATGATAAGTCAGCAGACATTTCCTTGCTCAACTGGATAGCTCATTGGACTGTTAGCTGCTTTCTAGGTTTTGCAGCTTTACAAAGTTTAAGGCAGCTGACATGGGGAAGAGAATGTCAAGAACTGAAATGAATTCATGTTTGTCAAGCTCCCAGGTCACCCGATTTTCTTTTCTTCAAAATGAAGTGTCTCTTAATGTTTTATTAAAAATCTGAAAATCCAGATAAAAATGTAAAAATATCCGCTATTCCTCACACTCAGAGATTGTTATCATTAACACCTTGAAGTGAATCCTTCCAGACATCTCCTGCCCTCATTCATGCATCTGTTAGAAATTGGCATAGGTAATACTATTGTTTTCTCATAGCTTTTTATCATTTAAGAATATATTGTAGGGACACCGGGGTGGCTCAGTTGGTGGCTGACTCTTGATTTCGGCTCATGTCATGATCTTATGGTTCGTGGGTTGGAGCCCCTCATTGGGCTCTGTGCTGACAGCTCTCTCCCTCCCTCTCTCTATGCCCCTTCCCTGCTTGTGTGCTCTCTCTCTCTCTCTCAACATAAAAAACTTAAAATATATATATATATATATATTATAAGCATCTTTTTATGTTAGAGATAATAGGCCTATCAATTAAAGCATCAAGTTTAGGGGTGCCTGGGTGGTTCAGTCGGTTAAGCGTCCAGCTTCGGCTCAGGTTATGATCTCACGGTTTCTGGGTTCGAGCCCAGCATCGGGCTCTGTGCTGACCACTAGCTCTGAGGCTGGAGCCTGCTTCAGATTCTGTGTCTCTTTCTCTCTCTACCCCTCCCCTGTTCATGCACTCTCTCTCTCTCTCAAAATTAAATAAATGTAAAAAAAAAAGAATCAAGTTTATCTATTTCTTTAAATATAAAAATGAAAAAAAGAATTAAAATTATTATTAATTCTCTGTTAATATTTCTAATCTTTTGCTATATAGTTAGGTTTATACAATATGCTCATTTTACGTCCTGGATTTTTTTTTGCTTAACATAGTATAGGCAAGTTTTATTCTAAAAATTCTTCAAATACACACTTGTTAAAACTTTGGAAAATACAGAAAACTGTAGAAAGAATAACAGAAATCCCGTGCAATTTTCCTGTGTGATATAATGTTATAATATTTTGATATATTTATTTTCAGTTGTTTACTGTTTCAGTTTACTTATTTTATTTTATTATTTACTGTGCTTATTTTAATGAGTTATAGCTATAGTCTAAGAAACAGGATTATACTGTATCTATGGTTTTGATGCACTTTTAAAAATAGATACTAATGTAGAGATGTTTTTTATATCATTAAGCATTCCTCAAAAATGTGTTTTCAAAACAGGTATATAAACTTCTAGCCTGCCAACATAATTTTAAAATGGTATTTAAAATTTTTATCTTTATAAAATGACTACATGCTTAGTGTAAAAACTCAACTAATACAGAAATTTAACATTAAAAGTGAACATTTCCCAGAGCGCCTGGGTGGCTCAGTTGGTTGGGCAGCCGACTTTGCCTAAGGTCATGATCTCATGGCTTGAAGGTTTGTGAGTTCAGAGCCCCACATCAGGCTCTGTGCTGACAGCTTAGAGCCTGGAGCCTGCTTCGGATCCTGTGTCTCCCCTCTCTGCCCCTTCCCTGCTGGCACTCTGTCTCTCTCAAACATAAATAAACATTTAAAAAGTTAAAAAAAAGTGAACATTTTTCATAAATTGGGTTGCTAGATTTAGCAAATAAAAAATACAGAATACCCAGTTAGTGTTTGTGACCACTTATATTTTTTAAATACTATACAAACCTGGGGGTGCCTGGGTGGCTTAGTCAGTTAAGCATCTGACTGTTTTGGGTCAGATCAGATCTCATGGTTGGTGGGTTTGAGCCCCACACCCGGCTCTGTGTTGTCAGTCCAGAGTCTGCTTTGGATTCTCTCTCTCCCTTTCTCACTGCCCCTTCCCTGCTTCCTCTCTCTCTCTCTCTCTGTCTCTCAAAATAAATAAATAAATATTTTTAAAAAATGTTTACCTGGAATCAAGTCTAACTGGTTACCCAGTTGTTGTGTGGCAACCCTACCATAAACTCACCTTCCTTAACCATCGGTACATATTCCCCCAGATATTTTGCAATGCATATATTCCATGCACATATATAAACATATATACTTAGTATACTTTTTATATAAATACAAAAGACAGTATATATACTGTTCAATAGTTTGCTTTTTTTAAAAAAAAAACCTCAGTCTTCTACATCTTGTCTTGTTAGTTCATATATGCCTATTTCATTGTTTGAACAGTTGTGTAATTTCTATAGCAGAAATATAGCATAATCTAATAAAAGCCTTATGGTTGGTCATTCAGATTGTTCCCAATTTTTCAGGGTTACCAAAAATTCTGTAGTGATCATCTTACATATATCTTTGTATATCTTTGGCCTTCTTTTTTAGTTTTCTGTATGATATCTATGATGCAAGGTGCACATTTAAACTTTAATAGCCACTGCCAAAACGCCCTTCTAAAAGTTTTTTAAGAATTTATAATTCTATCAACATTGTATGAAATTGTCTTTTTCTTCACATCTGTAGAATACTGGCTATGATCAATCTTGGCATATTGACAGATAAAAATGATATTGCACTTTTGTTTTAATTTGTATTTCTTGATTATTCATGGTATTCAGAATATTTTCATACATTTACAGGCCATTTATATAATTCTTCTTGTCAATTACCCATTTATGTCCTTTACCAAAATTTTCCTTTAGATTTTATCCTTATTTATCCTAATAGCTGTTTGTTTATTTAATTTTTTAATTTCTTTATTTTTTAATTATTTTTTTAATGTTTATTTATTCTTGAGAGAGAGAGAGAGAGACTGAGCATGAGCACGGGAGGGGCAGAGCAAGAGAGGGACACAGAATCTGAAGCAGGCTCCAGGCTCTGAGCTCTCAGCACAGAGCCCAATGCAGGGCTCGAACCCATGAACTATGAGATCATGACCTGAGCTGATGTCAGACACTTAACCAACTGAACCACCCAGGCGCCCCTTTAATTTCTTTTTTAAGAGAGAGAGCATGAGCAGAGGAGAGGGGCAGAGGGAAAGAGACTGAATCTTAAACAGGCTCCATGCTCAGGACTGAGGCCACACAGAGTTCGATCCCGCGGACCCTGGGATCATGACCTGTGCTGAAATCAAGAGTTGGACGGCCAACTGATTGAGCCACCCAGATGCCCCGAGACCTGTTTATTTATCAAATGATGATATTAGTACTCTGTCCTGTGTATTATAAATATTGTTCTTGAATTATTCTTTTGTCTTTTGATTATGGTAGTTTTTAATTTTATTTTTTAACTTTTGATGCAATGTTTTAAATTTTTATACAGGCAAAACTTTCTTTGACATCATGATTGGAAATTTCTTCTAAGATTATTAAAATATTCATTCAGGTTTCTTTCTAATTCTTTACTTTTCTTGGTCATAGATTCATGTAAAAGTATATTGGTGAAAAGAATGAATCCACTCCTGCCCATATATATTTTTTTCAACAATTTCCCTCTTGGTGGACATTTGAGTTACTTCCAACTTTTTACTATTATATGTATTATAATACTTCTAATGAAAAACTTTTTTATAAACCTAGGATTTGGGACTATTATATATGAACATTATTAAGGTTACTCATATCAATTCATCTGAATTCACTTCTACTCACTTTTAGGAAAAATTACATCAATTTATATTCCCAGAAGCAGTGGTGTTTGAGAGCACCTGTTTCTCCATAGTCTTGCCAACAAAAGCTATTACAAATGTTATAAAAGCTTTGACAATCTGATTAGGCAAAAATGATATATTATTATTGTTTTTGAGAGAGAGAGAGAGAGAGAGAGAGAGAGCGCGAGCTAGAGAGCGCATGCGCACACAAGGATGCAGCGTTGGGAAGGGGCAGAGGGAGAAGGGGAGAGAGAGAATCTTAGGCAGGCTCCAAGCCCAGCACAGAGCCCAAGATTGTTGAGATCATGACTGTGAGATCCTGAGCTGAAACCAAGAGACAGATGCTTAACTGAATGAGCCATCCAAGTGCCCCTACCTTATTGTTGCTTTAATCCACTCCTTTAATATGAGTGGCATAATACATCTTTTAATATGTTTATTGGCCATTTGTATTTCTTCTTTTGTGAACTGCCTTTTTGTGTCCTCGGTTTTTTTTTTTTTCTATTGGAGTTGTTTGAAGTTTATTTATTTTTTTTAGTAATCTCTACACCCAACGTGGGGCTTGAGCTCATGACCCTGAGATCAAAAGTCATATGCTCTCCCAACTAAGCCAGCTAGGTGCTCCCAAGTTTTCATTATTTTTAAGAGTAGGATGTCTATCCCTACCTAGAAATCAAATACTGTATTCACATGATTTTCTTAATTTTTAAAAATAACTTTTTTTTAAAATTTCATCTAAGAGATCATGTATTTTGAATGGAATCTGGAGATTCTAATGGAATCTAAGGGAAGCAGAATAGCCCAGGACTCAAAATGATAGGAACTTCTCTCTCCTAAACCTTCAGGTCTCTCATCTTTGTTTCTCTCTCTTCTGCTGATGGGCATAATTTAGTTTTCATGGGTGCCCCACAAAGATAGTCTCTTTTCTCTATTTCTATCACTCACTTTCAAGTAAATGGACAAGGTCTGTTCCACAAACTGAGTTCAGTTCCATATTCCTGAGAGAGAAAGAATCTGATTGGCTGATCCTAGGTTGAGCAGCTCCCTTTTGTCCAATCAAGTGGGGGCTAGAGAAAAGGGCAATGTAGGATGGCTGTTGGAGGCCACCTAGAGAATCATTAATGGTTGGCAGAAAAGGAAGTCATCAAAGTTTGGATATATACCCAAAAGGTTTCTACGACGAGTGGCTATTATATAATGTACCATAGCGTCTATTTGGACTCTGCTCTCTGAATCAGTTATGTTGTGGCATAATCTCATTACTAGTTGGGCTTGGCAATTTTGAATCTTAGGGACTTAGAGATTTGGAACCAATCTAGGCTGCCCTGGTGAGATGAATCACTTTTTTCCCAGACTTTCAACTTCTAATGATTAAATGGCTTAACTCCTAAAAGAAATTTTTAAACTGACCTAGTCTGGGGAGCTGGGGTTAAATTTCTCTTACAAGATCACCAGCCCCAGAAATTCAGAAAGAAACTGACTAGTCATAGGATATTCCAGGCAGTGGCATCTTCAGGCAAAGTTCCTGACATAGTTCTGAGATAATACCTAGAAGTCCTTTTGGAATATTGCCATCAATCAGCTTTTCGTCCTTAGGGTGGTGTTCAGCAAATTGTCCCTTTGTCTCTTAGCCAGTCCTTCTCCATGCCTGCTTTCCAACAAAATAAAACAAAGCTGCAGAGCCATTATGGCAGAACCATGCATGTTAATAAGCCCTCAGATTCTCGTGGAAGTTCACATTTCTGTATCCTGAATGGCTAACACCTCATTTTTTCCATTTCATATCCCATCCCACAAAAGAATCATTCAGTGGAGGGTGGAGGGGTTGGTACTTCCTTCATACCTCATGTGCCAGCCACCTTGGTCAGTGTTTTTGCACAGTGGTTAGAGATGGGACAGTTCTCTGTTGTGTGTGACCATCCCAAGAATTGCAGAAGATTATCATCCTTGGTCCTCAGGGAATTAATAATGGCCAGGATACCACATCCAATCTCGTGAGAACCCAAAATGTCCCCGCAATGTTCAGAATTCACTTGGGGAGTATTTACACTCTTTGGAGATCACTTCAGTCAGAAACTGAAGTTTTGGGCTACTTGAGTCTCTTATTTATTTGCAAGGATCTCTTTGCATTATGGGGGCTGTTTATGTGTGAGTCAAGACTTTAATACTGCATGAGGTTTGGCCAAGAGTTTTTAGTTTTTCTTGGGTCAGCATTCTAATGGAGTTGTCAGGTTTAGAAGAAAATAACATTTTCTTCTTTTTGATCCTAGGTCAACACAACAGTAATCCATGGATATTGCAAGGTAAGACACTTAGTTTTACTTAATAGAGTTAACATCGATTTCTGATTATTTTGTACATAAACAAATTAAACTCAAAGTATTAAAGGAATTGTAGTAGGAGATAGTGGGTACAGTGCTAGACTGGGAGTTTGAACATCCCTTACCAGCTGTGTAATCTTGGGTGAATCAGTTCCCCTCTCTTGGTTTCAGTTTCTTCATCTGTAAAATGGGGAGGTTGGCTAGATAGTCTCAGGTTTCTTTCAGGTCTAATATTGGGATTTTTATAATCTGTGTCCTCATTCCACCATCCACAAGATTGGGACAATATGTGTTCACCTCTGAAACAGAATTTCCCTCAATATTAGCAAAATATTCCAACACTATGATCACCCAAAAATTAGGCCTTGGCAATGATTTAAGTTCTGCATAGGTCTTAGAGGCCTAAGAACAGTTTCTTATAAAAAAAGTTTAGAACTACAAATTCATATAATTTGTAAGTATTATAACTGTCTGCTGTTAAAGTTATCTCCCATAATATATTTATGTTGGAGAGCAAAAAGAAAAAAAACACTGGAGAAGTGCGATCCCTTATTAGGAAAAGAGAAAGGGCATAGATTTCATATTGTAATAGAGGACAAGGAAGGGAAATGAAGTAGAAGTGGAGTCAGGTAAAGAAGTATCCTGGGCACCTTGTATCATTGTCTATTTTCAGAGTCGTCTTATGTTTGGTGGCCATAGTACCAGTTATTACTTCTTGAAGTGTTTTTTTATGGTACAGGCACTGTATTTTTATATTTTTTTAAATCTCATTTATTTCCTACAGCAATCCTACCTGGGCAGGCACTATGATTACCAATAACTGGCAGAATGGGAATTCTAAAGGTGTGTGACACAGGACCCAGACTTTTAAAGATATTTTATTTTACTAACAGAAAGAGATAGAATGCTTTCCCTTTGTAAAACCACCTAGCAACCCAGACACTACTGTTCACTTATTCTAGTGCTGTCTGCTGCTGAAACCGTTACGGAAAACATAACCCATTAGGAATATGAAAGCTGGATTTTAGTTTGGCTGCTCTGTATTTTTGGAGAAGACACAAAAGCTTTCCGGATCTCACTTTCCTTATTTGTAAAGCAGAGAGCTACTTGAAGGTAGAAGACCATTTCTTACTCATCTTTTCCCCTTTGGATGTGGTGGTGTTGAGCAAATGGGAATGCAAGGGGGTAGACAAAATAGTCCGTATGCTGCATTCTTTGATCTTGAAATGGAGCCTTGACCAGGCAGGTGTACCATATTTACAGCAATATTTTGCTTCCTATTTTAAAGACAGAACAAGGCATGCCAAATCCTCGTAATTTAACTTTTGTTTTGGGAGGGTTGGTCTTGACAGAGTGGGTGGGAGATTATGTGTGTGGCTGTCTGGACTTTTGATTGATGTTTGTATTTAGGCCTCCATTATTTCCCAGACTTGACAATACTGTTGCATAACAAAAACGGCACTGATAAATTTTAAATCACCAAGGGTGTCTGGGAACCAAGCATTCACGGCACTTCTCGATCTGGGAAAGCAGCCCTTAAAACTTATGCAAACAAGCCCTTCCAGGACAAGGGGCAATCCCCTGGCCAAGAGGACTGTGTCCTGCGTGCACTTTGGTACCTGACCTTGCCATGATCTCTTCCCCTCGCGGGCTTATTTCCTCACCTGCAAAATGGTGGACTTGGCGTAGACCAAGATCCCGGAGCTTCTCCCTAAACCTCGGGCTTTAGCTCCTCCCCTTGAACGTGGGGGCGGGGATAAAAGAAGGTCAGGCCAGGAGTCACCCTCAGCCGCCCGGCTGTCCCTTTCCTCTTTCCCACTCCCCGCCCCCTCGCTCCACCTCGGTGAGGTCACGCGGGGGACGTCACGAGGTTGTGACGCCACTGAGGGGCGGGACTCCAGGAGAGGAAGGGGCGGGGCCCAGGCGCGCGGCGCTTGCGCAGTGGGCGCGGCGCGGGAGGAGGCGGAGGCGGCGGAGAAGCGAGAGGCGGCGGCGGCAGAGGCGGCGGCGTTGGGGGGG